>NC_133351.1:17670066-18003400 GCF_030506205.2 Paramisgurnus dabryanus
AAAACATCACCATGGCGAGCATGACGGTCATCACGATGCTCATTACAACCCCAAGGACTTCATTGAATTTATTAGGGGGCATGAGGCAGGATTTGCCCGAGCATATGGTGGCATTGGCAGGGCAGACGGGCTGTGGCGTGCACATGTTGATTAAAATGAGTTCGAATGAAACGCTGAAGAATTAAACGTACCGTGTGCTCCGCAGGGTTGTCAGTCAGAAAACTGAAGATGTAGATTCCAGTCACAAGGTTGAGAAGATGACGGTCCTGTTTTCTGAGAGGTCAATTTGAAGAAAGTGCTATAAAATCCCAGATTTTCTTTGCTTCAGGTCTGATACATTTTCTGAAATACTCCTCGCAAACCCTTCTCTCTATGTGACAAGCAACTTGGACTTTTACACTCCCTGCACACCTTTAATATCTGCCAGGTGCCTATAAAATTTAAAAGCCAAAAGTTGCAAAATAAAAAATTAACTAGCTGCAAATGTTTTATGGGGTCAGTGTCCAAATGCAAACACATAAAAGAAGAGAGTGTAAAAACGAAGTTAAATTTGATCACAATAAATGTGATTGCACCATCTTGCGTTTTTATAACATTGTGGCCCTTAAATTTTATTGTTTATCTCCAGATATAGCCCTGTATCATCAACAATCCTGAGTGCAGAAGAAAGGATGCCTGCCTGTCATGATGCTTTACAGTATGTGCGTCACAGAATAAAGAACCATAAACTTTACAATTATTTTTAATTAGATCCATTAGAATATGTGACCCTGTGAAATCCCAGCTAAAGTGTCAATCTTATTATGAGTTTAATATGTTTAATATTTAATCTTTATTCAGTCAATATTAAATATATTAAGGTTATATTTTTACAGAATGCTAATTAGATTATGTAGAATGAATTTGAACAGTAAACGGTAATCACAAAAAATACTTCAGTGGGTTTTCACAGGCAGAGTCACATGTAGCACATAGTTTTTTCCATTCAATAACCAATATATCTACACAAACCATTGACCACAAAGTTAAATTTTAAAAAACAAATCTCATTTATACAGTTAGAGCTTGCAGGGGCAATTCAGCACAAAGTTCGACTGAATACTTACGCAGTGTCCTCGTGAGGTATGTAAAAATATAAAGGCATAAACAAGGTAATGATAACACTGTTAAAATGTTTCACCCAATAATTAAATAATAAATTACTCTGTATCATGTCGTTTCAAACCTATGTGGCCTTGATCTACTTTCTTCCATAAAATACAAAGGGTACATTTTTTTCAGTAAACGAATGTCATATAGCCACTTTTTCTATTAAATGAATGTGATGGCAGAACCATTAAAGTATCATAAAAGTTGGACAAATGACATCTGAAGTCTTTGATTAGTTTTGTGCCAAGACCAGACAGAACGGAGATTGCTGCCTGTTGCGTGCTGTGTACTGTTGACTTTGTACTGTATACATGCAAATAAGAGAATTAACACAGGGATTACCCATCTTGAGACCAGGCTCCCCAAAATCAATTAATAACCCTGGGCAAAGTTACATTTTAAAGGTGCCAAAGAATGCATTGATACAATATGTTACATTTTTCTCTGATATCTACATAGAATGTATGTGGCTTTAATTAGTGCAAAAATGATCCAGAAATGGTTTTACAAGTCCATTTATAAACATTTGCTCCCGCAATGAAATGGTCTATTGTTATTTAAAAAGGTTCTTGAATAATAATTTTGGCTGTTTCTATGAGCAACTAATTCCCATAGCTCTCTGTAGGTTTAAGCAAACCTTATGTTTGAGCCTTTATTAGACAGAGATAAAAAAATTGAGGAACAATCGATTATTCAGAGATTAGAAATGGACAATTCGGAGTGGTAAGTAATTGTAACATCAATAGTAGAACTAGCGCTAACTCAGCCGTCACAACATTATTTTTAGCATTGTAACAAAATTGAATGTGTAATAAAATGTTCTGTTTAACTGTCACAGTCAGTGTTATGTTGAGATTGTCTTCATTTTTATCTGTCTTTTGAATGCACAAAGTTTACAATCGTGTTTGAGGCTCACGATGTCATTAGGGGAGAGCAGGGGCGAAAGTAACATTTATTCAGAAAAACTGAATTTTAAAAGATTATGTTTTGGACAGAGATATATTTTTGCTGTGGTCAATAACAACTGCTGTGTTGTCTATCAATACCAGTTGGAATTTTGATCAAATATTAAACGACTACAATATAATTTCACTTTGATCATAAGTAGCGCATTGTTACTTTTGACCCTGTCAGCCGGGATGAAAGTAACACACAGGTGCGTTGAAAGTAACACAACAAAACAAGATAGATTTTTGTGTTACACTTGTTTTTAGTAAATATTCATGACTATGACCTTGTAAGTATGTAACTGCAAACATATTTTGTTGCTTATCTTTACAAAAAAATATGAAATTACATTTTCATTTTAAATTTCAGTTTTATCAAATGTTTCAAAGGCAACCTGACAGTACAAATTTAAATTGTTTAGAAAAAAGTTAGAATTATATACATTTTCAACATAATGCAACAGTATTAGCAGCTGGACAAAAATAACAAGTGTAACTTTTGTCCCACCAGGAACTCCTGACATTTAAACCTGATTTACTTTTTTTTTTAAACTCTGAGACGTCAAACTTTAAAAAGTGTTAGAGCACTAAATAACCTGTAGATTGATCAGTACTATAACACATGAAACCAGAAACACAACGCGTTATAAGAAAAAAATTGACTGCTTTAGGATTTTACTTATCATGGTTGAAAACAGCTCTCCGGATCTAGACACTCAAAAAGGTGAGGAAATAATGCAATATTTGTCAGCTCTGTCAAGGGTAGTGTGCTAGATGCTGTCAGGGACGATTCTAGAATTTTCATTTTAGGTGGGCTCAGCCCCCCAATAAGGGTATAATAAAAAGATTAAATAAATAAAATAAAAAAGTTTGAATACACTGTAAGGTTAGGTTTATATACAAACAGTGGCAGAGGGCGGTGGACAAGGCTAATTTATGGGGTCCATAGTCCATGAAAGAAAAGGATGTGTAGAAAATATTCCTATAGGCTACTGCACTGACTGCATGGATTACTGGCACAGATGTAAACATAATGCAAGGCTGAATTTTAAAGTTTTTCTATTTCTCACATCTGATTTACAGTCTGTTAATGAAACAAAAGATCTCATGTTAACTGCAGTAACTTTTGTAAAAGATGTTCAGGAAATTTTAACTCCACCATAAACCTTAAACTTAACAATAAGGATATTTGGCAAAAAAGTAATTTGGTCTATTTAAAATAAATATGGATTCATCTTTGTTACAAATATGCAGTTAGCCAGTCATAGCAGTAAGTGGTTTTCTCTTCCTCTTTTCTTTAGTTCTACTTTAAAGGGATGGTTAACCAAGAAAGAAAAATTCTCACTCTCATGTTGTTGCAAAACATGTATTCATTTCTTTGTTCTGGTGAACACAAAGTAAGATATTTTGAGGAAAGTTTGAAACCAAATCTTTCATGAGCCCTATTCACTTCCATAGTATTCTTTTCTCCTACTGTGGAAGTGAATGGGGCTTTTGATCGGTTTAGTTACAAACATTCCTCAAAATATCTATCTTTGTGTTCTTTAGAACAAAGACATTTATACAGGTTTGTAACAACATAAAAGTGAATTTTTATTTTTGGGTGAACTATCACTTTAAACTTCAACATGCCTGCCTATGAGACCGAATGAAATAAAATGTTTACATTCGTTTAAAAATGTCATAGTTGTTTACTATGACACTCACTTAGACAGCTATTTTGAGACATGTTTATGTGAATTTGTCCACTAATTCACACTCTAAAAACGTTGGGTTGTGCCAGTTGGGTTAATTTGTTGGGTTGTTTTATCAGTGTTGGGTAGTTTTTTGTGTAACCCAACTCGATGATAAACAAAGGTCTTCTGAGGGTAATCCGCACCATTTTGTTGTATAAATATCAATATTTAAAGGAACAGTATGTAGGATTGTGGCCAAAACTGGTATTGCAATCACAAAACGTGTGGCTAAAAATGCTGCAATCACACAGCTGGTGGCCAATACACAAAATGACAACATAAACATCAGTTGAGGGCTGCAACTCCACTTTTTAAATGACAATATCCTGGCCGGACTGCTGTTGTCAGTGATATAAGTATTTGAAATGAAAATGATTTCTTAATGTCTAGTGACATTTCAGGGCCATTTAATGATTAATTTATATACATTTCTTACATACTGTTCCTTTAAAACTTTATAAATGAAAAAAAAAACTAGCTTCCGGTAAGGCCACCTGTTTTCAGATGAAGCACCATTTACTACACACAGCTGTAGTTCACTGACAAGCTAGGCCACATAGCGTTCATTATCGCATAAATTAACATTGAAGTTTTATAGAAAATTAATGCATGATTTGTCATTTTCAGAGTTCAAAAGACTTCTCTGTGTTATTCCCTGACCATGCCGAACATGGGCATTGCATTTTACATTTACATTTATACAACAGAATCCTGCAACTTCCCAGCCAGGAACATCAACAAATCACCTCCAGGTACACTTGGGAATACAATAGTTGTTTGCTGAGTATTATGACAATAAAGTTACTAATTTAAACTAAACATTAATTTCTACAGAACCCCATGATGATATTCCAATTCTGTCTACAAAAGTGGGAAGAAAATCTTAAGTCTACATGTAAGCAATGGAAGTATTACACACTTTGCTTTGCAAGCAACCTAAAACATTTAATATTTTGTTGGTGAACTAGCAAGTAGACATAGAGTTAAAACTCAGACAAGTAAAATTGTCTTTCACTCGCACATCCAAAACATTAACTTTAGGGACAAACGTTAACGGCCAGCCCTGTATTCATTACATAATATATGCTAATAAAGTGTTGGCTATATTAAGTAATAAGGGCAAGTATTCAGGTTGTTGCGAAATCTGAAAATTGGTCTTACTGCCAGGTAAAGCGACGTGGCAGAATCTGAAATTACTGTGAATCTGAGGTATTGGCATGAACAAAGGGTATATTGCAAGGTTATTGAAATAAAACAGAAATGTATAAATATCATGACAATTAGATGGTATATTTGTGTGTATGAACTATAAATTGTTTGGTTTTCTATAATAATGCTTCTTCATGCATTTTGCTTGCATTCTAACAAGTGTTTTGTCTGTTTCAACAGGTTGGGACCAACATGGTTGCATTCTTCTGAGAGGCTGAGGTGACAAAACCATTTCCTTTTGTTCTTGGCTTGTAAGATGGCAATCTCTGCCATCAAGCCTTTGTGCCTTAGCACACGGGCTATTGTTGAGTAACACGACTGCGCGTCACTTTTTTAAGTTCAGTCCAAACGAACACAATCTCATCATACAGTAAATAGATCACTTCAAGAATAAACACACGTTGTTGAGTTTGGTTGGAGTATTATTGGAGTATTTCACTGTATTGCATAGATGGCTGAACGCGCTAAAAGTCGTTGACTAGAGAGGGAGAAGAGCTGAAGTCTGCCCTGCTGTCGTTTTTATATACAATTTTAATGGGACTGAAGCGATCACGGATCCGTGTACAGTTTACGGAGCTAACATAGAAAAAAAATGGCCTATTGATGCCCATGGATGCCGTCATAGTTTGGAATGCAAATGTTATCAGGGCTCGGGGAAAATCGCTTTGTTACTTTCGTCCCACACTACTTTTGCCCCAGTTAACCCTTACTACAGTTTTTCATACTACGGCACCTTTAATTTTATTTTCATGGTTTACTCATGCTGCTTAATTTTGGTTTAAAGCTTTAAGGAACAGAATTAAACTTGAAAAATTAGCATTTTTGTCACTTTATTTGGAAGAACACTCATCAGCATACAAGATGAAATTCCAGGTTCCTAACTAATCAGCCCATCCTCACCCCATGGCGTCAATATTTGACGCCACTTGACCATCCGTCAATATGTTACGCGGAGGGTATACCCTTCGCGTCATTTTTTGACTAACTGGGGACTTCAATACTATTGAGTCCGTTGCATTCTCTTTCCTATTTTCGTACCATTTTCTTACCATTTTCGCGTCGGTTTAGGGTTAGATTTACATAATGACATCCCTACCCAAACCTATCCCTAACCCCAATGTCAGGCGACAACTGTTTAATTTCGCGTACCTAATAGTATTGAAGTCCCCAGTTCGTCAAAAAATGACGCGAAGGGTATACCCTCCGCGTAACATATTGACGCATGGTCAAGTGGCGTCAAATATTGATGCCATGGGATGAGGATGTGTTGAACTAATTCCTCAAAATGTGTTGTTAAATCTGTATGGGGCGGTTTCCCAGACATGGCTTATCCTAGATCCAGACTTAAATGCATGTTGGAGCTGCTTTAATTTCAAAACAGCTTGCCCTGACATATTTTAACATAAATCAGTAACATTGTTTTGTCTTAAGATGCACACCAATATTGTTTTTTGTGAGGTACGTTTGTAAGAAACTACCTAAATGTCCTAAAATAACTAAGACCTAGTCCTGGATTAATCTAAACCTTGTCTGGAAATCCGCCTCATGTGACATGAATTAATTTAATTCTACACATTCATGGACAATTCAGGGAGTTTATTCTGTGCTGCTGGTACAGTATATGAAAAGGTGTTACGATTATTGCCAATGAAAATTATGTACATCAAAACATCTAAAAAAATTAAAGAACAATGATGGACATTTGCATAATCAAGAAACATTTCAGATATCATTTACAGATGTTAAACTGCTTTTATCTGAAATAAGTTATCCTCATCTTACAGTATATACATCTGTGTGGCATCAGAGACGGCATTACCATCGGTCATGTCCGTTTAGGAGTAAGTTGAAGATTTCCTGTTACATGTGCAATGAAACACCTGAGCAGGTACATTCCAGAAAACTGTATTGAACTGTAGGTCACAGGGAGGAACAAGAGGTAAGGATAGAGAAAAACAAAGTTACATACATAAATATACACATATTTATTTATGTGTATATTTATTTATTGTATTGTACTATATATTTTATGTATACTAATGAATGCGTTCATACAGCTCAATTGGTAAATCATTTCGTTAGCAGTGAAAAGGTCATTGGTTCAAACCCAGTGAAAAATATCCTGTTAAAATGTTCAACTTGAGGTACTGTAAGTTGCTTTAAATAAAAGCATCAGCCAAATGCAACATTTTTAATGTAATGCACAACGAATTGTATGTTCCTTATTATCTTATCAGTGAAAATCTGACTTCCTGTATTGACACAAAGATAGAGACTTCATAACTCTGAACTCTGACAAACTGCTGCAGATGAGGTGTGCGAGCTTCTAATGTTCTGGCCTTATCTTATCAGTAACTAAAGGAAAGTAATCTTTCTTATTCTTATAAAACTAAAGATCAGATGCCAGGGAACTGCCATATTTGAAGGACAGGACTTATCTAGTCAACGATGACCAAGCATTTATAATATGTACCATGGACATAACACCAAATGAGGTGATTAAGAGTATACGCACATCATTTACTCATCATTGACACATCATTATCTGAGGCAGATCTCATAAAGAATGTGCAGGCTCATAAACACATCAGCACCAGAACACTGGTGAAATATATGTGTTTAATAGTTTTAAACCTTCTTGAATGATCATTATTACACTGTTAAAGGAAAAAAATACAAAAGAGCTGTGTGCAAGACATTAAACAGAAATAAATTTGACTTTAAATGTGTCTAAGTATCTCACCTCACTAAAAAGGGCTGTGGAAAACATGTGCTGGTTTGATTCTTGATAAAGTCTCGCAGCTGTACCATCAAGGCCAACAAAGCGCCCCGTCTGGTTCTGTCTATTTTAGTCACCACCAGCTAAATTATGACAGAAAGACAAAAAATTGTTATTTTAATTTCAGCCTTATTAGTATATATTAAATATTGCGGGATGTTAATTTTATGAATTTAAAGAAATAAATTAATGCTATGCCTTTAATGAGTGGAAAGAATTACTTTTAGGGGTTCACACTGTGTGCAAATATGATTTGTTTGGTCCACTAACTACCTGTCCATACTGAAATCACATCCATTTGTTCATTGTAGTCAATGTGCATTGGTTGCTATCGTAATTGTAAAAATAGCAGTAAAAGGAGCTTTTTTTTCTAGCACAACTGAACTTGTTGTCACTGTGGAAAGAGGAACTGCTAAAATATTTACATTGAATGCACTTTGGAAAAAAGTGTCTGAAAACATTGTAAATATTACTTTGCATTGCATATGAAATTATATTCACATTGTATAAAGTATAATCAAATATTGATAAAAAATAAACAAGGGTGGTTTCCAGGGCTTAAGTCTAGTCCAAGACTAAAATGTTTGTTTGAGCTGTCTTAACTAAAGGCAGCTTGTACTGCCATATCTTAAAATATATCAGTGCCATTGTCTCAAGATGCACACCAGTAATGATTTTTGTAAGGTATGTTTATAAAGATTACGTAAATGTCTTAATATAACTAAGGCCTTGCCCTGGCTTAATCTAAACCCTGTCTGGGACACCACCCCAAAGTGTAGTACTGTATAGTATAGTATAGTGTAGTATTAGTATAATATAGTATCCAATCTAGCTGCTCAAACTCAAATGCTATACCTAAAAAACACAAATATGAATGGGTTTGTAAAAATATTTTTAAAATTGTATTTTTGCTGATAAAATTCCAGTGTACCATAGGAGGAACACTGTATTAATTGACAGAAAACTTCATCAAATACAACAACTCAAAAACAAAAAGCTAAACATGTCACATATATTTGGAAAGCTGAAATTCGAATGATGTTAACCCTTTTAAGATACAATCAACACAGCAGGTACAATTTGTGTCATTTTAAAGCATTTTTTAAAAACATTTTTCAGGAATTTTAAGGGGTTAATTAAACTATCCCCAACACTTAGATAACTACAACATAGTATTATAATGACCCCTGCTGGTCAGTCACAGTAAAGGCATACAAAAATACTCACCACATAAGGCAAACTAAACTCCTCTAACATCTCCACAGCAACTAAATCTGCCCTCTGCAGACCTACACCACTATCCACCAGCAAGAATGTCCTCACCAGACTAGAGACACATAATACAATAAAGGAATAATCATAGTAATGAAGGACTCAATGTAAAACCATAAACATTCATCTTTCATCAACAGCAGACATAGCACACCATGTCCACAAAGTTTCTTGCATAAACTTTAACATCTTTTACTACTACTGAACAAAAGCACACAAAAAGAAACATACTTTTGAAAAAAATCACAACAGCATCATACTTCTGACGTTCTTGAAGGTATGGTTCCACCATCTCCACAAAGTCCTGTGGGGCCCTGTGTCCGTACCCCGGCATGTCCACTAAAGTAAATGCCTTTCCCACAGTGAAGAAATTCAACTTTTTAGTGTGGCCCTGTTTAAAATGTAAGATAACTGAGAATGAGAATTTAGGAGAAAGTAGAAAAACTTAAAACTAAAAATCTCACAAACAATGAATGAACGACATTTGAGCAATATAAAATTACACAATGAAAAAGAAAACTAACAAGTTTAATCCCAATACGAGCTCACCGGAGTTTTAGAGATGCGCACATCTACCTCTGGAGCAAGAGAAAACAAGGCTCGGATGAGAGATGACTTTCCCACATTACTTCTGCCTATAAAACATACCTGTAGAAACATGAACACAGAGGACACTGAAACAAAGTGAGGAATGTCTAGTAGTCCAAAAAGAATTTTGACATTTAATCCATGCATGGATTAGTACTACCCCCCCACTGGGATAGATGAAGTAGCCGAGAATGAGGCAATGGGGTTAAGGAGGGATGCTGCCACGGGACAGAGGTGAGGGATGGCTATATACTGTATAGACACCTCTTCACACTGATAAGTTGGATCACATGACCATGGTCCTCCCGAACTTAGTTACATAAACTTAATTTTGTAACTAGAAATAAAACCTTTTTTTATTTCAATGAAATTCTTACAATGATCTAACAGCATAACACTATGATGAATAAACATCTTACCTCTGGCTGTTTAAGCACAGGTACATGGTCCATCCGGACTGCAGAAGAGAAAAAGTCAATGTGGTTTCTATGGGAGGGAGTGAATAGCGTCTCTGCCTGGTGGAGGTCATCCAAGCTGGGATGGAAGATCTTGAATTCTGCCTGATCGACTTGGGGATCCAGGTGCTCCTCCAGACCACTGAAGGGATACAGAAGACCCTGGCGTCTCCTCTCTGAGAGAAGACATGCATGTTTGACGGAGGCCAGTTGATGGACTCTCTTCAGGACCAAAGACCAACATGATATATGTGGCTGTAGAGCTCTTATCCGCAGCATTGTGTTACTTATACATTCACGTGGATAAGTGTTGTTGTTTTGTGATGTTTTTCAGTGAAAGCTTACAAATCTATCTGTTGGGAACCAGCACCGTATCTCTTAAAAGGCCATTTTAAATAGATTTCAAACTATTTTGCAAATAGAAATGTCTAAGTATGCATAAACCTTAGGTAAGTATTTGTAATTATAATACAAAACACTTAAACACATCTTACTCTCAACTCGAGGTCTGCCTTAAATTTATTCATAAAATAAACGTGAAATGTTATGGGGTCAAGGAAAACTGAAATAGATCCGCTAGCCGAAAAGCAACATTTATAAACGTATTATCTTCTTCTTGGGAGATTTTTAAATTACTACTACAAAAGGAGAGTACGAAATGTAAATTTATTGATTTCTAAAGCTGCCATGTTTATCGCGTGTGTTTGGTTAGTATCATACCGAAAGAAACAAACTCTCGCACTAAAGTTCCGCCTTATGTGTGTGATGGTGAAGACCACTGATCAGTGGTGAGGAAGTATTTTAATTACTTCATCATAAATATCAGTTTTAATGGAATATGAAACTAGATATATATTTACTGTTTTAAAATAAGTAAGTTATTCGCAAATTTTATTTAGCCTGTAGCATATCCTGTTGAGCACATTTTGCACGATGACGAGTAAGTTGCTTTGACATCTGCCATAATATTCGTTTATTCATTCAAAACACGTTTGTGCTTTAAAATATGTACACGCTTTTTTGTTTTAAACCTTAACAAGTTACGTTTTGGGCCAAATGATAAACAAAGATTATATGACTAACACACTTTTTACAGAAGGGGGCAGCAAAGTCCGCAATTTCTAAAACATGAGACGTGCAAACAAATGCGTTTGTTTGCCTTCAAACAGCACTCAATGAAGTCGAATAAAAAGAGTGATTTCTATATGTTTTTTAAACTGGTGGTATTTCTTTGGTTATTTATTTGAAGAAAACAAACTCGTAATTTGTATAGTTTTACAGTTTTTGGTTAAGTCACAGAAATACATATATGTTGATACATTCCTAATAAAAATAATCGATATGTTAAAAAAACAGGTTTTTCTGAATTTATGCATGGTAATAATACGTATCGGACTTTAATTCAATATAATGCTGATGTAGGCTTAGACTATTTACCAAAATCCTGTTTATAGAGCGACAGGAGCAGGAAGTTAGCACTGATTCTGAAACAGCCACCCCTACACTGTCAGGTATAAAGTTATAAAGGCTGTGGCTGTACCTAAAGGGTGCATATTACTACCAGAGGTAGATATTAGTACCTCTAAGGTACATATTATCACTATCCTATAAATCAATATTATTGGTCACTCTTTATTTTTATCAGTGACTTTTGCAAATATTTAACCAATAAAACGTGTTAAAAAGTCCTGGTCAACTTACACTGTGTCCTAATTAAACTTGATGCTGTGACATACGATAAAAGGTATCTCTTGTCCTAACCAGCCACAACGAGCGACAGTGAATTTTGTCTTAGAAATGGTTTCTTTAGAATGCCGCAAAGATGATGTATTTTTGTAGGCCAACCTGGACGTTACAGTACACTGTTCCCTTGCCAAAAAGCTCATTCATTTTTCCCATAGACTTTTGGATTATCGCAAAACATAAGCTCTGTGTTTAACAAAGTTTATGACACTTACAAGTTTTGTCCAACAAGATCTTCACAGATGAACACAACTTTTCTCTCGACATCAATGTCATCACCACCAAGACCAAACTTCTTTCAAACAGTATAAAACACATTTAAAAACATGTTTTTCAATATGGCGGAATGACATGGAAGTCTTCTTGGACTTACCCGTTCAATGTAAATAAAGAGAAAAAAATCCTAAGCTTACAAAGAAAAGTCAGATCATTGGCAGAAGTCATTTGACACCAATGAGGACATATTTATGAATAAAGACATTGATTTTAACTAATGAAATACTTGAAAAACTACACATTTTCCCTTTAACATTAAACACAATGGACTGACATACAGATTACAGTAACAGAGATGAAAAGAAAAATTGGTAAATGTCAAGTTTAACAGAAGTAGAATAAATGACAAGTACTGTTGTCAAGACTCTGGAATTAAGCACTGGAGTGAATAATCATAGTGCAACACAAAAGAATAAAAAAAAATAAAAAAAAGAATAAAATGACTTGGATGGATGCATATAAATAAATAGAGAGGTCCAGAGTAAACTACAGTAATATATAATACAATGGGCTACATTCAGAATAGAATAGCTATATTAAGATAAATCTGTCAGCAGTATGCTACATTGCTGTCACATTACCTTCTTACCATTTTTTCAAGGCAATGATATATAAAGGAGAGGCAGCTGCCGTCCTCTCACACACACATACACATACACATTGTTTAATACCCCATAATGGGACAAGCACTCGTTAATGTGACACTGAGTGATGTTCACCCTGACCTCTCCTCCTCTGTCATCTCATTTGCATGTTAACCATCCTGCCTGCTTTCACATTGCATTGTGACCGACACACAAAAGGGCGTCTGCCACTCCGAATGGCTCCGCCTCACCCCTATTCTGTTTGTGCGTGTGCGTTTAAAGAATCAAGCCATATTCTTCCTAGATGACTTGACACAAAAAGAAAGGTCAATCGTTCAAACAGCTTAAGAGACTCATGGAATGTAACTTACATCTGGCACACAGTTTTATATGTCACAATCTCAAGTGAAAATGACACAGGTCAATGGGATGAATACATGCACTTTATCTAACACGTATGCACACATAGCACACACACACACAAAGGATGACTTCTGCTCTTGCCACACACTCCAGGTGGTGTCTGCTTATCCTTTGTGTGTTTTTTATAAGAAGGGAGGAAACACGCAGGGCATGATACTGCAGTCTGGTTCAGTGTTCAGTGACCTCAGTACATTTCATGTCAGCAGTGCTGTCCATTTATCGATAAAATAATATTTGTGACCACTGCAGGCAAAATTAGTGCATGTGAAAGAAAGTATAAATTTCAATTTTGGTCAAAATTGAGGTTTTTATAAAACCTAAGTAGCCCTTGTGTAGCGATCCCAATGCTTTAAATTCCCATAAAACATCTAAAATGATCTTTATTTGTACATTTCTGAGAGGTGTACAGCATTAATACAATGATGCATGCATCTAAAATAAAAGCGTCAGCTAAATAAATAAGTTATCTATATGTGCGGCTGACATTTTAGTTTCAGATTTAAAACATGCAAATATTAGAAAATATAGGGCAGGATTGCTTGGTGTAAAAAAAGTTATTAAGAGAGATAAAGTTTGAAGCATGCGCACATATGCGCAAGCCCTATATATACACATATACACAGAATTACAGTTAAAAAATATATCTGTATGCAAGAATTCGCCAAGCTATAATCTGTAATGTTCTAAGTGAATGTTTGGTCAACTGTTTGTTTTATAAATGTATTCATAAAGTCCTATTCATTTAAAAGAATGTTAGGGAATGACAATATGGTGGTGCGGTGGCTAATTGTGTCATGTGCAGTAGATTTATATTGATCAGTAACACAGAATAATGTTCTGTTTGGAGACATATGCCATTATATTAACAATGACTGACTAACATACAATATAAATTATACTTTAGAAAATAGCAAGAGTATAGCAGTACGCAAAATTGAGCATGTGTCCTGTTTTAAGCTCTTTTTGAAGAAAATGGAAGCCTGAACTGGTAGAAATAAACTAAACTACAATATCAGCAAAATAGCTACAAAAGGAAGGTTCATCATCTCTCTCTCTCTGTGTGTCTTTTTAAGACATGGTCCCATAAATATTTTGGCAGGTGGTGTTTAGAGGGTATTAGAGCTCAGTGTCTAGGATATCGATCAGAATATGTGTGCCAGGATCTGCTGAGAGGATGGGATGAGGAAGGAAAGGCTGACCTTGAGTCCGAAGGATGACTGATAAATAAACCGCGGAAAGTTAATACTCAGGAAAACAAATTATTTGGCTGTACCGATCAGAATAATTTTTTATGTATTTATTTATTTACACCACTTCAGAAAAAAACATTGCAACATAATTACTTTGTATTTTTAGAAGTAACATAATAACATATATAGTGACAAGTTACCTGTGCAAGAAACGTTCCCCATTATACATTTTTAAAATGTTTAATGAATTTGCCCCTTAATATTTTCTAAAAGTTATTCCAGAAGTTAAGTTGAGACTTAATTTTATATAGAGGACAGCATTCTGGTGGGAGAGGTTTCCATTCATTTTCAGCTAGAGTTACAGTCGGACTGGGATCTTTGGGAGTCTGGATAATATTGTGTACTGCAGTATATCATCACACACATACACGCTGTTTGTGTGAAGTGCTCCAGGTCCCGCTAAAGCTCTTCAGGGACGTGCTTGAAAGGCTGTTTATCCCCATCTAGACTTCTAGTGCTTTCATAGTCCAGTACAAGAACACATTGCAAGTAATCTGTATCTGTCCTTTACAGATGGACCAAAGGAGGCTGCAGGAAATACTGTACACACAGAGAGTAAAGAGACGCACAAGGTATTGGTGTACCAGTATGAGTTTTTCAATTGCCAAAGCTGATGGCAGCATGATCAATAACGTCTGTTTACACAGAATGATGTAGTTTATAATATAATAGTGGATGTTTAGAAATACTTACAAATATATTTAAAACCGTAAACGTGTATCAACCTAATGTGCATCTCAAATGACATCCAATAAATTGGCCTGGCTGATAATCATCAATGAGTAAATAGGGTCTGTAGAGAGATAAAGAGAGAGATAGAGAGATGCAGTAATAACAACATAGGTTTTGTGTATAAGGGATGTGGACTGGAAGGAGCCCAAGTCAAAGCTCAGGAATACAGAGGACCTGTAATTACTGCTTTCAGAGAATAGCCTACAGTCACAAATGACTGTACCAATACCAAAGTCACCCTCACTCACACACTTGCACACAATAGTGAGTGATGGAGTTACAGAAAGACAGATGGAAGTTGCTTTGTGTCCTTCTATTCTGTGACAAGGCTTGAGTTTAAAAAGTATGCATACATAGACCTTGTATTTCCACACAAACATACACGGCAAGGGCAATTCAAAGGACAAAAACCTTGCCGCACCAACAGCAATGTCCATTTCTGATATTTAGAAGGCTGTGGGCCCCGGTACTTTGTTGGAGGTGACATTAGATGAGATGTGAACCCACACTGATGTCCATTGTGCTGTTGTGGAGTTTGACAACACACAGAATACTAACAATGTGTTTAATGAACATGTGGTGCCCCAACCCTGCTGCAGGTGTCAGCGTGAGTTTTAGGGGTTTAAGGGCATGTGTGTGAGCTTAAGTCATCTGGGGTCTCAATTATAAAACTGTGCGTAGGATTCTTCTGACTAAAAGTCTACATACGCACAAAAGCTGTTAATGGCATACGACAACAAATATTAAGACTCATAAAACAAAGCAATGTTTCCTTTATAAATCACAGATCACCTGCAAGTGTGCGTACATGAATCATCCTCAGATCCCACCCTGCATGCCCATTCTCCCGTCAAGTTAGTTTTTGTAAAGATCACAACCTTTGCGTGGGTGTACGCGTTTCCAGCCCCATTTTGTGCGTACGCAAGCTTTATAAATAAGGCCCCTGGACTCCAAAAAAGATGCTTTTGTGTTAAATGGAGACTAAAGTGTATGGAAAAAGTTCCCTTAAGAAATTTAACTCTGGTTTTATTATTGTGAAAGTGTAGTAAATTTGTTTTGTTGGCATATTGAGAATTATTTGTAAACTGTGGTTACTTTAGTAAAACTGTGGTTAATTTTTGGAAGGGTTATGTGTTGCTTTTGTAAATAAATAAATAATAATAAAAATAATAATTTTACAGATGACAAATACTACTTAGTATAGACAACTACTGTATAAGTAAGCCATTGGCATTCTGAGTTGACTTCCTGAATAGTGTAGTGACGCAACAGTATAAACACTGTGGTTTGGTACTGCTTTCTAAACATTGCTGTTTGTTACAGAAATCAAATCTATGTAAGTTTCTGGCACAGCCTTTCACATTTATTTTGGGACTAGACTACTTGTTTGTGCACACTTCAGTTCAAATCTACTTATTAAACAAATACAATTAAGACAAAAATTAGACAACATGGGGTAGAAGAGATAATTAACAGCACAAAAGAAACAAAGTTGAGTCAATTTAATGGCAAATGTTGCTAATAACATTGACCATTACTATTGTGTGAGTGTGCATGCTTCTAAATTAACTACTTTTTTCAATCTGTGTCAAACTTCATTTTATTGCCCTTCCCCTGGGATTTTGCTTGTTTCTCACTTTGCAAAAGAAAGGGTGTAAAACTGTGTGTGAATTTACCCCATGATGTTTCTTTTGCCCCTATTATTCCCACATCTGTCCCCCAGACATGATGAGACGCTCGCTGTGTCTGCTGTCTTGTTAAGAGCCCTGATTGATTAAGGTGGCTTGGCAATGCTGTGACACTTTTTTACTTCCTGACCCATCTGCCCACCATCATCCTCTCTTTTCACTCTATTTCTCCTGTATGCTCCATGTGGGAGGGTCATTCATCTCTTGAGTTATGATCTGTTTTTTTGTTGTAATACCCCCCACACAACAATCTGAGGTTTCAATCAACACACACCAATGATTTGTGGGTACTCTCCATCTGCAAGTTTTGCCATTATTTATGTCTCTGCAGCTGTGTGTGTGATGTAGTCGTGTGCTTCAGATATACAAGAATAAATGAAAAGACCTGTTATAAACACAAACAGGTTGCCTGTGAACTCAAATAGAGGAATGATTATACAGCCAAGATATAAAATGGGGAAACCAATTCTCTGCAGATCAAGAACATATACAGCACTGGAATATGGCACTAACAGGGAGGGAGATCAAACCAGTTATCTGTATGGACAATGGTATTGTGGTGTTATTCCGATATCTGGGCAGTGATATAGTTTAAAAAATTACATTTATAGAAATAACAAACACTCGTGCAAATTCGGAATTTGATTATCACAAGTGTTTTAAATATATTTGAAAGATAATACTGTTTCCATTACTATATATATATATATATATTCATAGCCAACAGGAGGCAGTAGAACTCCATATGTGCTCGCTTTAAGCACCTCTTCTCATGATTTAAATCCATAAAGCAGACACTAATGGCATTTCCCAAGCCAGCCTTCTCTTTATCACATCATCACTGTGTGAAGATACTCCCAGCAGGGGGCAGTAGAGGTTCATGAATCTCAAGGGATACACACGTCTTTGTTTCCTCAGTCACCCTGAGTTGAGTTTTGGCGGCGCTGCATGTGGTCCTCCGAGATTTGAGCCTCTAAAGCCTCCTTCTAAATCACATCTCTGTATCCCTCCTTAACCCCAGCATGCTCCCAGAACAAGGCCTTGCTTTTCCAATTTGGAGAACGCCACAAAGCAAGCACGTGGGAGAGGAGAGCTAAGCTAACCTTTCGCTGTAGATTAGGGCACTGTCTGAATGTCAGAGGGCCAACGTGGGGACAGACAGAACATATTTCCTAAAAACGATGAATGGGATAGATTTCACATAATGGCCGCCATCCAGGATAGCCATGGTGGGCGGCGCTGGATGAGGGAAACGTGGGAATAAAATCTGAAGATACTGAGAGTGGTTGAAATTGTGCAGTGTAGAGTCATGTACAAAATCTGCGAATGCCACGGACGAGTGCACGCCAAACATCTGGAGAAGGCGGCGGCTGGCGATGATTTTTTGCATTCGGTTACAATCTAAACATTGATCTGTGTGCCACATAGATTATGCTTTGATTTTTTTCCAGAAAAAAATATAGACAGATTCCAGAAACTGTACGCAACTCCTAGAAACGCACCTCTCCACTTTTAGCACATAGCTTTAGCACATTTTTGAAGTGAAGTAGCTCTCTTTAACCCCCTGGGGAGTTATTGCTATATTTAACTTATCAAATGAGTTTAGAACATCAACATCTGCTCGAGCTAATTAATATTAATGAGCTTTACCTTCTCCATTGTTCACTATGTAGTGATGTCACAACCCACCCACCTAAGCTCCTCCCACACTCTAAACTCCTTTTTGCACGGCCGCTGACACAGCTGGCTGCTTTAGAATCTGTGTACACTGTAGAAGTGTCTCAAGAGAGCGGAAAATGTGAGGCAAGGTTTTGATTAATGAGATCACGGCAAGAGCGATGAAATACTGATGGGAATGGATGAGAGTGCTATTAAACACTGCGTCTCTGGAGTCGAACAGTCATAGCTCCACAGAGCCAACACAAAAGAGATCGGGTCAGGGTGGATGCATGTGAGGAAATCCCACACTGCGCCTTTGGGGATGTTAAGTGGAAAACTGGGCTGGAGATACATGATGAACCTGGGTGCCTGGGTATGTCCTACACTTTGCCCTTCTCTTTCCCCTCGATCAGTCTGCCTCACTGGGGATGAGGATGGACAGGGGCTGGAGAACAGATGCAAACAAGAGTCCTGGCCCATGGGAGGCACAGTCACGAAGGAGTAAATCTCCTCTGATCCAGGGGCTGTGTAGCTACAACCTTGATCTTTTGAGTCAAGTCCAAAGAGAGTGAAGAGGGACAAGATTGAAAGAGAGAGAGGGAGAGAGAGAGGTTGTCTCGGAGAGAGTGACATAGATTAGTTGGTACTTAGCTCTGAATTCAAATCAGTCTGGCATGTGTGAGACCCAGATGACGTGAGAACAGTGAGCATGAGGCTGAGCTGATGGATACTGTATCTCAATGTGCATTACCCAGCACACACTTTAGTCTCTGTGCACAGTTCCTCCATCAATCTACAATAAATCACCATGCCATCTAAATGAATTCCAGTTGAGAGATTGTACCTCCGTAAATGAATAGCATATTACCAATCAACAGTTTAGATATGTCTGACTGAATGTATGATATGTAATGACCCTAAAACATTTTGATTTGAAGGCTTGTGCTAAAATGCTTGGAAATAGATTTAGAGGCCAAATATAAGTTGAGTCTATGTTTGAATTTGGTTAAAAAAGAAAAATTCTACTGATCTTCCCATGATGAAAGAATTAAACTCTTTGTCAAGCTGGGTGGCCAAACCAGTTTAAACCAGCAAAGACCAGAAAACCAGCTGGTTTAAAGAGTTTTTCCTGCAGGTTCTTTTAATTGAATATGTTGAGCTATTAAAAATATCCCATGTGGCACTTCATAAAGCTGGTTTAGAGAAAATTAAGAGCTGTAAGGGTGCTGCTTTAAATCTAAAATATAATACTATAATTTCTGAACATTGTTATTCACTGCATAATTGCAATGCCTCCACTTGTGTTATTGTATTGACTATTATTTGACATTGTTGGACTTTTGCTTTATAATATAGACAGCCTATATGGATTTACAATAAAGATTTAATTGGTACTCTAAAGAGGTTCACTGTTGTATCCATTGAGAAAAATTACTAATTCATGCAAGGCTATTATATTAAACATTTAATGGATTAGTAATACTTTGTAATGTTGACTGACATGCCAACTTTGAATTACAAAGTGAAAAGAGACAGTCCTCTATGTGTGCGATCGGAGTGGGATATGGCTAACTAACACTGGTTCTCAAATTTGTTTATGAATGCTTAACTTAAACCATAGTATTAACGCTGTCTATCAGCCCAACCATAACACGCAGTCATAAACGTCTACATTAACCAAGGCAATATTGCAATAAATCTGCCAAAAACGTCATTGCCTGTTCCCCCAAGTGCGACCGCTGTGGTCTTTGAAACCTGTCCCAGGCTAAACACTCTCCAGGATTACATCTGGAGGTTTAAGCCATGCTTTCAGGTCTTGGCTAGACTTTGTGCGCAAGTTAGGGTGCTAGGTCGTCCGTTGGCGGACCACAAGGGCCACTGGCTCCAATGGGAAGCTGACTCACATGGCTGGCAAAGTCCCGGGTCTTCTCTAGCAGATCTTCAGAATTCGAGCCAGTGGAAAGAGCTAAACCCTCTTCAAGCCTCCCATGCTTTCAAGAGGAAACAAATGCTTTGAAAACACAGCCAACTCGATTTGTAGCTTTTCGGCCAGATGTCACAAGCCAAGACAATGACATGACAGACTTTTGGAAATTTGGAAGCAGAAAATTAAATGGCGGTTTTGCGGTCACTGGAGACTCACGATTTTAAAAGATTTTTGGACTGAACTCTGGACAATTACTAAGAAGAATTGGCAAATGGTGTTCTAAAAACGCATTACTTTATAAAACTTAAAATGATGGAATAATATGCATCATGTGGCATTTATGTCAGTTCATTACCAACAGCTCCTCTTCCCTCCTGGTTTAGTTTTTACAGTTTCACCTCAAATGACAGATTCTCATAATCATATGAGCTCATCAACTCAGGTAACTGCCCAGAAACATCATGATGGGTCTACATTTATATCATTAAATTTAGAAGAGGCCATTTTAAAATGGCAAAATATTACACTCTATAACACATTGTAGCCTTAGAGACAGAACTGACTCTAGTGAGCTATTGCAATGCCAATTGTAACATTTTAACAAAAGCACTAGTATTGAGACAAATGATTTGCAAGAATTATACACAGGCACACAGACCAAATTATTTTTGATGGATTTCTGGTACAACTAAATAAATAGAGAAAAGACTAAATACAAAATAAATTTAAAGAGCACCTATTGTTCAATTCACATTTTTACATTTCCTTTGGTGTGTGAGTGTTTATTAGTACATGTTAACAATATGCAAAAGGTACATACCCCAAAGCACATTTAGTCATTTATCAGACGCTTTTGTCCAAAGTAAACAATGACGCGAGTTATCGTCTCCAAAGTAAATCTCTTTTTTTTTCAATCCATGCGATTCAGAAAGAGAGTGAAATCTGGAGCTACAAAAATGTACGTTATGTGGAAAATAATGTGTTTTTTTAACCATAAACCACGCAAACACATTGTATTATACAAAAACACAAAACAACAACGTTTTTTAGCAATGAAATAGGTGCACTTTAATAAAAGTTAAAGGGATAGTGCAACCAAATATTAAAATTTTCTTTCATCATTTACTCACCCTTATGTTGTTCTAAACCTCTTTGATTTTCATTATTCTGTTGACCACAAAAGAAGAGATTTTGATAAATGAAAGTAAGTACACAGTGAACGTATCTATTTACTTCCATATTATTAGTTTTTTTCTACAATGGACGTAAATGGGGTTCAGTCAACAGTGCAGTTTCCATAATGTATCAAATTATATTCATTTGTCTTCAACAGAAGAAAGAAACTCATACAGGTTTAGAAAAACATGGGGGATACAGAATTTTCATTTTTGGGTGAACTATCGCTTTAACATTATAAACAGTGGTGGAAATGGCCGAAATTGGGGTAACCCTAGTTGGGGGGATTTTTTTATATTTTTAAACTAAAGATACAGCTCATCCCACTTTATTTATGAATACAATTTGCATAGTGATTAGAGGCTTTTACATGGATAGAAGATGCAAGTCCATTTTTTATGATATCTCCGTCCCCTCTTAAAGGGACACTCCACTTGCTTTTTAAATAGGAAAAAAAGGAAAAATATCGAAACTCTTTGGTTATTTTTTAGGCGAAATACTAATGGTGTAATCAGATTCAATGAATTGTGCTAAGCTATGCTAAAAGTGGTACCACCAGACCCGGAGATCGGCTGAATGGATTCCAAAACTGTAATAATCAAATGTAAAAATTGGAGTCCCTTTAAAATTAACTCTAATATACCGGAGGGTGGTTGCTTTTTTCCCCTCTTAATTTTATGTTAAAAAATGTTTGAATTACATTTTTATGCACTAAAAGGAAGTTTTCCGTTTTTTTACAATAAAGCACTGCCTCTCATCCCTTATATAATAACAAAAGTACCATTTATCAGGAGCACAAGGCTAAGGCTTTTGTTTCGCCACATTTCAATGTGATGATAATGAAGGAGTGTTTCACCCCTCCCTCCTTTGTTAATATTATTCATAACATTTTCTACAAGTTTCAAGTCTTCTTCAACAAATAATTTCCCTGCAGATCTGTCCACATTAACTTAATTTCATCACAATACAGAGACACAACTGAAAGTCGTTTGTTAAGATGAGTTCGCACAACATTTAAATTTGAGTTTGGGAATAAATAGTTTCTTGAAAGTTTAACAGAACCCCCCAGGCTGGAGTTGTGAGTGGTTTGCTCTAGGGGAAGCTCAGTCATGAGTGAATGACAAGGCCTGGACAGCTCCATTAGGAAAACAGATGGTGGGGGAGTGGAAAAGGGGCTATAAAACAAATGTAATATTGTCTGAACGCAGGAGGCAGAAGGACCTGCTCACAGCTTGAGCAATTGGCTGAAACTCAAACCGTTCGGCTTGGCCAGCAAGCAGGCGGTGGACAGTCGGTAACCAGCCGAGCTGCAGGTTGACTCGCATCACTTTTCCGTCACGTATCAGGTAGTTAGAGAGAAAAGCTGTGCTCGGCCAGCTGTCTTTGAGGCCACACAAAAAAGTACGTTAGCAGGAGGAGAAAGCTTCCTTCAGGCACTGCCTTCATTTAAATGAGTCTGTCAGAGATGACAACTGGTGGAGGTTAGACCACCTCCCATTTCCCTTGTGTCCTCTTTCATCTCTGTATCAGGAAATATAGATTTCAGCCCCTAACATTCTTCTTGTCCTGAGGCAATATACCTTAAGTGATGTCTTATGGCAATATTCAATTTTCTAACATGTCAGACTAGCTAAGAGGCAAATTATGATTTCACTTATATCTAAAATATTGAGGCTTTGAGGTCAATACTAAGTAAAAACCACCCCCTTTTGATTCTGAAGTTAAAAATACTTTCCCTTGACCCATCTTATAAGTAGCTGGTTTTCATAGGTTGATAGGTTGACACTGCAACTCTATAAAAAACATTGTTCTGGTTGTCTGAGCTTGGCACAACTAATAGTGTCATTTGGAGGCAGCATTTTACTGTAATTTTGTCCATTCTATGGCTGTTTTAAAATAATGGTAAATTCATCTATTATGGTTGTGTTGTTGGGATCAGTGTTCAAATTGGGGGTCTGGGGTGGTCCTGAACCTCCTATAGGCATTGAGGGACCCCATAAAGCACAAAAATATAAATTAAGGGTCTCACTGTTTTTATTAAAATTAAAATACTCTCAAGTGTTTTCTGAAGGAATTGACAGATGAGTCAATAGCCTCTTTCACACAGTAATTCTGGTAAATTACCATGAATTTACCAGAATGAATTTACCAGTAAATAAAAAAATGTGCTGTTGCGCAATGACGTTCTGTCTTTTTACCAGTAAGATATCATTCACACATCAGTATCAAAGTACCTATAAATTTGGTAAGAAAGCGGAAGTGGCGCACGGAAAGATCAGTGTTGTATTTGTAGACCATCCAAGATTCATATTTAGTTTTTTTATGTCTGTGGTAAACGCGAAGTTGATCGTGACCAAACAAGATCACATTAGGCGACGTCAAACTGAAACTGCATCTTAATTCTGTTTACACATTAGGCTTTACACAGGGTGTGCTAAGGACGTCTGCGATTTTAAACAACTTTGGTGAACAAATGTGGACGTGGTTAACTTTAGGTGTGCTCGACTTTTGAGCCGCGTGTGTTTGAAAATGTCCGTAAACAGTGCAGGGGTAAACGCGTCATATGTATTAAAACGTTATGATTGGCCCGAAGCTGTCAGCGCAGTCTGAGGTTGTCCATTCTAAATGCCGGTAATTTATATATTTTTTCATACATAGCGCTTACTGGTAAATTACTGGTAAATTACTGGTAATCTTACAACCTCTCTTACTGGTAAATTGACAGCACTGATTTAACAGGAAAGGTTCTGTTCACACATGTTAACTGCAATTTACAGGTAAATTACCAGTAAAGACTGTATGTGTGAAAGGGACTAATGTCTCTGCGGTTGGATTATTTCCACCTTGCTGAAGATAAGAATTATTATCTTTAATAATCTTTAGGGTTAGAGGCTTTTAATTAATTTTTCTCACACTATTATTTCACACTCATTTAAGGGGTAAAACGGTTAGGGTTTGAGTTAAGTTAATTTTTTAAGTGCACCTATTTCATTGCTAAAAAACAATGTTATTTTGTGTATTTGATATAATAAAATGTGTTTGTGTGGTTTATAGTTTAAAAGCAGATTATTTTCCACATACCGTACATTTTTTGTAGCTCCAGATATCCTATCTTTCTAAAACGCACTGATTTTGTACAAACGCATTGATTTGAAAAGCTCAGTGTCCCTGATTGGCCAGCTACAGTAATCTGTACATTGTGATTGGCCTGAATACCTCGGACGTCAGCCAAAAATGTGACGCTCCTTACCATGTTTGAAAAATTTGCTCACAATGCAATGCTGACAGGGGTTAACTTACAGGTTGTGAGTCCGAAGTGGGATGAATTATGATAATGTCGGTCTTGTCTACGTCAACAAGCCCAGGAAGTAAACTGCTGCCTACAATCCGTGTGTTAGTGCCGCTAGTGCCATAGACATTATACATCTCAGCTTTACATGCAAATTAGAGGTCTTCACAGGTACACTTAGATCTGAAAACCCGAGGTCCGACCTGGGTCTAAAAGTTTCACATGTGCCTTGGACACGAGTTAGGTACAATAATAGTGGCATAGAGTCTCGGGTAATTTAAAATGAATGTGTTTTGGACAACGGACCTGAGAAGACCTGTACTTTCTCATGTGTGTGCGTCAATGTCCTTTTCAAACCTCTCCTCTGTTTGCCAAGAGTGCTTGCGACATTGTGGCTGGCGGTAGGTTAATTTTCGTTGAGTGAGACATTTCAGTCAATTTTAAATGTAAATTTTAGCGGTTGCCTTGGTGTCGTCGTCAGATAACAAATGAAAACAAATGGAGCAGGGAGCTAAATTGGTTGGGCGACCAGCAGGGTTTCTTTCTGGCTGGCTGGTGCGTGCAGGGATGCAGATTATACACATGTCGGTGCCATTTACATTTGGGTCCAGTCGGGTTAAAAAAAAAATTGCCACTGGTTTGGGTCGGACTTGGGTCTATTTTTTCAGGTTTGTCTAGGGTCGGGTCTTTCTTTTAAAAAAGTAATATTTATGCACGTCGGGTTCAGAAAAAAGTGATTCGGGTCATTTCAAGTTGGGTACATTTCTTTGGACCCGAGAAAACCTCTAATATAAAGCACACTTCCAAATAATCCTTTAGTGTACTCTTGCTCCTAGTAAGGTATATTTTTTATTATATCAAACATCATCCAACAACAGTGAATGTGCCCACACCCGTGACTAATTTGTCAAAATGAAGTGCGACATCACACTACATAAGCATATACACACTGCATGATTAATAATAAAAAGTGTTTGAATGTGAGGCATGGTATAAAGAGAGAGACACTTACACAGCCTTAGTCAACAAAGTCTGAAAGACTAAAATGGTTATATTTGTGGTTTTAAACACAAGACTGAGGCATTATCTTGGCTCTCATTAGATACTCTTACTGTGTGAAGGAGATTGAGGACTATGTAACAATGCCAAAAGAAATCCAGCCAAGTTATTCAAATCAGGCCTATCACGCATAAGGCACCTCGCTGGCTCATGAGATCCAAAAGATGTCTGCGCATTTGTATTTAATCATTTTCTACACGGATCCCTAAGGAAACATCGTCTGACATTTAACGCATCATCAAAAACAATTAAGATGCAGAACATTCATATTGATTCTGAGGATAAAAACTTGCCAATAAGTCACTCGATAGTGCTGCTTTTGGGATCTTTCGATTTGCTCCTACTACTATTAGTTTTAAGAACAACGTTAAAAGTCTGAAAAGTGTGTTTACTTGGGTAAATGCTGTAGTGTCCAATTCTTAAGTCACTGTCCAAGCTAATCCTTTCTTGGACCTATGGAGGTTTTTCGTTCGTTATAACGTGCTTTAACATAAACCAACCCCAATTGTGGTTTCAGCTGAGCTGTGTCGATTTCATACGTCATGTTACACTGCACTTTCACTTGGGGCTTTGGGGAAAAAATCTTGAGACTCCAATCTGAAAAATCTATAAAAGAAAAATAAAGGCACTGCATTTTAAATGAAAAGCATACAGACACAAAACTCACACCTATCTTCCTTCTTTTCTCAGTGGTCAGACTGTGGGTGAAATGTTACTGTATGTGCCATCTAAAAAAGCAGAGTCATATTCCAGGTGGCATGTTACATCATGGCTTGGCTCCCTGTGTCGAGAGAAGGAGGGTGATTAAAGAGGTAATCACCATAAGTCTTAATTCAAGGAAAGAAAATTGTGTACAGTATCCGTATAAATAGTATAAAGAATCAGTATAAATAGTATTATAAAATAGTATAATTACTCTTCAGTTAGATGAATGTCCAAGCTGTGCTCTTATAAAGAGTTTGTCATTTAGGGATGCACAATTAAATAAATAAAAAAACATATTGTAATTAGTTTGACGAAATTTTCTATTGCAATTTGTGCTTTAAACATGCAACATCTTATACGGCTGCTTAGATAATTAAGGCAATTAAGAACAAGAAATAAAATCACATTGAAACAGCAACCAGCAACTCTCTTAACAGTTTTACAAGTAAGAAAGTACAATGTAATTTGTTTCCTGTCATATCTTGCCATTTAACATTGCAGTAATGGAAATAGTTTTAAAGGATGTTGAAATAGTGAACTGAATGAAAAACAATACAGTTTTCTTTGGATTCACATTGTACCCACACTTCAAAGTGGATTCGGATCTATTTTCGGTCCACTTTAGTTTTAGTTTTCACAAGTTCTTGGTCCATTTTCTTTTATTAAAAGCATAAACATTGGACAAATTATAACTACAAAGTAAAACTATTATTATTTACTATTAGAATTTTATTGTATAATAACAGGGTAATTTTCCACAGTTTGTACATTTCTACAGTATGTAATAACATTCAACCTTCAAGCCTTTGGAAAGGCATTTCAGTTTCTGTGAATGTAAAATTAAAGTGAATCAGTTGCCGTTTGTTATAGGTTTATTTTGTGTTTTATATATACAAACGTAATGTTCATTGCTAAACAATGGCCAGCAAGCAAATATAAGCAATCTCTGCATGGCATTATTTTTTAGCCATGCTTACAGCCCTACGTTCAGTGACTTTAACTAAGCATCTCACCTTGTTTTGTTTGCCTCTAGCAACATCTCACATTGGAAAGAAACTCCTGTTCACAAACACACCAACGTGTTAATGAGTTCTTAAAATCACTGGCTCAGACCCGAGGCTGGGATTGAAAAGGCTGACAGGTACATTGATGGAAACCAGGTGTGTGTGTGTGTGTGTGTGTGTGTGTGTGTGTGTGTGCGTGCGTGCGTGCGTGCGTGCGTGAGTGTGTGTGTGTGTGTGTGTGTGTGTGTGTGTGTGTGTGTGTGTGTGTGTGTGAAGGTCTTACAGAATCAACCTGCTATGAATTCACTGCTCACAAAGAACATACTTCTTTATACAGCAGGTACAACTTTTATTATACATTATTTATCTGTAGTGTGAAACAATGAATATTCATGTAGACTTAGTAATAACAGACTTTTATCAGAGAGAGATGGGTAGTGGGTAGAAGCCTTTGGTTGTATAGCTGTAGAGTGGTGAAGGCCATATGCATTATTTTGACCTCTGTCCTGTCGTACCTACAGCATGGCTATTCTTGAACTAACTGGGCTGGAAGATATTCATTTGTCTTTCTCCAGAGAAATTGGATAGAAAATAATACATATAGGCTGGTAGGAAGAGAGAGAGAGAGAGAGAGAGAGAGAGAGAGAGAGAGAGAGAGAGAGAGAAGGGCAAAATGTTATTGCATCAGTAATTTTACTTACATTATACATTACATTTCTGTAATCAAGCCTGCATTAATTCTGAGATGTCTGTGTGGTCACTGCTGCAAGCTGTCTGACCTCTTACACTCTCTTACTGTTTATCATTGACTCATCTCATTGCTCTTGACCTTTTTTGTTCAAGAGAGCATGTTGACAATCAGGAGAATCTCACTATCAATATAGTGCAACAATGTCCAGCAATTTTGAGGACAGCAAAGCTCAATTTATATTACAGGCCACTCTATATAGTAGTTTCAAAACCTTGTAGGTGTTCTCACAATGCGAAGACAAAATTGAAAGCAGCTATAAAGACCATTTATGTAGTCCTTTCTTATAGCTAATATAATGTATATACTATTGACATTGCTTTATCCCATACAGTGCATAGTGGCTGAAGCTGCCAGTGACTGAAGTCACCTAACATCCCTTTTAATAAATATATAATACTTTATATAATATCAAATATATAATACTTTAAGAAGCTGCTTTAAAATATGAGACTGTCCTCCAAAAATAACGACCTCATAGTTTTTGCAAATAGCTTATTACGACATACAGTAACGTTTGAGGGATAAATGCCCTCTAGCAACCAGCAGGTTATTACAACTTATTACACGGCTCTCTGGAATGCTTGATTCTGATTGGTCAGTTGAGACATTTGCAGGTTCGTTCTTTTCAAATAATAACCGCTCCAAAATAATAACGCATAGCCGGACTACTTTCACGAGTAAAATCGATCCGCGCCAATAAAGATCAATAAAGATTACTGTCTGTTTGGCGCCATCTTGTGACAAACACTCGACAACCACGACAAGACACAGAGAGCTTACTGAGGCTGAACTTGACAAAATAGAGCATGACAGCTACGAAGCCAACACACAAAAAAATACAGAATGGGCATTAAAACTTCTCAAAGACTGGCTAAAAGAGAAAAAATGGAGACAAGTATGAAGCAGAGGATCTTAATAAGGTATTACGATCATTTTATGCATCTTTGCAAAGTTTCGCGGAAGGATAAAAATGTTAATTTAAAACAAATATGCCAATAAAATGTTTCAAATTCATATTCATGTCCAGTTTTTTTTCTTATGTGGCAAGTAGCCGTGTAATAAGCGGGATAATGTAGAGGCAGCCGGTAGTTATTGGGAAATAAGCCCCTTCAGTGTGATACAAGACCCTCCGCTACGCGTCGGGTCCTGATCACACTGTCGGGGCTTATTTCCCAATAACTACCGGCTGCCTCTACATTATCCCTTACTTACATTTATGTTTCAATATTTTTTCTTTATGTGTCAGATTAGACGCATTTTATTTTCTGCATTTGTAAAATTGAAAATGGTTTAATACACATTTATTGTTTTAAAGATATTTTCGAGCATCTTAACCCACCTGTCCCCCCAACCAATTCTCAACTATAACACAACACGCATGTAAAAGTAGTCACAATTACATATTGCATAAATTGACCAATAATCAACAGTGTAAACGTATTATAAACAGCTTGCGTTGCAAACCTTGCAAACTGAAGCCATTAGATCACTTTAAATGAAGAAATTCATTAATGCAGTCCAGTCTCGTTCAAACGTAAACCAGAACATTAGCTCAGTAGAGCGATCAGTCACAAGAGCCAATGACGTTTCATATTCCAACCCGACGTTATGATGCAATCGGTCACGAGACACATAAGAGCCAATGCTATTTCACAACCAAATATGACATATTGCTTTTTCTCGTGGTAGTATTTGAACGAGTGCATACTAGATCTAAGATTTTCAGCCGATAGTGATCTCTTTTGTGTCTTCTCCTATAAATCGATCGCTTTACCTGTATTTGAATGATAGTTTGATATTTCTATAAACATAAATTACCCCATTATCATCATTTTTGAAACCCTAACTACAGTCCTTCACTCTGGTCCACTGATCTATAGCAGGAACAACATAAGCGGCTTTCGTGGAACACACACAACTTCCGGTAAACTCCGCTAAGAATAAATAACAACAAAGTCCTTTTAAAGTAGTTTATTTACATAACAAGCTAAATAAACTATACGTATATTACCTAGGAAACCAAACACTTGTTATTTTCGATGAGGTATTTGTTCAAAGTTCAGTTTAGCAACTAGTCAGAGCAATAAACAAACAGAAACAGGAAGGAAAGTTCCGACCTGACGTGTAATCGCGTCCGATGAAACTGTCTATATAAATAACTGGATTGCACATAGAACGCTTAACGTAACAGCAAGTTCAAGCCGCCATCTTGCTATGCCCAACCGGCAGAGGGCGTCATTGACTTACATTCATAACCGTGATCTAAATTCACCTGGTTTACAGCGTATCAGTCACACAAGATAAATTTTTAGGATATGTGTACGTAAATTAATTGTTACTTCTGATGTTGTTTGCAATGTTTATGTTTTAATCGGGCGGGATAAGGGATTTATAGAAAATGTTAAGTTGAGTTTGTCTCAGCATTCTGTTGTAATGACACATGTGCAAATAAAGTTTTTTGACATTAAGGTACACAGTCAGCATGATTTCTCTGAATAAGTTTAAGTTGTAAAGTAAAGAAAACGTATATTCTGTAAGCTTTTTAGGTAACACTTTATTTCAATAGTCCACTTTTTACTAACTATAAGTAACTTTGTAACTACTTATCAACTACCAATCTTTAGAGAATTAGTAGAATGTCTGCTTAATATCTACTTTTTGGTGATGATATCTCAAAAGACATTCAACTGTCTATAAGTAGCTTTGCAGTAGGGCTGGACCAGAAAATTCGAATATTCGAATATTCGTTCGGTGGGTTGACATTCGATTTTCAGTTTTGAGATTCGAATATATATATATAAATATTTTTCAGCGTTAATGCAGAGCTTTTGCCAAGCAGGAAGTGCGCTTCACACTCCCGCTCTGTAGGTGGCGCAGAGAGACCAACATCCATAGCCAACAGCCATCAAACTCCACCAGTAGAAGAAGAGATCGCCTCGAACGGAAAGCGCGCTTCCTGCTTTGGCATTCACGCTAATAGTGTTGTAAATAACGTTCAGTTTCTTGCAAAAACTGATTGATTTGCTTCACAAGACGTCAATATGTCACACGGAGATATGGGGGATTACTTTTGTATTGGATATATATGCTTTAGCTCTTAAAGTGTGCGGATCGGTTGACTTGCATGACGGAGCACTGGGGTTTCTGCAAAATATCTTCATTATTTTTCTGATGAAAAAAACATATTGGATGGTGTAAGTGTTATAATAAATAAACTTGATTTTGAAAGTATGCTACCGTTTTATTACAGTTTGTTGAACTTCGTTCATTTATTTTCGTTGTTTTATTTAAATAGCCTACCCTACGTTGTCAGTAATTACTGTGCTGCTAATTTCTGATACGGGAATGTTTGTTTGTTAGACAAATGTTGGAAAATAGGCTACCTTATTAAAAGTATTGGTCTTGTGTTTTGTTTCACTAATGCTGTTCTCGCATGACGCATGACAGGCACGCCGCTTCCGGCTTGCGCTGTTCTGTAGTATTTTTTAAGTTTATTAATTCTAGAAGTGTCACATGTCCATATTGCACGAAAAAAATGCACTACACTCCCTTGAGTTCGCAGCAACACATCCGCCACATAATAAAACTGTGGATAGACAGACACACACATACACACACACACACACAGATTCCTGCCTTTATTAAAGAGAAAAAATATGTTCAGCCCCTCCTTCCGAAGCTTCGAATATTCGATTTTATTTCTACTAGAGCTTCGAAGCTCAAAAAATGGTATTCGGAACAGCCCTACTTTGCAGGTGCATGTCAACTTATTCCACTAACCCAAACCTCTTTCCTAACCCCAACCCTTACAGTCTACTAATACACTAATGACAGTTAGTTGACGTATAGTTGCAAAATATTGAAAGTTAGTTGACATGTAGTTGCAAAGTTATTTATAGTTAGTAGAATGTCTAAACTGGACTATCAAAATAAAGTGTAACCGCTTTTTATAAGCACAGCAGCATTGAAATTGGGTGTTGTTTTTATATTGCTGAATCAAATGTTAGTTTAAGCATGGTTTAAAACGTTATCTTAACTGTTTCAAAATACATGCCCATTAACATCGTTAACGCATTTTACTGTACGAACAAAAACAATACTGTATAAAATAATTACAAAACCAACAAATTATTGCATGCACATGAGGTACTTTAAGCATGATTATTTATTTAGATTTCAGAATGAGCACGTTTGTGATTAATAATGCTGCATTCTGTCCGCTGATCTGATACCGTAATAAAGATGAATGTATACTAACTCACTGTATAAAAACAGAGACTGATAAAGTACTGTTTTATTATTGAAATCTGATAATGTCCTATTAATTTAATAGACTGTTTCGGCATACCAATATGTTGGCGCGGTGGCTTCACAATTGTGACGTCATGCGCAATCCAGTCATTTTTATAGATCTGTGCTCTGGTCTCTTTTCATTTTGGTTTGTGTTTGGTTTCCAGCATCCCATATAACTCTCTGAACCACCAGAGTTGTGCTGCAGGAATGCCTGAGGAACCTGAACTCATAGAACGGCAAATCAATTTCATTTTCGATGCCCAGGTGAGACGAGCTTACAGCGTAATTGCTAGGCCTGAGAGAGAATGAGGAGAATGAGAGAGGAAACTTGAGAAACAGAAAGAGAGAAAGAGAGAGGTAACAAACAACTGGGAAATAAACATGACGGCTGTAGAGAGAAAAGGTGTATAAAATAGGATTGAAAAAGGGAGTGAAAGAAATGGATTTTTGGGAAAAGACAGTAATAGAAAAGGGTTGCTTTGTGAGCTAATCCACTGCTCTCCTCCTGCTCTTGCGCTGATGGGAAACCAATAGCCTAGTGTTATCTGAGGAGATGCACCATAGCATAAAAGACACACACATGCTTTAAAGGTATAGCTGAGACAGCGGAACTGATTCGAATACCACAGTTTAATCAGATTCTTAATATACCGACTGCACCGACCGATTTTGGTGAATTATTTGGCATTGGGTCGCTGTCCCTGGACTGTGTGTGTATGTGTATGAGAGTGAAATATGCTGTTTAAGCCACTAAGGCCAGTACATAGCACATCACCACACATTTTCCTCAGCAGATAAAACAACAAAAAAAACTGGAACATGAGGCACATAAAATCAATTTCTACGACACTCAGTTAATTGCTTTACATTCCTCTGTGATCTACCTATTTCAATATCCCATTCTCTTTTATCGGCATTCCACCCCACTTTTTCCACAAGCATTTCTCCCAGGGGGCTTTTAGGCTTTGCCTGGTTGGGGTGGCGACGTACTTTTGTGTGTGTCTGAGAATACAATGTGGGTTTAACATCTCTGAACTCAGGAGCGAATCCTGGATGCCGCCAACAAACCCAATTAACTGAGAGTCAATAGAGAGCAAATTAAAAGGCCTCTGGGCTTTAAATGGTGCCAGAAACTGACGGTTGTATCAAGATGGTCAAGGCCATGAACAAAGAAGGAGACGGCCTCGATTTCTCCATCCCCGCCGCAGAACCATGATTAGACGAGAGGGCTTTAGTGCTCTCTTTCACAGGGCAAAACGAGAAGGGAGTTCATTCATACAGGTCTATGGGTCGAATAAAATGGCAGCCATGGGGGCGAAAGGCATTGAGCTTGCTCAGCGAGGTGTGAATGACCACCTCTCAAGAGCGACAATAAAGAACAAATAGTGATTGAGAAGAAAACCTCTGAGGAACTTTGACATGGATTTAGAGAAAGGATAAGAACAAAGATGGTGGTTAGTGCCACTCAACGAGGATAGATGGTCTTTTTCCAGAATAGACAGTTGTGGGTGAGACAGAGGTTTGTTTCATTAAATATAAAACATGTATTGATATGTGTCGACCGATAGATTTCGTTGCTACTTTCAAAGCTTATTTTGAGGGATAGCTAAAGACTGACTGACTTCAAATTTGCCCTTTTGGAGTTTTGCTAGATCTGTTCCAAAACAAAATGCATACCTACATATGAGGAGCTCAGTCACATAAGCCACTAAACCCCACCTCCATCAAAAATGAGTTAATGATATTGACAGAATGCTTTTGGCATGTATTATATGTTAATCATAATCAAATACCTTTGCTTCAAATGTGCATAATCCTGGCCCCGTGCCATTCGGAAATACAGCTTTGTTATCAGAATCTGCTAAACACCACATACAACCCAGTATCACGAAATTATGTACCTATAGTCTTTTCTGTGACACTGACACGCTTTTCCACCTGTTTGCGTGAACTTGTCACCCATTTCTGTTTACGTGTCACTGTCGCGTATTTGTTATTCAACTGTTTTGTCCTATTTAACCCCAATGCCATTGCTTCGGTTTAGGGTTTGATTGACATAAAATTACATCCTTACCCAAACCCAACTCTAACCCCAATGCCATGAGACAATGGTTTAAAAATCATAAAATATAAAAAATAAATCATGAAAAGTTTTAGACCAATACTTAAAGTGACTTCCTAACACAAACACCAAATCTGACCCTTAACCGAACTGTCAATGGTTTGAAAATAGGACAAAACAGTTGAGTAACAAATACGTGACAGTGTCACGTAAACAGAAATGTGTGACATGTTCACGCAAAAAGGCATTTTGCATATTAACGTCCGCGAAATGTACATTGTCATCTAAAGAAAAATTGGTAAAGTTTCCTATTTTTGGTTAAAAGCGTTGTGTAAGCAGCTGCTTAAAGTGCCTACAAAAACAACTCTCTGGGTTTTGGCCTAGTTAACCTCAATTACTTAAATTGCATTCAGCGTTTTATACTCTTAGCATCCATTGTTCAAAACCAAGCATCTTCTCTACCTCACTAATGCAGCATCTAATTCCCTCGGTCCTTTGATGAAGCCCTCAATGTTCTCACTCAAGAGAAGTGGTGGTAGGTTCTTGCCTCCTAACCTCTCTCAATGGGTTTGGAATTGATTCTATAGCTTTTACCCTATCTTTTACCCCTGCAGGATTAACCCCCCTCCCACATACACTAGTGGCATGAGAACCATGTAAAGGCAGTGTGCTTTCCTCGGCTAAAGATCCTCTCCTGGCGCGAGGTGAAGCGAAGAGGTTTAAACTAATTACCAGACCAGCTTCTCTAAGCCTGAAGCTCTCGGAACACAATAGAAGCTTCTGCTTTCCCTTCAACTTCTTCTCTTCCCCACACGCTGCCATCACCACAGCTAACAAAAGAACGCCATTAGTGTAATTAACAGCTAAATGAAATGCACTCTTATTTTGTGTGTTCAACAAATTTTTTTCACCCAACAACCCCCTCCTTTCCAACCTTATTTTTTCTTAAGAAAGAAGACCTTTCAGTTTTTGTTTTGGGTTATTCAACACTTTGAAAGCCGCCAAGAACACAAACGCTATCCTGTGAGGGATTTCTCCCCTCTCGGCGCCATCCTATGGCACGCTACATTATGTATTTGTATTATGTATTTGTTATGTTGTCTCTCGGCAACAGAAAAGTAAATACGGTAAATCAGATTGTTAGTCAAGTCTTATTGATGAGTTAAGGGCTGGAGCTTTAGTTTGGATTTGGACTGTGTCCGAATGATCGGTTTTTCCATGCTGATACAGTTTATAATTAATAAGAGGGTGACACTGAATCACCAACCTCTCTGACTACAAAAACAACCAGAGAAAAGAAGAACTAGAAGAGAATAAAAAATGGGCTCAGGAGGGAGTTTATTCAGTGTTGTCCAAAAAAGACTTTGCTAACTTTGGAAATGTTTTGACTGTTGTGTCAGACCTTCGGTAAAGGGGAACAAAGTCATATTTATTTGATCGACTGATATCTTACTGTTGTTATCTGATCTTAAACTTTTCACAGTATAAATAATTCCCCAGGTACTTATTCTTCAAACCCGTTTGTTTGAATTAAAATCTGTAAAGACAACCATACCACTTACCCCAAATTATAATTAATTGTTCATGAAGAACTGTCGTTAATCTACACTATAATTTTTGGGGTGCTTTAACCCATGGATGGGTAAATATTGGATAGAACTGACTGTTGGGTTATAAATAAATCTATAGGTTTATTAATAACCCAACGGTTGTTTTTTTCTAATAGTTACCTAAGCTGGGTTAACACAAACTAATTTCCTTTATAATGTAACGATGCATGTTCTTCTGTTGCAGATTGCAGGTTAAGGATTAGGGTGAATGTTAGGTTTAGGTTTAGGATTGGGTTAGGGGCTCCTAAAAATTCTTCTCAAATTATTATTTCACACTAAATTGTGGGGTAAAAAATGTTTAGGGCTTGAGTTCAGGGTAAGTTGGGGTTTCTTTGATTAAAACGTTGATCCAGGACCAACAAAAATGTGGATCCCGGATCAAATCTTATTTTGTGAGATTAAATAGGGTATAAAAAAATAAATGTAAATACCTGCAAGTACTGTACAAGTAGGAACATTGTTATTTTTGTGCTAAATGAAAGTGTATATTAAGTTATACATTACCAATATACTAATTAAAAGTATACTTCAACTTCAGTATTGCCTTAGTGCACTTGAAAAAAGTTTACTAAAGTATACTAGGCTTACTTAAACAGTATTAAAATCAATGGTGTCTTAAAATAGTACAGTTGAGTACACTTAGGGTGTTTTCACATATAGTTCATTTTAAAAGATCCAAACCCAGTTCACCTCAGTCCTTTTGGTGTTCACAATATAGTGTACTCAAAAGAGGACCCAGTTCTTTTTTTAGTCCTCTTCAGAACTGAAGTGATCTCAGACCCTTTCTTGTTCACATCAAAACTTCATAAGAACTCAGACCCCAGCTTTCTGTGCAGCAGTTGATTTTGATACAATGTCAAAACCACACGCAAAACGGACCGGGACCTCATTTATTTCACATATCAAAAAGAAATCGAACCACAAAAGAACCCAAAAGCGAACTGTACTTAGACCACCTCCAGACGTGGTCTGAGTTCTGTTCGCATTTTGGGTCCTTTTAGGGGGGTCTGAGATCACTTGGTTTGTTCACATATACACCCTGAACTGCTTTGAGAGCCTTTGGTGGGCTCACTAGGTGTGAAAACACCCTAACATGTTCTTAAAGAGCCTCTATTTAATTGCTAAAAACAATGTTATTTTGTATATTTGGTATAATACAAAGTGTTTGTGTGGTTTATGGATAAAAACAAATTATTTTCCACATACCTTACATTTTTGTAGCTCCCGATTTCACTTTCTTCCTTAAACGCACAGATTTGAAAAGGTCTGTGTCCCTGATTGGCCAGCTAATCTGTACTTTGTGATTGGCCTGAATACCTCTGACATCAGCTGAAAATGTGACGCTCCTTAGCATGTTTGAACGATTCAGTCACAATGCAATGCTGACAGGAGTTAATTTACAGGATGTGAGACAAAGCGGGAGAAATTATGATAATGTCGGCCTTGTCCATGTCAAAATGCCCAGGAAGTAAACTATTGCCTACAATCCGTGTGTTTGTTGTACTCCAAGAAAAGAGATTTACGTTGGAGTTGATAACTCGCATAACTGTTTACTTTGGGGTTTGTACCTTTTTCAAATCGTAAACATGTATTAATACACACTTACACACCAAAGGAAATGTAAAAACGTGAATCGGACAATAGGTGCTCTTTAAGAAATACTAGAGACTAATTGTATGTTAAGTACAGAATTATTGCATGAAAATAGTACATTAAGTGTACTTAAATGAAGTGTATTTTAGTGCACTTTTATTTACCTGGGATAAAGGGTATGCTTAAGCTTTGTGTATCATAATTTTGCAGCAACATTTTAACATTGTAAAAATATGCATCATTTTTGTAAAATCAACTTATATTTTTATGTTACTTTAACTTAACAAAATTAAGTTAACTAAAGCAAAACCAAGTTGTTTTAACATAATGCTGCTTATTTTTTACAGTGTTTGATATGCTTAATAAGAAATCTTTAACTTGTGATCCAGAAGTTCAGGTTTAAGCCAAAACAAATATGGCTGTGATATCTACTGCAGGACTTAAATAATTCATAAATTAATGTACATTATGTTTATTTTTTAATCCACTGCTGCGTAAACTATATGTCTCACTATGTCACAGTGATCCCAGACGCAAACACAGCAGGTGCTGAGAGCTTCACAGACGTACGATTTGACAGCTACACACCCTCCAATCAGGAGAGAACGGTGGGAGTGTGTCAGCATATGTGCTTGTGCACGTTATTAGGTGCAGGTGTGAACTGGTTCGGCTTTCAGGAGAGATATAGTGAGACTGGTTAATACTCACTGGCCCTCTGCGGTTGGTGTTGTTTTACAAATGGGATTTGGTGAACTGCACACTTTTCCTTGATAATGCACAATACACTGTCAGCACTTCAATGTCTTACGTCTCTGTGAAAAAAAAAACACAGGTCAACTGTACATAAGCCCCATGCATGTGGATTACCTAATACTTGCTTGGTATTTATTCAAAGATGAATTTAATAATATGATCTCTGGAATTGCATGTTTTGATCACAGTTTTGCTATGGAGCATAATTTGACTCTGGAGGTTTCTAGAATGTTGAATTCTTCCAGAAGTGTGCTCTGTTTAGTCTGATGTATTGGCTCCTAAGGGGCCTGCGGAAGCCCCTGACAGCAATGATGTGGAGTGAATACACACCTGCGTGTCCATCGGCGAAATACCCTTATCCTATACACTCCTCCAAACTGCTGTCATACACAAATCTTCACCCACTCCCTTTTCTTCTCTCTTGCACACACGTGCACGTGTATGCACACACACACACACACACACACACACACACACACACACACACACACACACACACACACACACACACACACACACACACACACACACACACACACACACACACACACACACACACACACACACACACACACACACACACACACACACACACACACACATACACACACAATGTCCTTTGTTTTTAGAGTTTTGCCTTGATGTTAATGAAACAGCAGTGGGGGTAGGCCATATTAAATTACTTAGTATTTTCCTGGATACCAGTAGTATGGTAAGACAAAGAAAATCTTATTTCAGATCAGAATGTGAAACCAAAACAAAATAGTAAAGGCATGGAGTAATTAAAAACGGCAAGAAAGACTATTTACCCATAATGCTTTGTCTATAATTGTTTGTCCAAACAGCCTGCGGTAGCAAGCATGCATTTATCTTTATTGCTTTACTAAGGCTGTCTTGTTGTACCTGTTGTTTTAATTTGCCAAGTATTTATATTCTAACCTGGGTAAGCATTTTACTATAGAGTTGCTGTTTGGACTTGTTATTTGTGTGAATGCAGATAGGGGACGATTTAGGGCCTTTAATCTCCGCCATGGTAGACTGAAATCCCAGCAAGACTTCCTCTGATAGCACCGGTTTAAAACAACGCACTCTATCAGAGTCAGGCTGTGGTAATCACCCATGCTCTCTGAGACAGCCCACATTAACTCACATTCTGTCTCTCTCAATGCTCGAATCTTCTCCTTCTGTTGTAGCATCCCAATTCTCATTCTTAAAAGTATGAGTAAAACTACCATAGACCCTCACATGGTCTGCACTATAGACCATCAATCACGTAGAATGTACTGTTTTCCCTACACCAGTTCTGACAAAATACATTTATTATTTATTATATACACAGTTATGTCCATGCTGATCTGAAGCTTGTATAGTTGGTTGACCAGCACAGTGAAAACTGATTAAGATACCTGCACACCAGAATCCCATACTAGAGACCAGTTTCAAAAGCACGACATGTTTACTGGTCTATAAGCAGTGTTAACATTAAAAACGTCCCCAGGCTGACATTTTCAAGTGTAATCGAAGTTTAAAGTAATAATTCTCCCAAAAATGTGCTGCATAGAGGGCAATGGCAGTGAATAATGACTTTAATTTTGGTTTGCTTATCAAACAAATGAACCGTATGGCTTCATAAAAGTTGGATTATAACGTATGAGTCATATGTTATGCTGCTTTTTGGATTTTGACAGCCCATGGAAACTAAATAATTTTGCAGTTAATCTTAATAATCTAACAACCATCTAATCATCTAATAAGCCCTTTTATGGTGTTGCTGAACAACCTAAAGATAAATAAATGCTGATAGAATTCTGATAGATTTTGTTTTATTATTAGGAGATTAGGTAGGAGAAGGATGATGTGTAAGGCAATTTTGTATTTTTGTAATTTAATTTTGTCTGTACTGTACATAAGAAGAGAAGGGAAATCAGAAAAGCCTTTTTGGAGCTCTCCGTGCTTGCAGTTACCCCAGCTGAGCTGCAAACAAAAGCTGGGAGAGCTTTTGCTTGTTTTTGATTTCTCTCCCTCTGTGTCTTATGATGTTCCTCTCTACTAATTAATTGCTAATGCAAAGAGCAGATGAAGCCCTTTTAAATGCATTCAACAGATGAAAGACATGGATTATGAAAAAAGCACAGGGATATTAAAGGATGCCTTCTTAATGAAAACTTTCATTTCCCTCTCCTGCAGTCTCTTTGTTAAACTCTTTTCATTCCTCTGTTTTTTTCTTTCTTTCTGAGAATAGAGTTTACTTGATAAGTGTGTGTGTGGTTCTGTCAGGGCTGTAATGACTGACGAGAGAGAGAGAAAGAGAGAGAGAGAGAGAGAGAGAGAGAGAGAGAGAGAGAGAGAGAGAGAGAGAGAGAGAGAGAGAGAGAGAGAGAGAGAGAGAGAGAGAGGTGAGCGCGCGCACGCACACAAACCTTTGATGATGGGCAAGTTTAAAAAATGTCCACTCTCCAGTTGCATTACTGTATCACCCTCTGCACGTCATGTTACTGTTACCATAGCAACTCCTCTGGTTGGATATGTTATTGACAGAATGACAAGGCTGAACATGTCTTGTGTGTGTGAGACACACAGACATATAACAGAACCTCAACACATTGGAAATTTAATCGCCATATGCCATTGGCTTAAGGACTCCTTTAAAAATGTAAAGCTTCACAAAAACAAAACAATGAACTTCTAAATAAGAGAAGATCATATAAGGGAAATTTGAAAAATGCTGGGTTATTTTCAACCCAGGCTGGGCTAATAAGGGACAAACCCAACCTGTTGTGTTGTAATATAATCCATGCTTCCCTCGTTGGTCCAAATTTCAACATTTTCTGGTTTAATTTAGCCCAAGGGCTTGGTTCGTCCATTTTTTACCCAACGCTAGGTTAAAATTAACCCAGCATTTTTATGGTGTAGATTTAAGAGGACAAACTATAGCCTTTTTCACACAGACGTGTTCACACAGAATGCATCTGGGATTTATCCGGGATCGTTCGATTTTTGGTTCATTCACACTGCCAATGATTTTCTGGAATCTGTGTGTGCGTTCACACTGATACCATAAAGATCCCGTATGTGACATGTTTAAAGTCCTGCACTGTAATAACTTTTTATCCGTTATTTATCTCTTCAGAAACCACACGCGTGCATTTTTGTTTATGACCATAGATGGGCGTGTGATGTGCTGTTCTGTCATGCTTGTAAATGATCTCAGATTCAGAGTGGATATTTGACGAGCTCCCTGATTTCTGCTTCATTCCAGTTTGCAGACATTTCTCATCATGAATGTAAGTGTGCGTTTAAATCCCCCATTTTAAAGAGCTGAACGATATATCTTGTTGCGATGACGTGCACGTATTTTTGTTTATTAAAAGCACACATGAGCGCGTGATGCACTATTCTTTTATGCTGCTGAATGATTTCTGCTTTAGCGCGGATTGTGACGAGCTCCCTGAAATCTGCAGTTTGCTGACATTTTTCGTCTTGAATATTAATCTGCATGTAAACCCCTCGTTTTAAAGAGCTGAACTATAACCTTATGTTGTCATGACATGTGCGCCCTCACTACAGCACGCCCCTTACGGCTTTGTTTCTGTGCCGGGTATCGGCAAAGTTACTAGGTCCTCTTTTCGGGAGCGATCCCAGAACATTTACGGGACCTGTTTGCGTTCACACAGAAGCGTGTCTGCCAATTTTATGGGTATTTTCTGGGAACAAAGTGCTGTGTGAATGAGGTTTATATCACCCGATCTACCCAGGAAACTGAACAACTCTCTTCTCTCTTTATTTCTATCTCTATGGTCTTTGTGACAGGCAATTTCAATTTAAAATGTTCCAGATTTTATGACCATTTACTGGCTGTATTTTTAATTCTTCCTTTAGCAGCTCTTGCAAGTTGTTTTGATTATAAATGTTAAATTCACCGTCTAGATTGGTTAAGCTCCAGTAATTAAACATTGAGTGGCAGCAGTAAAGCAACAGTACTGCACGCAGTTCAGTCTAATCATTCTCATTTTTTCAGCTTATGCAGGCATAGGGACAAGAACATAACATCTAATTAAACAATACAGATACATTTAGTTAATTACAGCATATAAATCCTTATCATCCCTGTAACTATATAATTTACATTCTAAATAAAAAAACATCATAGACTCCTAGACCTAGTGTGTGTGTGTGTCTATGTCACAGGAGTGACGATCTGTTAGGCGGAACCAAAAATCAGGAAAGTTTGGTTCCGCCCGGATGTTTCCGTCCAGACCGGTAAGAGAAAACACCGGACATCCGGTAGCGTCGCGGACGCTGAAATCAGCCAAATTACACACAGCTGGGAGTTATTAACAGGAGCGCCGGGTGATTGGACGAAAGGGACATCAGGAGAGTATTTTAGGACGATGTAAATCATAGTCTTGGTTGTTGGTTTACGGTGTGTTGTTGTGTATCGTAGTGCCGAGTTGGGCTCGCCAGATACGCTGTTTGGATCGCTGCATTGCTCTCTCTCTCGCTTGGATCATTGATTTATACGAAGGAAGATATCGACGACCTTATAGGTGGAATATTAGACAGACACTGACGTTGGATGAGAGAAACGGAGGAAGAGGAAACCTTACTGTTGTGAGTACACACCTGTGGAAAAGTGGTGTTGGTGGCTGGAAAACGCCTCGTTTATGCAACTGGAGTCATTACAGCGTGAAGTCCACCTAGGACGAAGGGAGACCGAAGTTGTGAGTAAATACATCAATTGAAGTCGGTGTTTTATATGCAGTTGATTTCTACAATCGTTTTGGAGTGTTTTCAAGAGAGAACGAGTGGCCCTACCCCTGTATCAGCGTGGTGGGTGAGCCGAAGGGTTTTTGTGTAAACAGCTACAGTGACGTCAATAAACAAATACTAGGCCGTTTACCATCTCCCTATTCCCGCCCAGAGCAAAGTGGAAGAAGGCGGGTGTCATTGTGTGCACTGAGCGTGGTGGGTGAATCTTTTGGATGTAGACATTTTCACTTGAAGTGGTGCTGTGTAATGCTGTGTTTTGCAGTGAGAGTGCTGTGTCTTGTCTGACGTAACCCTGCCTTCAGTCACTTGTCCCGGGACGACGAAGAGGAAAAACGGCGCTAGAGAACATCTGTGAAATTATGCTGTAGCGTGTTTCAGTCTGACAGTATTACAGAGTGGCGGTGAAGAATTGTGCGATTGGCGGTGTGTGTGAGTATTACATTACGGTGGTTGCTTTACCTGTGCTTTTCTTTGCATCACTACAGAGTAGAGGCGAACGAGATCCGCCGGCCCGAGGTCTCGACGAAAGGGCGCCCCGGTCCAGTTTTCGATTGACCAACGGGTCTCGAGGAAAGGGCAGCGTTCGACCCGGTGTGCCGGCGTGACGTTCTCGCCCCTCTGTCAACCAACCCGAACGCCGAGTGGGCTTTGGTCTCCAGCGTCCCATTGTAAACCACCGTCCAATCGACGCTTCGCATAGCCAGCCAGCATTAAGCCCGCCACCCGTAGCCGTCTGTGAGATATTAAGCTGTGGAAAGAGAGTTATACCTACCGAGAAGCTGTAATCAGCACAGAGGTGAGAGTAAACCTTAAAGTCGATTCACTGTGTCCTTATATCCCAGCAGCCGCCTGTGGAGAGAAAGAGAGCCAGCGTGAGCACTGAGATATTGAGCTGTGGAAAGAGAGCTATACCTACCTAGAAGCTGTAATCAGCATAGAGGTGAGAGAAAACCTTGAAGTCGATTCACTGTGTCCTTGTATCCCAGCAGTCGCCTGTGGAAGAAAGAGAGCCAGCGTGAGCACTGAGATGTTGAGCTGTGGAAAGAGAGCTATACCTACCTAGAAGCTGTAATCAGCATAGAGGTGAGAGCAAACCTTGAAGTCGATTCACTGTGTCCTTATATCCCAGCAGTCGCCTGTGGAGAGAAAGAGAGCCAGCGTGAGCACTGAGATATTGAGCTGTGGAAAGAGAGCTATACCTACCGAGAAGCTGTAACCAGCACAGAGGTGAGAGCAAACCTTGAAGTCGATTCACTGTGTCCTTATATCCCAGCAGCCGCCTGTGGAGAGAAAGAGAGCCAGCGTGAGCACTGAGATATTGAGCTGTGGAAAGAGGGCTATACCTACCCAGAAGCTGTAATCAGCATAGAGGTGAGAGAAAACCTTGAAGTCGATTCACTGTGTCCTTGTATCCCAGCAGTCGCCTGTGGAAGGAAAGAGAGCCAGAGTGAGCACAGGGATATTGAGCTGTGGAGAGAGCCATACCTACCTAGAAGCTGTAACTCGCATAGAGGTGAGAGAAAACCTTGGAAACGATCCACTGTGCCCCTGTGTCCCAGCAGAGTCTGTGGAGAGAGAGAGAATAAAGAAGAAGAGTGAGTCAACGAGCAAGGAGCTGTGGGAGATAGGCGGCGAAACGCCGTGCGCTGTTAAAGGTACACCGACCGGAAAAGCCCATACCAACACTCATCGTGATTTTATTCTGCCTCCAGGGAGGAAGAGGAGCGCGCCACGGGCAGAGGGAACCAGAGGCGGGAGCCCGTTCCCCGACGCAAACCCCCCCCCCCCCCCTGGAGGACAGATCCTGATTTTAGTTTTAATTTCCCTTTCCCCAAGCCCCCATATATTTTAACTATTTAAATAAATAAAGGATATTTTTATACTTACCTGTACTCGCTGTTGTCTGGTCATTGGGTTGGTTTTGGGGACCTCCTCGAGGTGGAAGTTTAGAAGGGGCGTGGCTTAAACACTAGCAGCCAGCCCCTGGCCTGTGACAGATTTTGGCGTAGTCGGCAGGGCTTCCACCTCGAGTTGAGTAACCAGACTAGCTCAATGACCGACAACGCGGGGCCCGCAGCCCAACCCCGTGCGGTGCCTGTTTTTATGGGCAGCCCTTGGGTCCAAAAGTATGGAGGGACAGAGTCGGGAGTACGACTTACAGAATGGAAGGCCCAGTTGGAGTATCTAGCCGACCTGCAAGGCCTTAGTGTAGCCCAGCGGCTCCAGTTCGTGCTGAACTCCCTAGAGGGAGAAGCGCGGCGAGAAGTACAGGCCGCCCCTGAAGCCGTCCGAACCAGCGCCCAAACTATATTCCAGTTCCTCACCGAGCAATATGGTGATCACACCCCCGTAGCCGTCCTCCGTTCCCAATTTTTTAATAGTAAACAAGGCCCCCGACAACCCATTAGAGCTTTTGCCCTGAGACTGCGAGAGCAGTTTACCCGGCTACAGGCCCGCCGTGACCATGGATTGGGAGATGGAGAGACTTTGTTGCGCGACCAATTCCTTCTGGGGATGAAAGAGGGCCCCGTGAGACAGAGTCTGAGGGTCCAGTTTCGAAGAGACCCCGACCTCACATTTGAAGATCTAAGGAAGGAGGCGCTAGCGTTAGAGGGTGATGAAGTCGAGGTGAGTGAGACCCCAGTATGTGCGGCTGTAAATGAAAGCGTGCCACCACCCCCTGAGCGCACGGATTGGAAGCAGGCTCTGAAGGCGGAACTTTTGAAGGACGTCCGGGAACAGATGTCAGAAATATCTAAGACCCTTCTGGGAGAGCTACGCCAAGGTAGGGCGTGGGAGGAACCAAGGCCGGCACCCCGAGAGCGAGTATACTCGGAGAGGAGCCGAGAGCCGCCCGGACGCCCAAGCCGCTATAATCGGCCCCGGTTCGAGTGGGACGACCAAGGGCGGCCGATTTGCAACCGTTGTGGTGAGCCAGGACATTATAGCCGTCAGTGTGGGCCCCGCAGGGCATCGGAAGGGGGTTTTTAGGACGACCGGCCACAGTGGGTCGTGTGGCCGGGACCCCTCGAGAAGACCCGGGGAGAAGGGACAGATCAAGGCAACAGATGATCGGGCATAGCCCGGTGGCAGAAGTAAAAGTGTGTGGCAAGTGGATTCAGTGCCTGGTAGATACGGGCTCACAGGTAACGATGTTTGCAGAAAGCCTCTCCAAGGAGATATTCGGACGAGGGGGAACACAAGGAGCGGAGGCCCCCTGGCTGACGTTGAAGGGCGCTAACGGCCTGGAAATCCCCTACATTGGCTATCGCCTGGCGGATCTGGAAGTGCATGGAGTAGTTGTCCCCCAAAAAGGTGTGATTATTGTTGAAGATAAGTGTTTGGGCGTCCACAGGGCCCTGTTGGGCATGAATGTCCTCTCTGAGTGCTGGGAGGAGATATTCCGGGCTAGGCCTGGTCCAAGGATCTCACCTACCGAGAGGCCCAAGTGGGAGCGTGTAGTGGCCGACTGCCGCCGAGTCCAGATGAACCAGGTTCGTAGAGATCGGGAGGAAGTGGGAAGAGTAATGTGTCGTTTTGCTTTGTCTATTCCCCCTAGGAGTGAGGCTATCGTATGGACAAGAGTGCCCCTTCGGGAAGCGAGCCCTGAGGAGTGGGTGTTGGTAGAGCCACACACCGATTGTACACAAGTGGAAGTAGCACGAGGATTAGCTGCGGTCCACCGGGGGAGGATCCCTGTGAGGGTACGAAACGAGCACCCCTATGCAGTACAATTGTACCGACATCAACGACTGGCCCGGCTGACGATGATCGCACCCCACCAGGTGAAAGAGGAAAGGGACGTCAGTTTCCGTCAGGTGTGCCCCACTGTGATCGAGGTGGCCCTGACTCAGATGGATGCCCCGGCGAGTAGCCAGGGGGGAGGTGTGCCAAGACATCTGGCGGGTGAGTCACTGCAAGGGGATGACCTAGGACAGGTACAGACACAGAAACTACAGACACTCCTTCGGAAGTGGCAACATGTGTTTGCGAGGCACGATGAGGACTATGGGTGCACCCGGGTGGTGGAACATCACATCCCCACTGGGGATGCAGGGCCCAGTAGGGAGAGGTACCGGCCGATTCCACCTACCTTGTACGCAGAAGTGCGTACACTTCTGCAGGGCCTGTTGGGCCGGGGCATCGTCAGAGAGAGTAGTAGCCCCTGGGCAGCCCCCATCGTGCTCGTACAAAAGAAGACGGGAGCCTGGAGGTTCTGTGTGGACTATCGCAAGCTGAACCTAGTAACAAAGAAAGATGCTTTCCCCTTGCCACGAATTGAAGACTCCCTCGCTAGCCTCACGCAGTCAGCCTGGTATTCCACCCTAGATCTGGCCAGTGGATATTGGCAGGTGGAAGTAGCCGAGGTAGACCGGGAGAAGACTGCCTTTACGACCCCGTTCGGACTATTCGAATGGGACCGGATGCCTTTCGGGCTTTGCAACTCTCCGGCCACCTTCCAACGCCTGATGCAACGCTGCCTTGGAGGTCAGTTGATGGAGTCAGTACTGGTATACTTGGATGATGTGATTGTGTATTCCCCAGATTTCGACTCTCACCTCCGGCACCTAGAGGAAGTTTTTCGAGCCATGGAGAGGTACGGGCTGAAGCTGCAGCCAGACAAATGCCACCTGCTGCGGCGAGAGGTCAAATTTCTGGGCCATGTTGTCAGCGCAACAGGGGTGGCCGTGGACCCCGAGAAAGTCTCTGCAGTGAAGGATTGGAATGCGCCTAAAACTGTGAGGCAAGTACGATCCATTCTGGGGTTCGTGGGATATTACAGACGTTTTATTAAGGATTTCTCGAAGATTGCCAAGCCCCTTAACCAGTTGCTGGTTGGTACGGGACGAAGCCGGGGCCGTGGATCGCCCTCTATTAATTGGGGTAGTGAGTGCGAGATGGCCTTTCAGAGGCTGAAGCAGGAGTTGTTACAGGCCCCCATCTTGGCGTATGCTGATTTTTCTAAACCTTTTGTCTTATATACAGACGCGAGCAACCTGGGATTGGGGGCAGTATTGGCCCAACGACAAGAGGGAACAGAGCGAGTGATCGCTTATGCGAGCCGGAGCCTTCATCCGGCAGAGAGGAACGACGCAAATTACAGCTCCTTCAAGCTGGAACTGCTGGCCCTGAAGTGGGCCCTGAGCGAAAAGTTCAAGGACTACCTTTGGGGAGCTAAGGTAACAGTCATCACAGATAACAACCCTTTAGTACATTTACAGACGGCGAAGCTGGGGGCCGTGGAGCAGCGATGGGTGGCTCAGCTGGCCAACTTTGATTACAAGTTGCAGTATCGGCCCGGGCGAGAGCATACGAACGCGGACGTCCTCTCAAGACTGCCAGAGGTAAAAAGCCCCAGATACCAGGAGCATCGAAGGGAGGATAGTCAAGAGGAGGGTTACATGATAGGGGCTGTAGAGGCGCCAGGAGGCCAGCAGGAAGCCGCACCAGGGAACTGGGGGTGGGACCCCCGCCGTTGGATGGAAAGGCAGGCCCAGGACCGGGACGTGCGTCAGGTGAAGACATGGGTGGAGCAGGGCCAACGGCCCACGTCGGCGGAAAGGCTCGCCCAGACAGAGACTGGGAAGAAGTTGCTGGGACAATGGGAGAAGCTGGAGCTACAGGAGGGGGTACTTTGCAGGAAGACCCGTGATCCGAAAGTGGGCGAAGAGGTGTGCCAGATCGTAGTGCCCGCCGACCAGGTAAACGCATTGGTCTCAGCCTATCATGACCAGTTGGGACATCAGGGACAGGAGAGGACTGTATCTCTACTGCGTAGATTCTTCTACTGGCCGGGACTGGAGGCATCTGTGCACAACTTAATTCAAGCTTGCCCCCGGTGCATGTTGTTTAAATCTAGACGAGAGGCCCGAGCACCGATGGTACCCATTCACGCGAAAGCCCCCCTCCATATAATGGCAATGGACTTCCTGACGCTGGGTCGGCCTCGGGACCGTTATCAAAACATTCTGGTGATTACTGACCTATTTACCAAATACGCCTGGGCAGTGCCGACGCTCGATCAAACCGCCAACACCACCGCCACAGCTCTATGGCGAAATGTGTTCCAGACATTTGGATGCCCCGAGTTTCTGCACTCTGACCAAGGGGCAAATTTCGAATCCAAGGTAATCCGTGAGTTATGCCAGCTGTATGGTTGTACCAAGACCCACACGACGTCGTATCATCCCCAGGGGAACGGAAGCTGTGAGAGATTTAATCAGACCCTATTGGGGCTACTGGGGACTTTAGACCAACGACAGCAGAGCGATTGGGTGAGTGCCTTACCAAACCTTTTGCAAGCCTATAACAACAGTGTTCATAGCACGACGGGGTATGCCCCTACTTACCTGATGTTCGGCAGGCACGTACGGATGCCCACTGACCTGGTCTTGGGAGTAGCAGCAGACCGGGAAGAAGTGAGCGTGACGGAGTGGGTGGGGCGCCATCACCAGCGCTTACACTTTGCGTACGAACAGGCAGCAGACAAGCAGCAGAGGCCGGGACAACCAGTGTACACCATCCGGCCGGAGGGAAAACCCGGCCCCGAACGTGTGGTGCATCGAAATATGCTTCGCCCCTGTCCGAACTACCCTGAGACCGTGATGGAGGGGCCCACCGAGCCAGTACCGGAGGCCCCCTGGATGGAAGGATGGGCTATGGTACCAGGTCGACCCGTGATAGCGCCACCCCCGGCCGCCCAGAGGCAGCCCGAGATAGCACCCGAGCCGGCTGAACCCCCTTTGGCCCAGATGCAGCCTGAGCTGGCACCTGAGCCGGTTGAACCCCCGGCGGCCCAGCTGCAACCAGAGGCAGTACCCGAGCCAGCCGAGCCTGATTCACCCGTGAGACGCTCCCAACGGGAGAGCCGAGGACGCCCCCCTGCCCGGTACGGTGAGTGGACAACGCCGAGGCATTCCAGGGACTAGAATGCATTGGCGGGGGAGGATGTCACAGGAGTGACGATCTGTTAGGCGGAACCAAAAATCAGGAAAGTTTGGTTCCGCCCGGATGTTTCCGTCCAGACCGGTAAGAGAAAACACCGGACATCCGGTAGCGTCGCGGACGCTGAAATCAGCCAAATTACACACAGCTGGGAGTTATTAACAGGAGCGCCGGGTGATTGGACGAAAGGGACATCAGGAGAGTATTTTAGGACGATGTAAATCATAGTCTTGGTTGTTGGTTTACGGTGTGTTGTTGTGTATCGTAGTGCCGAGTTGGGCTCGCCAGATACGCTGTTTGGATCGCTGCATTGCTCTTCTCTCGCTTGGATCATTGATTTATACGAAGGAAGATATCGACGACCTTATAGGTGGAATATTAGACAGACACTGACGTTGGATGAGAGAAACGGAGGAAGAGGAAACCTTACTGTTGTGAGTACACACCTGTGGAAAAGTGGTGTTGGTGGCTGGAAAACGCCTCGTTTATGCAACTGGAGTCATTACAGCGTGAAGTCCACCTAGGACGAAGGGAGACCGAAGTTGTGAGTAAATACATCAATTGAAGTCGGTGTTTTATATGCAGTTGATTTCTACAATCGTTTTGGAGTGTTTTCAAGAGAGAACGAGTGGCCCTACCCCTGTATCAGCGTGGTGGGTGAGCCGAAGGGTTTTTGTGTAAACAGCTACAGTGACGTCAATAAACAAATACTAGGCCGTTTACCATCTCCCTATTCCCGCCCAGAGCAAAGTGGAAGAAGGCGGGTGTCATTGTGTGCACTGAGCGTGGTGGGTGAATCTTTTGGATGTAGACATTTTCACTTGAAGTGGTGCTGTGTAATGCTGTGTTTTGCAGTGAGAGTGCTGTGTCTTGTCTGACGTAACCCTGCCTTCAGTCACTTGTCCCGGGATGACGAAGAGGAAAAACGGCGCTAGAGAACATCTGTGAAATTATGCTGTAGCGTGTTTCAGTCTGACAGTATTACAGAGTGGCGGTGAAGAATTGTGCGATTGGCGGTGTGTGTGAGTATTACATTACGGTGGTTGCTTTACCTGTGCTTTTCTTTGCATCACTACAGAGTAGAGGCGAACGAGATCCGCCGGCCCGAGGTCTCGACGAAAGGGCGCCCCGGTCCAGTTTTCGATTGACCAACGGGTCTCGAGGAAAGGGCAGCGTTCGACCCGGTGTGCCGGCGTGACGTTCTCGCCCCTCTGTCAACCAACCCGAACGCCGAGTGGGCTTTGGTCTCCAGCGTCCCATTGTAAACCACCGTCCAATCGACGCTTCGCATAGCCAGCCAGCGTTAAGCCCGCCACCCGTAGCCGTCTGTGAGATATTGAGCTGTGGAAAGAGAGTTATACCTACCGAGAAGCTGTAATCAGCACAGAGGTGAGAGTAAACCTTAAAGTCGATTCACTGTGTCCTTATATCCCAGCAGCCGCCTGTGGAGAGAAAGAGAGCCAGCGTGAGCACTGAGATATTGAGCTGTGGAAAGAGAGCTATACCTACCTAGAAGCTGTAATCAGCATAGAGGTGAGAGAAAACCTTGAAGTCGATTCACTGTGTCCTTGTATCCCAGCAGTCGCCTGTGGAAGAAAGAGAGCCAGCGTGAGCACTGAGATGTTGAGCTGTGGAAAGAGAGCTATACCTACCGAGAAGCTGTAACCAGCACAGAGGTGAGAGCAAACCTTGAAGTCGATTCACTGTGTCCTTATATCCCAGCAGCCGCCTGTGGAGAGAAAGAGAGCCAGCGTGAGCACTGAGATATTGAGCTGTGGAAAGAGGGCTATACCTACCCAGAAGCTGTAATCAGCATAGAGGTGAGAGAAAACCTTGAAGTCGATTCACTGTGTCCTTGTATCCCAGCAGTCGCCTGTGGAAGGAAAGAGAGCCAGCGTGAGCACAGGGATATTGAGCTGTGGAGAGAGCCATACCTACCTAGAAGCTGTAACTCGCATAGAGGTGAGAGAAAACCTTGGATACGATCCACTGTGCCCCTGTGTCCCAGCAGAGTCTGTGGAGAGAGAGAGAATAAAGAAGAAGAGTGAGTCAACGAGCAAAGAGCTGTGGGAGATAGGCGGCGAAACGCCGTGCGCTGTTAAAGGTACACCGACCGGAAAAGCCCATACCAACACTCATCGTGATTTTATTCTGCCTCCAGGGAGGAAGAGGAGCACGCCACGGGCAGAGGGAACCAGAGGCGGGAGCCCGTTCCCCGACGCAAACCCCCCCCCCCTTGGAGGACAGATCCTGACTTTAGTTTTAATTTCCCTTTCCCCAAGCCCCCATATATTTTAACTATTTAAATAAATAAAGGATATTTTTATACTTACCTGTACTCGCTGTTGTCTGGTCATTGGGTTGGTTTTGGGGACCTCCTCGAGGTGGAAGTTTAGAAGGGGCGTGGCTTAAACACTAGCAGCCAGCCCCTGGCCTGTGACATCTACAACTGCTAAAGGTGGTCTGTCCATTCAGAGTAAGACACAAATCAGATTTTTGTTGGGTTTCAAAGACTTGGTTTGGAGTGGATTTGTATTTTTGCAAACAAACAAAAAGCTTTGTGTACAACCCATTTTCCATTTACCTGCACAATATTTCATGTGCGTTTGGCAGCCACACAACCCCACAACACAACAGATTCACCCTCATGCTTTAAATTTGGCAAGGCGTTCTTTTCTTGAAATGGTTTGTAATTCATTAAGCCACTTAGCTTGTTAAAACGCTTCTGGCGTATCTACATGTGGCATTGCATCTCAAAACAACACAAGTTGTGCTACACTCATTTTTATTTTATTTGAGTGCTTAAATATTACAACCAGCTGTTATATGGGTCATACACGTGGGCGTCGGAAGCAAAAACAGTGGGTGTGTCCAAAACATTTACTGGGGCAGATTTTACAGTTTACATTTGACAGATTCTTGCCAGAATGTTACAATTACATTTTAATCTGTTCATTAAAAACTACTTTACTACTCTATTTCCTGGTGTATAGCAGCATTAGCAGCATTGCTATGCTAAGCTTGCAGGTTTCCCTGAAGAGGGTCTTTGCCTAACCGTATTTGCATTTTCTGTATTGGACCCTGTCAGGTCCACTGCGGATGCCATTTCGTTGCATTGGCAGGCAGCCAGCCTCGCATAACATTAAAAAGCTCAGGTGTGTGTTTGGCATCAAGCATCGTTGTGATAATGGCTAGTTTAACTTCTTCGCGCTCGCTTAATTTTTTTCTCAGGCTGTATGTGTTTTGCACAGGCGCCGCACACACGTGCATGATCTTGCTTATTCGACAATCGTTAAGATTTAATTCTTATTGACAATTAATCAAAGGTCCCTAGTCCAAACTTTAACTCACTGTGCAGACTAGCTTATTATATTTACTACAATGAAATTAAACTGTAGTCTTAAGCCATAAGACCAAGACACAGAGTGAGACACAACCTTGTGTGTACCATATGCCTAAATACTGAGTAACAGACAGTTAAATATAGCATACAATGTACTGTACTAAATCACATTTTTCCCCTCTTTAGCCACAAAACTATGAGTGAATGATGAATAAGTGGGTGTCCTGTGTCCGGGTGAAGAAAGGGTAAGACAGAACCATGAAACCATTATTAAAGGAAGTACCGAAGTAGATGGATGAGTAACAGAGCTTTTCCCGTTAATCATGGCTAGATCTACCCAGGGTGGGGTGAACAGTGGAGGATTCACCACATCAGATGTCAAACCTTGACTTTTGGACACTGGCTGGACCCCCAGGGGGCCAAAGCAGACCAGAGAGGAAGACCATCTGGATGAACGCAGAAAGACCCCAGATGTGAAACTGGACATGGCTGACAGACGTCCTCCCTTACGCAAGTACATACATGTACGGTAAATATATGGCATGATCTATTCAGCTGCAAAATACACACATGGATAACATTTTCTGCTGTCTGCTTCTCTTCAAATGTGTATCTGCGTGCCACAACATAGGAGTGTGTCATTTTCCCACCACTTTCAATGATATCCATCATATGAAAAATCACTAAGGAGATCTCATATATTTTGTAATTTGAATAAAGTGGGCAGGAAATGGAGACTTTTGCTTGCAAATCGCCTGGTTCTCAGAGAAAAAGACCCCAATAACTTCACATTTGACTTTCAGAAGAAATCTCAACAATGTCTGATATCTATGCTTTGATTTGTCAAGATGCCAAAGTCTGCAACAAAATACCAAGTGCTTATTGCAATCTCCGCACATTAAACTGATGAAAGGAGAAATGTTAAGGGAGAAAAAATTACACACATTAGCTTTACAAATATGAGAGTATGTAAGCAGATGACAAGGAAAAATTACTTACAAGTTCCAGGACTCTATTAGAGTGTATTAGGCCCACATTATCTCCAAATGAGGCTGAATAATTTCTTGGTGATGTACAAGAACCAAAAGTCCTGACTGGACTGGACAACAGGAATTGTTGAAAGTATAGGGACTCTTTGTACTAAGACTTGTTCGTCTCAACTCATTTAGAGTGACACTTTAAAGAGGCGTGTAATTCAGGTTAAGTGCCAGAGAATGAAAGCGATTTACCTTGATTAGTCAGCACTGAACCATTCATTTAACAGAGCACACGGCGCATGCTAAAATGCAACTACTGTTTTAAACAAAGACCACACATTTTTTTCACCCTAAAACTCATTTATGTCAAAACAGGGTCAACGTGTGTCCAAAGGTACCCACGTAAATGCAATTATGTTTTTTTACTTGCAAAGACAGAAGTTGTCAAAATCGTTTTTACACTTTTTCATTCTCCCATTCTGTGTTCTCTCCAGAGAGGGCTAATTTATCATAATGTAGAGGCATGAGCTGAATGCCTTCATCCTTTGTCTACCAGTTTCTCTCTGCACTTCTCAGTGCTCTGAGAAATGGGGTAAGGGGAGCATGTGGAGTGAGTGAGAGAGAAAGAAGGGGAGCGGAAAGGTCAATGTTTTCTTCGCCTCTGCAGGCAATACATGCAGGTGAACTAATCCCAATGAGGAGAAGTTAACGTGTGTGTGAATGCATGTAAATGTAAACATGAGTGCGAGTTATTCTGAGAGAGTGTGTGTGTGCCATTGTAAAAAGCTTTTTTACAACTTTTGAGGGAAAAGGAGGGCCTGGCAGCACTCTTCCCATCATTTCTCACACTAATAACTCCTGCCAGTGCTGCTGCCAAGAGAAAGACAGAGAGAGAAGAAGGGTTAAAGAGACAGAAAAAGAAAAAGAGAGGAGAGCGGGAGAGAAAGAGAAAGCGAAAGAGAGAAAGAGAGAGGGGGGTAGGGAAGGGAATTAGGCAGGAGAAGGAAGTGGATAGAGTATCCATAATTTATGGATAAATTGTTGTCTACCTCTTTTTAACATCATTTGAGGGTTAAATAATGTCTTTTGAATGTCTTTATTTCAAGTTAGACAATTTATAATTATAATACATTTATAAAGAAAGCTCATACACTCTCAGAAGTTGCCACAGTAATATCTCCCATTTAGGTACAGATGTTTACCTTTGAGGTACACTCTAAATTCTGCTGGGTAATTTTTAACCCATGTTGGGTAATACATAAACCTATGTTGGGTTGTGGTTACCCCAATCATGAGTTAACACAACCCAGCATTACATTAAAACAACCCAGCATAGGTTTATTTGTTAACCCAACATGTGTTCTGTCCCATATTTACCCAACATTGGTTTCAAAAAAAAACAACAGAATTAAGAGTGTACCAGTATGTACCTCTTAAGTACACTTTAGAGGTACCAATATGTCAGGCTTGTGCACAATTCAGAATTTCAGAATTGGGCTCCATTCAATTCATGAATTGGAATTTGAATTGAATTGACTCCGCCTTACAGGAAGTTTGAATTGGAATAACAGGAAGTGGAATTAAATTCATGGCAATTCAGAGAAATTCCACAGTCACACAACAGAAAGAATCTCACATACATTCAGTGTTAGGAAAGTTACTTTGGAAAATGGTTTGGCAACCATTTTAAATGCTTGGTTAAAGTAAAGCATTCTGGGAAATAAAGTCATGTTTGATCGTGTTCCATAAAATTACAATTACAAAAAATCTAACTTAATTATTTGTTATGTGACTAGAGTTTTTAACATTACTTGCTGGGGGAAAACATTTCCTGTTAATGTAACATTTCTCATCAATGTACAATGTAATTTGTTCAAGTAGTTCAAACGAATATAATTTAAAGAATATGTAATGCAATCATATATGACATATACTGTAAAGCTTTCAGATTTCAGATTCAAATTTCTTTGAATTTCTATTGAATTGCAACTCTGCTTCCTTTAATTCAAATTCGAATTGACATCAATTCAAATTCAATTCAAATTCAACAATTGAATTGGAATTCAGGAGTCATTCTCAATTCAATTATGAATTGTGCACAAGCCTGCAATATGTACCCTTTAGTTTAAAAGTGTACATTTTGAAAAGGTACTTTTGTACATCATACACTCTTTCTGATAAAGTGTAATATACATAAAAAAGTATAATCATGCCAAATCATTGTATTGAGTACTAACCAGTTGCCAAAACTATCACACTACAGTATGTAATGGGGTGTAAATTGGACAGTTCATTATGATTCGATACTAAATTGATTTTCTCCGCCATCAATGCGATTTACAACATTTCCAACAACAAACTGACAATATTGATATCACCTGCAGTGCTAAACACATGCTCGTCTTTGTCTCTTTTGCTGTGTTTTCGCTGCTACAACTGCTTTGTTGCTGCATCGCATTCACTAGCTGAAGCTAGCGGATGAAAATAAACAGAAATGCTTAGATGGACATTAAGTCAAGGAATGAGGACATCGATAGTGTCAAAATGAAGGTACTTCAAATCGATTTTTTACGTGTGGCATCGATGCATCATATCAAAATAAAACTGATGTATCGATCCATATCGATGTATTTGTTACACCCCTAGTATGTAACCTCTGCCATATGCCAATAGTATGAAATTCATAAATATAAATATGGATATATAAATGTGAATTATAAACGTTATCTTGTGTGCCAACTTTCTATGCACCCAATTGTGACTACATTTGGAGATTTCCTCATAAAAGCGACAAGTATTGAGAGAACAATCCATCAGTTTCAAATATTTTTTTCCAAAAAAAATACAAATAAAATTTGCACTTGACAACAAACTATGAACGAAATGTCAGATCAAGTGTGAAATTGGCACCTTTTGTAAGTTTTGCTTTATGCTAGTTCTTGGAATCAGTTGGAAAGACCCTGAAAAGTGTTTCCCATTCCTACTAAAACTCTTCTCTGCACGCCAGTAGAAAAAAAGATTGATGCTTCTCTGTCCTCCTTTCTGGACAATTTGCTCTCAATTGATGTGCAACACCATCTTTTCTCAGCCTACTGGCCTCCTCTTCTTTCTCCTCCACTCAAGGAGCTCATTTATCTGTCTTTTTCTCTGCTTCTCCCCTCAGCCTTTCTTTTATATTTCACAGCTCTTTTGAAAAGTACATTAGAAGGTAGTTGAAAAGGCCCTCACGTTGACATGCACCAAGCCTCATCGAGTTTGACACTTTGCCCATATCGCCGATGTAGCTTTAATTGCGCGCTTTGAGATTGGATCGATACAGTGTTTGGAGTAAGGCTGAGACTGCTGCCATCTGCAGATAAGTGTGGGTCGAATCTTGGATGGGACAAGATAGAACCTGTCTGTATACACAGTCACCTGTCATCAGTGTTCAAAGACAAAGACTAAACTCACTGTGATCTGTACTAACACAATAGGACTGATACAGCGACAAAATGGTACTTGGTGGTTAGATAGCAGTACAATCAGATATGAGTCAAAAGCAAACACCATATTACCTGCTAAATGTTTTGGGCTACCCAGTCTCATTTAGATGTGTATAAATAGCACAATGTACAGTTACATTAAAAAAATGGCTGCACCAGATTTAGCATAAAGCTACTTTCCATCTGTAGTCTACTTAAACGGCGCATCTTTTTTGTCGTTTTATTTATTGGTTTCTCATTTTTTTTGTTTTTTAAACCATTTTCGCTTGGGTTTAGGGTTAGATTTCAGATTTGCTTAAGGACGTTATTTAATATACAGGTTTCTCCATGTTTTTGTCTATATTTAAGCCATGGTCGCTTGGAGTTGGGGTTAGAATTGAGGTTTGGGTTAAGATGTCATTTTTATATAACGAAAAGTTGTTCTAACCCTAAACCCAAGCGAAAATGGTAAAAAATAGGGAAAACACTGAGAAACCAATAAATAAAATGACAAAAAAGATGCGTTGGAATTTGGTGTATATATTGCACGATTTTCACACTTCGTGCTATTTATATGCAACTCCGTGAGACTGGGTTTGTTTTGGGAAAAGCTGGTTTCTAGATGTCATTAGGTGGTCCTCTGTGTTAATCAACTTGACCACCTTACACTCTTAAAAAACAAGGGTTCTTGACAGAGACGGCATTCAAGTAATCCTAATTTTTTTAAATGTCCTAATATATCTAAAGCCCAGTCCGGGGCTTAATCTAAACCATTGCTATTTAACTTTTAATTATATACTACATATTTTAACATTTTACTTTTATTTGCTACTACAAAGCCCTGCAAATGTTTTGGCAATACAAATGTACAATTTTCGTTATGCCAATAACACACTAAAATTGAAAACTGACATTGAATCGTACAGTCTGACAATTAACACTTTTGTAACCTTTATTTTAAAAGAAATATTCCACTTTCATACAAAAATCTGATCATTTACTCACCCACATGTTATCCAAGATGTTTCTTTTTTTGTTTACTCGAACAGAAATTGAGCTTTTTGAGGAAAACATTTCAGGATTTTTCCATGTAGTGGAATAATATCTGCCAATGGGGTGAGGAAAAAAGCTTCAAATAAGATTTCTTTTTTCTTAAACACTTAATTCAAGCAACATTTTCTCACCCCATCGGCAATTTTTTTATTGTTTTAAGCACAAATTAAATTTTATATTTTTTGACTAAGAACTAGACTTATTTTCTTAATAAATGTGCTAATTTTGCTCATCAAGAAAACATCTTTATTTAAGATTTTTTTGATATTTCTACTGAAAACAAGACAAAAATACTAAGTAAGAAAGTCATTTTTCCGCTGTGTCATCGCGGGTCAAAAACATGCAAGTTAGGCAAATTGGAGATACCAAATTGTCCCTCCCCCAACCTGTGTACAATAATTTAATTTGGAATGAGATGAGGGTAAAAAAGTGATGACAGAAGTTTCATTTCTGTGTGAACTTCCCCCTTTTAGATTGATCTTCCAAAGAGGAAAGCTTTAACCCAGCATGGTTATAACGATCTTTATTTTAGTCTTTTTTTAAACCATGAGCTTATACAATATTTATTATAGTAATAATTCTGAGGGGAAACCGGTGTTACTGCAGGTCATACAAAACCCTGTATCACTTCAAATAATAAAATGGGTAAATATTGTAAAACATGATTAATTACAGCACTGTTTGGAATAATAGTTCATCATAAAACATAATATCCCTCTTTAGAAAAAAAGGAAAAAATGAATACCACTAACTGTATTCGTAGCTATAGACTTTTGCTTCTAGTACTTCTTTGGCTTAGATCTTGTTCCATGTAAACATCGAGAAAACCTACTTCCTTTAAGTTTCTTTCTTCCTCTCTTCCCACTTCTCTTCCTATCCACACATTCCCACTCAATTAAATTTCAGGGCCCCTGATTCCCACGGCTGCCGTTAGTCCTGTACAAACAGCAGATCCTGTTACGGAATGTCAGGATATACGTGAGCCAGCCAAGGTGTTTTACATCTTCCTGCTCTGCCTGAGACACCAACTGTATTTTATATACAGACATTGAGTCAGATAACTGGGTTTTAGTAGACGTGCAAGGGACATGTTCGACTGTTTCTGAGGTTTCAGCGGTGGCCTGGACAGAGTAGAATCGGAAAAGCATCCCTACTAAGTATGAACTGCCGTCAAGGAAACATTTAACAAATGTTCGAGTTGGACCTGTTCAATTCAGCTGGATATATTTGACCCCAGACTGCTGTTTGTCCTTCAAGTGCCTAATTCGATCCTATCTCTGCGCTTTGCTAAAAGTCTGTTTATTCTCTCAAGGGTCTAATGACTCCAGCAATAACTGCAAGCGTAACTGAGCGGGCATCCATGCAGTGCCAGAGTAAAGACATTTACCACATGTCACAGTAAGAGTGGTCATAAGTAATAGTATTTTATACCTCTCTTGAGGTGTGCCTGTGTGTTGTGAAAAGGTTACACATTGTTTCATGAACCTGTTTTATTCCAGACAGGCTCATTGCATTAAATGCCTGCTTGTCCTCTAAAGCCCTCCGTCGTTTTTGCTTTAATACTTTCTACTTCATTTGAGCTCAAATGCCTTCATGTCCTTAATTGTGGGTAATAACCCAAATGCACTTCCAACATTAGTGAACCATTTACCATTAAGACAAAATAGATTCATTTATCACGTATGATGTGTGCGGAGCCTTTGAAGAGCTATTTTTCAGCATGCCGTGGCGGTTTAATGTGAGATTCACAGAGATGTGTTGAGGTAATTAATCCAAAATAAAGGCTGATGTATCGCTTTAACCTACCTCCCCGTGGACATGTTACCGGGTTGGCTTTCTGTTATTTATCAGGAAGGAAATAGTCAGACTGGCCTGTGGTTGGTGCTTGAACAATGGTGATGTCAACCAAATATTTCCCTTTGGTTTTAGAGGTAGTTAATGGTTAAGTTTAGGCATGGAGTGGAGATTAGCACTGTTGTTTCTGGACCAACAATAGATGTTGATATAGGAACACATCCTGTTTAAAGAAGATACATCAGGCATTTAAACATTTTCCTTAAATTAACCTTTCATGTCTCCTTTTTGTTCCCTTTGCACCATCATTTGTAATTTTGGTCACATTGTCAGAAACAAATTCAGCTGACTCCAACGAATTTACAAAGTCATAACAGTGAATGCCATTCAAACTGTTTTCTATTCTTAACAAGATCTCAGGTGTGAAAACAGCCACGTTGATGCATTTCCTTTCAGTACACTAATCAACACTTTCAATTCCCATAACCGCTGTACCACCTCAGATCTCATAACATTTTACAGATTCTGAATGATATGCTGACAGTCACCTTTTTAAGCAGCATTTTTTGCCTCTGCTAGTTTGACAGCATGATGTTCCCAACATCGCAGGGGAAGTCAGACAGCAGACCTGTAATCGGAGAGAGGCGCGAGACGTTTATAAGCTCACACTGTGGAGGTGAGAAAGAACGAGTGTTGAACCTCAGTGGAGCATCTCTGAGATGAGTACGAGCCTTCGGGACTGACTTTCTTATTTAGCAGAGAAAAACTTTACACCGATAAATCAAATAAACAATAGTCCCACACGTGAATAGCAAAAATAGTTTAAACCTGCTTAAAGTGGTTTAACAAGGCTTAACAGGAATTTTGGAGGTTTTGTCAGCCGGTCAGACTGGGAGATGAGCTGGCTTGAAACGAACTAGACTAGCAAACTATCTTAATGCTGATTTATACTCACGCCTTACTCAGACCGAGGCATTTACACTTGAAGCGGCCACTGTGGCACTATTATGTGGGACAGGACAGGGGGCAACTCGGAGGAATCTAAACCAACACAAAGTAGCGCATAGAAGAATTAGTTTGCTAAATATATAAACACGAGAACAGGAATGAAACAACATTCACCTAAATCTTTCTTTCTTAAAATTTTTTGTTAAACATACAATTTGTAAGATATTTGCATGAAAAAAATATCCAAAAACCACTAGTCCAGCATTATATATTTTGTTCAGCTGATTACTTACAATATCTCTAATGTTTTCAACTACTTGCAAATCGTGAGAAAATTGCCATTCTAAACACTGACATGGGGCAGTGGAGTCGCCTGTCAATGACGTTGATATCCACTTTACCCTTTGTTACGCCTTTACTGACGTGTAACATCTATGACTAACAATTTAGTTTTGAACATTACATGAAACCTTACATAATGAAATAAAATGACGTCATCAAATGCATCATTTATAAAAGTTGATTACTTTAGCTCATCCGTTAACATGATATCTATTTCCCATCTGATTGATGGCCATCAGCGGTTGAGTTAAAGACAACAAATCCCATCATTCCACGCTTCTTCAGAGCGTCGTTAGTCTACGTCATTGTTATTGTTTTAATTTGTGCGCCCTCAAGCAGTGGATTATACTAGTTGTACCTTTAAACAAACAAAAACATAAAAGTGTCAGATAAACAATATATGCATTGTTTCACTTTGATTGATTATAAAGTCACATGACTGCCGGACCAGAATCGCCTCAAGGACGATCATTTTCGGATGCATTTTTCAAAAGTTACAGAAATGGCATGCACACCACCATGTGAAATAGAGCCTTGAATGTACTCAATGTATATTTCCGCCCACTTCGTAATGACGTCATATTTAACGCATGCACCAACAAACTCATGCGGACGCTGCCTTTAGGCTGTAAGCCTGTTTTAGTGGAGAGTGAATTGAGGATTTTTTTATTTTTAACTGATTTTTACAAATTTTTATTTACTTTCATGTTGTACCAAACATCAATTTGTTTCCTAAGACCACAAGTTTGAGCTTTTCTGCTGGGTTGTACTGTATCAATTTGTCTATATTTGACATAACTATTGGCTGAAATGACACAGCACTTTTTTAGTGTGTAGGTAATTTGTAACAAATTAGTTTTTTAACATAGCCTGGCTAAAACCAGACCAGTCTCATAGAGAATGAGACGTGGTCTGGGAACCACATGCTCATTTTCTCGTATTTGAGGCGTAGTTTACAAATGCCCAGAGCCGTGTATTGGGCGTTACGAATGTCTATCAAATCCATCTGTACATAGCTCATAGCCAATCTGTTCAATTATACCAGATGACTTATGTAGAGCGACAAAAATTCAAGCCTCAACAACTTTTATTGGGTGTGCACACAGCTGAAAGCTATGCAACTAATCCGGTATCTGTATATTGATTTTAAAAAGCAACACAACTTAGTGGCACTGTGACAACCACAGTAGATAGGCTACAGGCATAATGACAAAACTGCTTTGGTGTGTCGCATAGATGTCGTCGTCGTCTTGCTGCCCCCTCCCCGTTCTGTGATTGGTTCCCTATTTCAGGGGAAAAACTGGTCCATGGTTTCCATGCTAGACTTGCAGCGTTTATAAATTTAGAAATGGGGAAACCCAGGTTACTTTTAACACATTTCCCTACATATTTTCTTTCTAATCAGCCCCACAACATTCTCCCGTTGTTAATGTCACTTGTATGAAGTGTATCATCATATATAAATGTTTAATAGCAAAAAATAGATTAGTCATCATGCTGAATTTTGCAGAATGATATGATAAGTTATTGCTTTAGGCACCACATGCTTCTCTTGTGAATTCGAATTTTGCTAAATAACTTGTGTTGGACTGTAGAGAAAAAAGTGACCCAATTCAGTGTTCCAGTTCTAATCACTATTCCCATCTGAAGAGAGAAGCAAGAGAGAAGATTAAGAGGCAAACCTGTGTCCACTTTTACTCTTGCTGAGATGTGTCGTTATTGAAATGACCTACAGAGCAGACTGCATCATGGGAGATACATTTCATTTAAATACCAGTGTCACCTACATTAAATATAGACAGCATCGTCAAAAACTACTCAATTTTTGAGAGGCTTATGAATTTTAACCTCTTAATGTGACACAGTAAATGTACGGTTTAAAATGTAAGCAGGACATGCCCAAGTTCATGTGGACTTGATTTAGATGTGGTCATTTTGAAAAGCTTAAAGGGACACTCCACTTTTTTTAAATATTCTCATTTTCAATCTCCCCTAGAGTTAAACATTTGATTTTTACTGTTTTGGAATCCATTCAGCCGATCTCTGGGTCTGGCACTACCACTTTTAGCATAGCTTAGCATAATCCATTGAATCTAATTAGACCATTAGCATCATGCTAAAAAATCACCAAAGAGTTTGGATATTTTTCCTATTTAAAACTTGATTCTTCTGTAGTTACATTGTGTACTACGACAGGCAGAAAATCAAAAGTTGTGATTTTCTAGGCAGATATGGTTAAGAACTATAGGCCTACTCTCATTCTGGAATAATAATTAAGGACTTGCTGCTGTAACATGGCTGCAGGAGGCACAATGATTTTTGGATGTCTATCTTGTCAAGAGGGCTACCAGGGGTTGGACAAACTTTTACAGTACATAGCATTTACTTATGTAAGACATTTAATGCAAGACTCTTCTGTTATTGAGGTAAACATAATGTAGAATATAAACTCTATTTGTCTGTCACCACCCACGACCAGGGTTTAAAATGATGCGTGTTATACGGCTGTCAAAATGTCTCCCTGATGTGTAGCACGTTTATTTCCCTCAACATCATTCAAGGGTGCATCATTAAGAGAAACCTCGAAAGACCATTCAATTTTGAAAGACAGTAGCTGAAGCTCTATAAAATAGAGATTAATAATAATAAATAGCAGATTTTATTAAACAGGCTTGATTTATAAAATGACAATCATCTGAGTCTATATTTTAATAAATAAGAAAACTTTCAGGTTATTTTCATTGTCATAGTAGACAAAATTCTGCTAGACTGCTTTTATAACCTGATAAGAAAGAAAATAATACAAAATGACTGAACAATAAATGCACCAAAGTCTATAATACAATACAATCCACAATGCTTTTGACCAGCACTTGCAGTATAGACATTTGGAGAACAATCTCCTGTCACTCAAACCACTGAACAAAGACACACTAACTCACAGAGACCCAAACACATTTCTAACATCTTTGGGGAGCATCGCTGACTTGGTGCCTGGAAAGTAACCATACCTCCCCTCCTTCAAGCCAACACCAAACACAGAATCTGCAAATGTATATACATAAAAAGTCACTCTAGCTTGTGAAGCTTATGCTAGCACATGATTTCAGAGCCTCAAACCAGGACACATTACTTAATAATTTATCCCCTCTTATACTGCATAATGTATGAATCAGGTATTTATATAGAAACGCCTACTAGTCAGAACTTTACAAGCTAGCTTAGGAATATGTTGATGTGTAACTGTGAATTGAAACACGAGGGGTTTGGGCAAGGTGCTGTGATCTTTACAGCACCACAAATAATATCTATAATTTAATTTCAAGGGACAAATACCATGCAAACTCACTTTCCTCTGCCCTCATTTAAAACACAGCTAACCAACTTAGAGTTTAGAGATGAAGAAGGTTCAGCTAAGTGTGCGGTGTGCACGATTCAGTGGTGTGTTATTAAGTACATGCTGTTAAAAAGTACTGTACTGTATGTCATGCTATCGGCTATTCACTTTTGACAGAGAGATATTATTAAAGCAGCTATTAAAAGGCAATACATTTGACTGTAGGTGGCAGAAACTGCATGAAAATTGCCTTCAAGCACCACTGTGACCTGTGGCTCAAGGTTTATAAACACAAAGCTGTTCCCTTTCAGTCGGTCACTACGACGTCACGTCGTGACCGACGAATTGGGAACTCGCTTAGAGAGACCAATCTGCTTCGAATACTACTAAAACGCCAATGAACTTGGCATTGAGATATTTGCATAATGCTGGCGCCGCCCCGCCAGGTGCGTATATAAGCAGCAGGTGCAAATAGGGAAATTAGCTTTTATTCGCTTCGAAAGCCTGCAGTATCTGCTACTGAGAAGCTACTCTACTCTGTTGGGATCTGATTGCTGAAGTTGGTTGTACTAGCAGTACCACAGCGGACGCTTCGCTTATTCCACGGCTCTACATCTGTTTATTGTTTTGAGTTTAGTGTGTGCGTTGCCTTCCTGTGCGCTCATCAACTAAGCATCTGAGTGAATTTCCCTAAAAGAGTGATACGAGAGAGCTTTGTGCCTTGTTAAAGGCAGCCACTCTCTCGTATATTTCCGGACATCAGCGTCCTTTTCAGGATGGCTTTTCGTCCGTGCGATCTTGGGTGCGGCAAATACATGGGTCCGAAGGACGGTCACGAGCGTTGTCTTTCGTGTTTGGGCATCGAGCACGCAGAGGCAGCGTTCGCTGGGGGTAAGTGTTCTCACTGCGAGAGCATGTCCCTTGTGGATTTGCGGAGACGGTTGTCTTTCCTCCGGGAAAAGCGCAACCCTCGTCATGCGAGTGCTGAACGCCGCCACGGTGCGGCTGTGAAGCTCTCAAAGGACGACCTCCGCATCACTGTGCTGAGCCGGTCGGGGGATTCGTCCTCATGCTCTCAGCCTCCTCATCCACAGCCGGTTGATGTGCCTATGGAGACTTCAGCGTCGTGTTCTACGATGTCTCTAGAATCCATTGTGCCTCCCTCCGGGTCCACCGACGCCGCAGCATCCGAGGGTGGGCCTCCTCCCCCTGACGTGGACCCCGACGCCCTTCCTCCCTCTGGTCGGGTTGGGACGCCGGAGTTCGATCCAGAGATGGTGGCCGTGCTCGCTCGAGCGGCGGAGACCGTAGGGTTAGAGTGGGTTCCCCCCCCTCAGCCCGAGCCGTCCCGCCTGGATGATTGGTTCTTTGGAGCTGCCCGGGTGTCACAACCCTCTCCACCGGTGCCTTTCTTCCCCGAGGTGCACGAGGAGCTGACTAGAACCTGGAAGTCGCCGTTTTCCATGAGATTACGGCCGTTTCAGCCCTCCCCCCTCACCTCCCTCACCAGCGGAGCCGCTAAGGGTTACACGGGGATCCCTCCCGTGGAGCGTGCTGTCGCGATGCAACTGTGTCCGGCTCACGCTCCCTCTTGGAAGGACCGCCCAACCCTCCCCTCTCGTGCCTGCAGACAGTCCTCCGGTTTAACGGGCGCTGCCCACCAGGCATGTGGAGAGGCGGCTTCAGCCCTGCACGCAATGGCGTTGCTGCAGGTTCATCAAGCGAAGGCCTTGAGGGATCTGCACGAGGGAGGACATGACTCGCCTGTCCTTTCGGAGCTCCGGGCTGCCACTGATCTGGCTCTTCGCGCTACGAAGGTGACAGCGCAGGCGATTGGTCGTGCCATGTCCACTATGGTGGTCCAGGAACGCCACTTATGGCTATGTCTGGCGGACATGTCGGATGCGGAGAAGAACAAGTTCTTAGACGCTCCCGTGTCCCAGGCTGGTCTCTTCGGTGAGTCGGTGGAGTCTTTTGCCCAGCAGTTCTCCGCCGCCCAGAAGCAGACGGAGGCGATCGCTCAGATCATGCCCCGGCGCAAGCGACCTGCATCTCGCCCTCCAGCGCCGGCGGCCCCGTCTGCTCCTCGCCGAGGGCGCCCTGCGGCGGCTGCCTCCACCCCCCCCACTAGAACATCTTCCAGGCCACGGAGGGGGAACAGCCGTCGGCAGCCCGCCCCGCCCGCCCCACCCGCTTCCCGTGGTAAACGGAAATCGAAGCGGCCCTGAGACGGGCGACCTGGATTCGGATGGGATCACTCTACGGGAGACGGTGATGGCATCGCTCCCTCCACCGGTAGAGGGCCGGGTGGAGAATCTTTGGTTTCGTTTTTCTGTTCCGCCGGCTTCTCAGCCGGCACCCACAAAACCACAAAAAGAGTGCATTCCTATTCCTTCTCCAGGTCTCCAGAGGATCGAGAGAGATGTGAGCGGGCATTTACGTGCTCTTCCTCCCTCTCCTCTGTCGCCAGCGGGTGTCCTGAGGAGTTCCAGCTCTCCGCTGAGGAGACGGGACCACCAGCACCCTCCTCGGAGTCTGTGCTCTCCGCTGAGGAGACCAGACGACCGTCACCCTCAGCGGGCTCAGGTCAGTGTCACACACACATACTGTAGATGCTTATGCTGTCACAGCAGACGCACCGGCAGTCCCACCTGTCTCGCTTCGCTGCCCCACCGCGGGTACTTCGGTAGTGTCGTTAATTCTCCTCGTACGGTGCCTGGGTGCTTGGCTTCAGTTCCCAGCCCGTTTCGTTGGGTTTTACGCACAATCCGCCTCGGTTACAAGATCCGGCACACCCCAAAATTCTCGGGCTTTCATTTCACTGTGGTGAAAGCGCCCGATGCACATGTACTGCGTGCAAAGGTCGATGTCCTGTTGGCGAAGGATGTATCGAGCCGGTCCCTCTTACCGAGAAGATGATGATGATAGGGTTTTTCCAGCCTTTATCTCATAGTACCCAAAATACGCGGCGGGTTACGATCGATTTGGTTTACGCACCGGCTCTACAAAGGTGTTCTTTTGGACGATAACGCCGAGGCTCGTATTTCAATATTCAGATCGTTTGCAGCCTTAGACCTGTAAGACGTGTACTTTATGTGTCCATCTCCCCTCGCTTTAGACCGTTTTTCGCTCTGCGTCGTGGGGTGGGCATATTAATACTAAGTACATCATTCGAGCTGTCTCTCTCTCTCTCCGTGTCTCCATAGTCACGGCATTTAAATGTCAGAGAGAGAGCGTTGTTCGCATTCTGCTTTTAGCTACGTCGACTTATAATAGCCCGTTCTTGGCAGACGTGCGCGAACACAGAGAGTTAATGCTTCGGCATCTCGCTCGTTTATATCTTCAGGTCGACTGGGAAAGAGTCCTTTGCCCCGTGCAGAGGATCCTTTTTCTCAGTATGGAAATTAGACTCGATCGACTAAATGGCGTGTTTTACAAGAGCGCGCAACCAGTCAGTTCTGACTTGCCTCGGTTTAATTCGAGGGAAGTACGCGGTCCCTCTGAAACAATTTCAGAAGCTCCTGGACATATGACAGCATGCTGCGGCTGTGACACCGCCCGAGCTGCTTCATATGAGACCGCTTCAGCGTTGGCTTACGATCGAGTCTCGAGGAGAGCGTGGCGCACCGGCATACACCGTGTAAACATTACACCTGCGTGTCATTCCAACTTCCCCGTGGTAGACCCGGCATTTCCGATAGACAATGCCCCCTGAAGGGTCTCCTGGCATTCTGTAGCATGTATGCCCTTAGCACGGGATGATCGCCACGTATGACGGGCTTGCAGTCTCAGGGGTGTGCATAGCACCCCAACTGCCGCGAGCGGTGCGCTGTATATCTGGGACTTGTACGCTCCGCTATGGAGATGCGAGGGAAGGATGTATTAGCCGACACCAATAACATTGCGACTGTTGCGTTATTTACCGTTAAGGCGGTTTTGCGCTCTCGTCACCTGTCGCATCTCGCTCGTCATCTCCTCCTTTGGAGTCAGAAGCATCTGAGGTCCCTTCGTGCCATTCACATTCCGGGCTCGCTCAATACAGCAGCGGACGCGCTTCTCGAGCTGCGCGCCCCGGCGAATGGCGACTCCACCCCCAGACGGTCCAGCTAATTTGGAAGAAGTTCGGTTGTGCGTAGATAGATCTGTTTGCGTCGCCGGACGATACCCACTGTCGCCTATTTTATTCACTAACCGAGGGCAGCCTCGGCGTGGATGCGTTGGCACACAGCTGGCCTCGGGGGATGCGCAAATACGCATTCCTTCCAGTGAGCTTAATCGCACAGACACTGTGCAAAGTCAGGCAGGACGAGGAGAGCCTTTTATTAATCGTCCGTACTGGACGACTGGGAATTGGTTTTTCATAGTTAATGCTCCTCGCGACAGCCCTCCCTGGCGGATTCCCCTGAGGAAGGACTTTCTTTCTTAGGAAGGGGCACATTGGCACTCGCGCCCCGACCCGTGGGATCTCCATGTATGGTCGTTGAGCGCGCGCAAGGTTTAGGTGATTTATCGCAAACGGTATCTAACACCATCGACGCGGTTCGAGCACCGTCCACAAGGCGGGCTTACGCGCTTAATGAAACCTTTGTCGTCACCTGGTGCTCTTTGCAATGCGAGGACCCCAGAGAATGCCCTATTAACACCGTGCCTTTATATCTTCAACATAGGTTAGACGGTAGGCTGTCACCCTCCACCATTAAAGTTGATATCGCTGCTATTTCTGCTCATCACTCACTTATTAACGGCAGAACAGTTGGCCAGCATGATTTGGTTGTTAGATTTCTAAGAGGCGCTCGTAGGCTAAACCCCTCGCGCCCTCCTTCTATTCCTCCCTGGGACCTGTCCATGGTGCTGAAAGCCCTTCAGGCCCCCCCGTTCGAGCCTTTGCAGTCTGTGAGTCTGAAGCTTTTATCAATGAAAGCTCTGACCCTGCTAGCTTTGGCCTCAATGAAGAGAGTAGGGGATTTACATGCATTCTCTGTTGACGACTCGTGCCTTCAGTTTGGTCCTGCTGCCTCAAGCGTAACATTGAGGCCCAGACCAGGCTACGTGCCCAAAGTTCCCACGACTCCTTTCAGAGACCAAGTGGTGAGCTTGCAAGCGCTGCCCCCGGAGGACGCAGACCCAACCGTGGCTTTGTTGTGCCCCGTACGCGCACTGCGACTCTACGTGGATCGCACGCAAAGCCTCAGGACCTCAGACCAGCTCTTTGTTTGTTATGGTGGCCAGCAGAAAGGGAAAGCTGTCACTAAGCAGAGGATGTCTCATTGGATAGTTGATACTATCGCCCTGGCTTATAATCTTCAGGGTATTCCTTGCCCCTTTAATTTGAGAGCGCACTCCACACGGAGCGTTGCCTCATCTTGGGCTCTAGCTCGTGGTTCCTCGCTAACAGACATCTGTAGAGCTGCTGGTTGGGCGACACCTAATACGTTCATTAGATTTTACAGTGTTCGTATTGAGCCTGTATCCTCTCGTGTTCTTTCCTCACCAGGGGGAGCACGGAGAACAGTCTCACAGGTCGGCTTGCAGCCTCCATCTGACGCTTCATAACTGTGTCAGTATGGAAGGCCTTCAGAACAAAAATGCGTAATGGTTTGAATTGTTCTTCCTCCGCTGCCTTGGCAGCCTTTGTTGCGGAGCATTGGCTGTCAGCCTTCACTAGCTGCATCCTCGCGAACCTACGTGTTGGCTCGGGCTCCACATTGTGTCCCACCGGGTTCCTTTGTGAGTATTTTTCCGTGGGGTTAATCCTACTAGCCCACGTTTCCCTTAGCAGAGCACTGCTTTGCTTACACAGCCACGGCTGTCATTTTACCTCAACTACGGTTGACTTTCGCCCACCATTAACCCTTAAGACGGGTGGTGGCTTCCGCAGCGTTCCTATCCCGCTCAGGTAGGGCGCTTCCCAGTCGCTGGCACTTCTGTGGGGTTAAAGGAACATCTAGTGCCCGGCCTTCTGCCTTAAAACCTAATTCTCCTTATCCTTAAGTGGAACCGGAGGGCTTTACGCAGACACTGGAAGAGGTCAGCCCCTAGTGGCGTTTTGGTAGGGATTCCCAATTCGTCGGTCACGACGTGACGTCGTAGTGACCGACTGAAAGGGAACGTCTCGGTTACGGATGTAACCCTCGTTCCCTGAAGGAGGGAACGGAGACGTCACGTCCCGTCGCCACAGGTGCTGCCACCTGCTGTTACGGCCGGTCACACTTTCCGGCTTTCTCAGCGAATAAGAAGCTAATTTCCCTATTTGCACCTGCTGCTTATATACGCACCTGGCGGGGCGGCGCCAGCATTATGCAAATATCTCAATGCCAAGTTCATTGGCGTTTTAGTAGTATTCGAAGCAGATTGGTCTCTCTAAGCGAGTTCCCAATTCGTCGGTCACGACGTGACGTCTCCGTTCCCTCCTTCAGGGAACGAGGGTTACATCCGTAACCGAGACGTTCTCCAGACATCAAACACAGCCATTTGACTGGTTAAACTGTTCTTTAATGATGGTATACCATAAACAAAAGAAAACCCAAGAGGAAAACTTTACTGCTCAGAGCTAGGTTGTTTTTCATATCTTAGGAGACAGCAGTGTCACATTTTAGTATCAATTTTATCTCTAATGTATCTTCTAATATACCTAAGACAACATGCAAATAGACACGAATGCCAATTTTTTTGACATACTATTGTCATGCTACATTTCAAATGTTTTGTCCACTTTTGTTATGGGCTATAAACAAAACAGTTTTCAGATATACGCCTCAGACCAGACAGTCAGAGAGAGAGAGAGAAAGAAAAAAAGAGAGAGAGAGAAAGGTCTCAACCCAACAAAATCTCCCAACTCTAACATCCATCTCATGATGAAGAATAATGAAACCAGACTCTATATTTCTCGTTCAACTTGATCTTTTCAGTCCAAACTCATTTCTGATACATGAGACATTTGGACAGTTGATGTTCTATTGTTAAATGTAATCGGTTTTCAGTGGGCTTTTCTCAAAGCCTGGAATTTTAAGGATTTCGGTGCCATAAAGATGAAGGTTTGCACATACAAACCAAAAATGAAGGTTTCTGTGCAAAACAAGTAATCGATAAGCAATTAAATAAAAGAAAAAACTGGAATCTTCCCACAAAAACATTCTTCAATAGAGAACTAATTCCACAATACAGTCCTTCCAATAAAAACCAGTAATCTTTCTGAAATATGTATCTCTGAGGTAACTCCAAAAATGTAGTTTTTGTTGGAGTGTACCGTAGTGTTTAAAATGAATGCCACATGCCATTAATGTGATTAATAAAAAACATTAAAGCTAAGGTGTAAAATACTTGTTATTGTTAAATGGTACAGTTTAATAAAGCAGAGAGAACTGTTCGTTCAAATGTAAACATTCATATGTATAGTGTCTTTTATTTGGAAAATGACATTTTGGAGTCATTTCCAGGGAATCTCAAGAGCTCTATCAAAATATTGATAGAGGGATGCTTGTGTTTACTCTAGTTTTACTGCAATTTCTATTTCTATTTTAGCAACTCTTCAAATTTGTCTCTGATTTAGATCCAATTTGACCTACATGACAGTACCACAATAATTTCAGACTCTGTTATGTTTAATCTCTTTCTGCTTATTGTTTACCATACTGCGCAATCCTGCTGTGAACCTCAGTCAGGTTAGACATCATAATTATTTCATTAGAAGAGCCTTGTTTCATTTGCGTCAATTTAAATACGCTGTCTGTCTTGACTGGGTACAGCTGTGATGTGGTATCATGCTTCTTTAAGTCTTGGGTAATCCTAATTTACGATCACTTTAATTTCCTCACTTTCCAGCACAACAGCTATTCAGACACACTTTCCATTAGCCCTCGTTCTTAATCCGTCCGTGTCACTCTGAATGGGAATGAGTGATGGACTGAGGCTTGGAGAGGTAGATGGACATGCTCTAATGAACGACAGAGAGGAACGACAGCTTAATGGACAGATACGGGGAGAAGCAGGAACCCGGTAAATCTGTCATTTCTAAAAAAAAAAAACTGGAATAACCAATCTATTTGAAAATAACTTGTAAAAACTCATGTTGGAAAACAGACGCACTGACAGGGATGTTGTTTTTGTCCTTGTGTGTTTATCTCATCCGTGCCACATGTCTGGTTGTCTTTATGCACCTTTCAGTGTTTAAATGGGCTGTGGTTCTTTTAATGTGCCTAACACTGCTGTTTTGTTTTCTGCACACAACGGTTTTTGCGAATGGCAAATTAAAAAAGTGGACACCTGTAATTTATGGCTGCCCAATCTATAGTACAACACAGACCCAACAGCAAGGTCAGTTTTGCCTTTGTACACTTTCCCTACAGTATGTCTCTTCCACCTTCCTACCCAACGTTGTATACTGCAAATTCTTGTTATTTACATTCATTAATTTGTCCTTAAGGGGTGGGTCTAATGACATTTCATGCATTCTATTAACACAGTTAAAGAGTTGCATAAAAAAATGGATGTATGACTCAGTATTTCTGTGCCAAATGCAGTTCGGATCTGGGTTTGTATGAGTTTTTTTTTTTCAGACTACTGAATCTGTTGTGTAATGAGTGCTGAAGGTACAGTGGAAGCGTACGCACACACCAGATAAAATAAAAGACTCTTCGAAGATATGAATGATGCAATACCACTTTATAGGAACTCAAGATTAACATAAAATTAGCAGAAACATTGACATAATTAGGACTTTGGGTAATATTTAGAGTTAGGCGTATGTTCTAAATCTTTAAGTATTGATTTTGGCACATAAATTATTCTGTTTGTACCATAAACATAAATAACTTGTTTTCTTTAAAAATTGTTAACATCTAAATACTACTAGACTGAGATTAACACTAACCACAGCCCTACAACTTTTGGATTTAACAAAACTTTCTAGATAGAAATAGCATCAATAATTAGTTCTTTAATTAATGCTTGTTTCCACCTACAAGTTATTCTGACCAAGATTTGCATGCACACACCTGCTCATTAGAAGAAAGGAGCGTATGAAACCCTAACCAACAGTTCACACTCTGTGGATTTATGTCTAACAGCTGGGCATTCAAGCATGCACTATATCTGCTTCATTCCAAGTGCCATAGACACATACACAGAAGCACATACACATGAAAAGGTGAAGTGTTTTTGTTCCGATAAGAGACAATAGTGAGAATACGTGTCGGCCTGTTAATTAATATACCAATGGTGTTTGATAATACATTATATTAAAAAAACCTGTTTACGGGTAAAATTTGTCATTTCGTGTCAGTAATGGAATTACAGGCTCATTGTTTGAGAAGGATTAAATAGAAAAACATCTAATAAACTAAAATCAAAGCAAGATATAAAATTAATTTGTATAATTTAGTATAATATTTTTGCATAATTAAGGTTTTATCTTCAGTAGTTGAACCCTTTGGGCTTAACCAATGCTTTGAGTTTAGGGGTTGTTTATGCCAACAAATTAAAGAGTTAAAAATATTTTCGACTTTACGTTTACAATTTTGTGTCCAAAGTGGAACAGAAATGACACACTTAACCTTTAAGCTGTTAACCAAATGAGAACATTATGAAGTAGTATTGAATGAAAGCAAAGTGGTTTTTGGACCACCAGCCAATCAGGAAAAAGCAGGCAGCAAAAACTCTGAAAGTCAAAGTGCTGTAAAATAGAGCAGTCATACACATTGACTTGCTCTCTCTTCCAGCCTCCACACGTCCCTGGCAGCTGCATGGAGAGCGATAGCAGAGAAACACCAAAACATTTGTCAGTATTGCACTCGATGCCCAACTAATAAGAACTGTCAACAGAGAGTCCTCTTATAGCGGCCCACTCACTTTGATGAAGCCGCCAGCTGATAAGAGGAATTTCCAGAGAGGGATGGAGAGAGTTTTAAAGGACCAAAGGTGGACCTGTTGCCTTTTGATGACTCTAAACAGACTCTCATCTTTGATGCAAACAAGAGCTGAACATCTTCTCCTTTGAAGAGCCGTAATGGCATTTTCTTTTACAGACCCATGTGGACACGAGCACTCTAAGAGTGACGCTGAGTTCCTCAGGGGTTATTTTTGAGAGCGGTTTCTTGACACACTGACCTGGGATACCAGCTACGTTGTTGTCTGACTAAACTGGTTGGGTAATTAAAATAGACGTTGTATCCAGAAGTAGTAGGTCACCTGGGTACTTTTCGTCTGTTTTTCGAATACTATTCATTCGGGCATACTACTGATTTCCACCTACTATTTAGTATAAAAGCAGGCGAAAATCAGTAGTATGTCCAAATTCATAGTATTTGATATTTGATAAACAGCAGACGATAAGTACCTATATAACCTACTACTTCCAGCAAGATTTTGCATTCGAGAGCCCCCTTCCCGTGAGCCACCTGGGAGAGGAGTCACCCAATGAAGAAGAAGAAGAGGCATCATCATATTAAAAAAATGCCGGGAAATGGTGATGCTGCTCTATTCAAATGTAGCTTTTACTTTTGTAAACCAAATGCCAAAAATATAGTATCGTTTTTAGTTATTGTAAGAAATCAGTTACCCTTAAGTTCACACGTGTGCCAAAGCAGAATAAACAGTTTGCTTGTGCTTATCTTTCCATAAAATAAATGCCACTTGATTTTTTTGGTTACTAAAAGGACATTGAGACATTTTTAAGTATCCAATTACGCTCTGGGGCCGCTGTAGATTTGGCCTCTGATGTGATCTTGTGTCACAGGAAGCGCAAATGGCCACACTACTAGCATCCAATTAGGATCCCGTGTCACAGTGTTGACATATGAAGGATAAAAAAGTGTGGTTGTGTGAATGTGTGAGAGGAGAGGTTGTTAAGTGGTGAAAACTGCTGTCATGGGGCTGGCGGAAGATTCAAGGCAAATGGTACAGTGCCACTGATCTTTATGGGGCGACATAGACAGAGGTCAAAGGTCAATGGCTTCATGCCAGCATACACATCACATATGCCTGTGCACGCTCAGGAAGTCCATGCATTTAGTGGCTGTGATGAATATTACATTACACATTTAGGGGTTTCTTTATTCTTTGGAGATTTCAGCTCCACATGCCGGTAGTAAAATAAATAATGTTATTTTTAGTTTGCCAATGACAACCTAAAGATGATGATAGACAAGGTTTAATATGAAGTTGTATTTATTTATAAAAGTTGGAATACAGATAATTCTTCTGTAGGCTGTGTGTGGTTGCTGTTGCTAAGCAATATGGCAACTTTAATTGATGGATGGCTAGTGATGTGTGCACAATGGTTATTATACATCAGCTCAGAGAGTGGCTCATACAATAAGAATTTAGTTAATTATTTTTTTATTAATATTTTTTAATTAATAGTAATTTGTCATCTATATTTTGCATTTAATTGTATTTATTTTGCAAATATGGTCTACAGGTGTCATTTTTCTCTGTGATCCTACTATCACTCCAAATTTTAAAGATACCTCCAGCATCTGTTAAAATTCTGGTCACATGGAGTTGAATTCCAAAGACAGATTTAAAATGGAAAAGCACACATTTATCCTTTCTCTGGATTTTTTAGCCCCTTTAAGGCTGGTTTTGAGGTCCATATTCATTGGTTATGATTGAACAAGAGAAGAGGGTCCGAAAGTGGAAAGAAAATCTAATTTACACTTTACATAGAGCGGAAAATCAAATGGCAAAGGCATCTGAATAATAGAGGAGGGGTTTGAGTTGGAACTTAAGGACAACTAAGTCTCAAACAAACAGATAATTAAATAAAAAAATAATGTTATCTGTGCATGTGTGTGGGACTCATTTTAATGCTGCACTTTATTTCATTTTAAACCCAAGACCTGTTAAAGGTGTTAAAAAATTTTCAGGGTGTAAGTCAGTAAATGTTTTTACTGAACTGCTAAGCTTGTAAATCCATTTAAGCTTTGTTTAGACATGGAGCAAAATGTGATTGTTTTACTTTATGTGATATTAAAACATATACAGTACTGTGCAAAAGTCCATGCTATCAGTAGATTTGTTGTTTTTCAATTGTATAGTGAACATAATTATATCTCAGTCTCTTTATTAGAATACAACCAGAAAATAGAGGAAATGTGCATGTAGTGTTAAAAACAGTATAAAAGTATAAGCTGAAGTGTCAAGTATTTAGGGTAAACTGCAATAGCAGGCAGCTGCAGGATCTCTTAAACCTAAATTAAATTAAATCCTTATTTCTTATTGTAATCGAATGACTTCAGGACTTCAGTCTCTTCAAAAAAGCTCAAGATGTGTTTCGTGCCAAGAGAGGTCACACTAAATACTAAAAAGACATTTAGATCTAAAATTGTTTTGTTTTTAATTTTGTGTACATATTTCCTGTATTTTCTGTTTGTATCTTGAAAAAGAGTGAAAAATAAATATGGATGAACATTAAAACTTTGTTAAAACAACAAAGCTGGTGATGGTGGCCTTTTGACTTTTGCACAGTACTGTTTATATACAGCAGAACACAACAGGACAATGATCCAAAACACACCAGCAAGTCCACCTCTGAATGGCTGAAGGAAAACAAAAGGAAGACTTTGGAGTGACCTGAAATGCAGTGCATGACCTTAAAAAGGCGGTTCATGCTTGAAAACCCTCCAATGTGGCTAAATTACAACAATTCTGCAAAGATTAGGGGACCAAAATTCCTCCAGAGCGCTTTAACAGACTCCTTGCAAGTTATTGCAAACGCTTGATTGCAGTTGTTGCTGCTAGTGTTGTCCCAACCAGTTATTAGGTTTAGGGAGCAAACAGTTTTATCACACGGGGCCATGTAGTTTTGGATTCTGTTTTCCCTTAATAATAAAAACCTTCATTTAAAAACTTCATGTTGTTCACTTGCATGGCTTGTATTTTGCACTATGAATTAAGTGGATATAGAAAAGTAGGCGTCTCATACAGAAAGCAGCAGCAGTCTGAAAGGGTGGCAGGGTTAACGAATCCTCCCGCCCACAAGAGGGCGAAAGTACATTTTTAGATTTTGATTAAAGTTTATGAGAGCACATGAATTTTAACCCTTGTGTGATGTTCGGGTCTGTGGGACCCGTTTTGAATGTTTACTGAAAGAAAAATTATGCAATTAATTGTTGTTTCAACCTCAGATTCATTGGCCTTGGCTCATTTTCTATGAAGAACATAAAAATAAACAACTTTATAATTAATGTACACTGTACACCCCCCCTACACATTTATATTACATATGTGGTGTTCGGGTCCACTGGACCCGGGGTTAATAAAAGTGTAAAAATTGAATGTGCTATGTAACTTCACTCTGTTTTTCTCCTACCTGGGACTCCTGTGAGTGCATGAGTGTGTTTGTATACATGTCTGTACATATGTGATGGATGCATGTCAGAGTTTTCTCCTTCTGCTTTTGCTGTAATGCCGCAAGGATACAACATGTTATATGCCGTGCATGAACATTTGTCTGTACCTACTGTCCCAAACACTTTACCTTTTGTCTAACAGGAACCATTCTACATTTTACCATTATAAAAAATCCATAGTTTTATTGTAGTAAAAGAGTAGTAATCATGGTTATTTGGTATATTGATTACCATTTGTAAACCCATGGGTTTACCACAAAACCTATGGTGTGTGTACCTGCTATTTATCACGTTGTGGGGACCAAATGTCCCACAAAGATGTGTGTGTGAGAGAGAAAGAGAGAGAGAGAGTGAATAATAGAGAAAGTAAAATATTATCCACGTATTTTCATCATTCTAAAGTGTGGCCAATAGCAACACATTGTACTTCAATGTGTGTGGACCAGATGGACACAGTATATTTGTGTAAAATGCAAGAAATGCATACATAACATAGCTACACATTAAAAATTTGCTTCTTATGTGTTGTGTTGGCTGGCATGAACAGGTTATGTGTTTAGTGTGGATGATGTCTTATGTTACGGCATCTGTTCAGTTTGGGGCCTGTGCTGTGTAGACTGACACAAATGTGTACAATTTCAAAAAGTTCAAATAATTAAACATCAACAGTGATGAAAAACTTTGTTTCATTTATACTCATTTAAGATAAATATGATTTTTTCCCCCAATATCTGGATCAGAATAGAATTTCCTTCTTTTATTTCATATTACCACAAAAACGAATGGCACTTTAGTTTATAAATAGTCCTCTACCAGTGGTAAATGACCAATATTAACCATAAATTCTGTCTATATTACTTGCAATAAGGCTAAAGTTAACATCTGTAAACAATATTACATAAATTTGTATGAATGCATTGGTTTAAGATACTAATAATGCTCTGGGTCCACCAGACCCACAAACATCGTCTAAGTAACAAAAATACGAACACCACACAAGGGTTAAAATGAACTACACAGATAAATAGTTTATAATGGACACAGCAATTTTCCATTAAAAAATATGAATTGTCAGGTCTGATTTCATGGGGACTTTAATGAGAAATAAAAACCCTATTTGAGAACAATCAACATCACGTTAGGTGCTTTTACCTGTGCAAAGACACCTTTAAAATACCACAATTGTTCAGAAAAGTGTGGGCTTTTACTGGGCTCCCATCTTATCAGATCTTTCTGAACTTTCCAAATAATGTAGCATTACTTTATGGCTATGCCCTTTCATGCACTGAGGTAAAATGGTGTCTTAGATTGTTCATGTTTGAACTACAGAAGAGGAGAAGACATGGCAAATATGTATATATAAGTAATATAACATAATAAATATAATATTTACAAAATACCTCATACTTACAGAACTTTAGTAAAGGTCAAGAAGTTGTTTATCAGATTTCTGTAAATGTTCTGAAACTACGAGATATCTTTTTTCATCTGTTCTTTTCTCTCAGGTTAACAGCTCCAAACCTCTCTCCTGTCTCTTGTTTTTCTTGTTGCGTACACATAGAAACACACCCACACAAAAGCATTTGCTCAGTATCTTTTAATGAGATCGAACTTCATTAGAGTGACCCTCTTCTCCAAAGCTCCCCTGGTCTCATATATGCAAACGATCCTATTAGCAGCGCTGTCGTGGCTCTGATAGTGGCACGCTGGGTGGGTACGTTACTTGTAAAGAGGGCTAATGATTTGGAGCCTTTGTGGACACTTGACGTCAAAAAAAACCTCTTTGTATGTGGTAAGCCAACATTTTTTCATTTTAGAAGATTTTTCAAGTATTGCACATTGTAAATGTGAAGCCACATCTCGAACACCTAATTTTCGGGTATTCTGTTTTAATGATGTAGTTGTCTGTTTAAATATAAACATATGCAGGAATCAAACGCTATATTTTCTTTTGTTTTGCTTATGCTTGGAATGTGCAACATTGCTTTAATAATTCCACTTGGGGGATCATGCCATTTTTTATTTATTTTAAAATAGCAGTAGCACAATTGGTAGAACATTGCATTAGCAGTGCCAAAGGTCATAGGTTCAAATCCCATGGAACACACACTGATAACTGCAAGTCGTGTTTGATTAAAGCATCTGCCAAATGCATGAATGTAAATGTTAAAACAGAAACACACACATTTAGTCAGTTGACATTTATCTTTTAACAAACCATGTTTCATAGTATAACATTGCATTCATTTTCTCAGCACTCTGCCCTGTTTTATAATAACATCAATATGGATCGTGGCCCTTGGGCAGGTAAGACGTGCATGTTCATGTGTCTTTGTGTAAGAACCACACAGCGTATTTGTGTATTTTCTGATTGCTGTGGACAGTTATCTGATTTGAGTTTCCTGTTGCTGCTGAGCAATGGGTGCTGGGCCGCCCTAAAGTACTGTGGGCCTCAGGCAGGAATAATACTGAAACAGAAGGAAATTCAGTGTGCACTCAGGATGAATTACCATGTTATTGATAGACTGATGCTTCTGTATCATGAGGGAGTAAGTAAAGACCATTTTATCATTTTTGGACTTACTGTTTAAAAATGTACTGCTGTTCCTGTTTTTAACTTTATGCGGCATATTAATAATGAATTACATTTTATTATCTGCAGTATATTAGACCAATACCTAATTGTTACATGTGCAAAAGCTTTACCTTAATAAATCCCTTGCTTTCCACTGCCTAACATAATTAAATGTTCTTATACCGACAAGCGCTTAATCGCATCTCCTTTCTCACACTCATTTCTTAATTTCACTTTAATATAAGCTCATCACAGGCTCTTTATTTAAATCTTGACAAGACGCGCACGAATGAGTTGGAGATGAGAAGTCGCCTCAGACTGATATGGATGTGCTTTCATTGTAGAAGCCGTGCTTCTGAAGCAGACGTGAAAAGTTAAATCTGACATCCTCCATCTCTTTTCATTTTTCTGCCCATTCAACTGCAAATCCGTCAGTCTCTTGTATTTAGAGAAACGGCCGGCTGGTCATGTGGTTTTTGCGTTGAGTGGCACTCACCGTCCACTGCTTTATGCTCAAACAGGGATTCCATCAAAAAACCCAGAGGAAAAGAGAGAAGAAATCGCAGAGACCTTTGACTGAGCATTCAATTCATCTCTGACGTATCAACACGGAGAGCAAAAATTTAACAAGCCCAGATTCTCGGCTCACACTACCTCAAATGTAAAGGCATCAAATATTCATATTTCTTTGAGTGCTGAGCGAATAAAGGACCTGGATGAGAGAAAGCAAAACTTTCAAAGAGCGACTCTGAACAGCTTGTCGAGAGCCACCAACAAGCTAATCGAAAGGCTTTGCGTATCTGAAAATAACTCAGACCGAGTAGGAAAGAACTTTGTTGAGCCGCTGTTAATCACAGACGAACAACACTACAACACTCACATCATCACTGCACTGCCCCGGTGCATGCTGGGATATGAGGCCGAGGGCAGAGAGAGGGAAAATGAAAATTGCTGGTAAAAGTTAAGTGAAGTTCACTGGACACAATAATTCTTTTGACAAAATTAGTCCTTGAAAGCAGAATGTCACTGTTGTGAAGCGCTTACCATAGATTGTGCTACAGTAAAAATATTGATGAGACGGCTGAGGAACACAAACAATTTGTTGCCAGATTACTTAAAATGAGGGACAAGTATCTTTGTTAAACTCTGGGAAGGTAAAGTGGAATGTTTGGATGAAGCCTGAATGAGATTTGGTGATGAGCCAGTAAATGCATCAGAATGATGGATGGCAGCATTTAGGAGTGAAGAATGCACTTGTGCTGCTGTGGTGTGCAGAATCGGTTTACAGCAATACACATAAATAAACAAATAGCAAATAATGCAGTAAAAGAAACCAATTTTGATGCCTATTTAAATCTGACAGTATAATTTGGATGCTTTTAAGGTTATGAATAAAATCCTTCAGAATATATGATTCAAATAATTTTGATTACTTGCAGGTGCAATCAATTTTGATCTCATAGTCCAATATTAAATACATTTCATTTTCATTTCCCTAAAAGTGCACAATATGCATCTTGTTTAAAGGAATAATATAACATAACATATTTATATCAGTCAGAATTGAGTAATGTTTCCTGGTCAGGTGTGTGTGTGTGTGGATTTCTCTATGTAAAGAAAAAAGAGAAAGTGCAGCGTAAGCAAGCATGTGCAGAGTGGGCTGGCTGTGGTTTCTCAAGCCATGTCGTCCACCTGACTTTGATTTGCAAACATGCATTTATGTATCTACATGGGACAATTGCTTTCTTGTTGCAATGTGGTGAATGTGAATACTAATGCATAGTTATTTCAGACCTCCTTACCTTAGTCAGCTAAATAAAAAATCTGAATATAGAAAATGATGAATGCCCATAACTAAAGACAATTTGTGTTTGATATCAAAAGCTAATATGTCTGGCAGTTATAGTGGATATGTTAGTTCTTATGTTGTTATAAGCTAGAAATAAAACATCATGTCTAAAAAGCGTTTATGTTTGTGATGAATACGCATTAATAACTCACTAAAATGAATGTATATTTGCTGTAACATGTATATTATGTACAATAATAAAAGTAATAAACTGCCTATTTAAAAAAAACACACACACATAAAATCTACCCAGTCTCATGTAGATGCGTATAAATAGCATGAACTGTAAAAATATATGCAATACATACGCTAAATTCCAATTTTGTGTGCATATGATACGCCAGCGCATATTTTTATGTCATTTTATGTATTGGTTTCACCATTTTTTAAACCATTTACGCTTGGGTTTGTGGTTAGATTTGGGATTTACTTTAGGATGTTATTTAAAGGGGACATTTCACAAGACTTTTTTAAGATGTCAAATAAATCTTTGGTGTCCCCAGAGTACATATGTGAAGTTTTAGCTCAAACTATCTTATAGATAATTTATTATAGCATGTTAAAATTGTCACTTTGTAGGTGTGTGCAAAACCGTTTTGGGTGTGTCCTTTAACATGCAAATGAGATGATCTCTGTACTAAATGGCAGTGGTGTGGTTGGATAATGCAGATTAAGGGGCGGTATTATCCCCTTCTGACATCACCAGGGGAGCCAAATTTCAATGACCTATTTTTCACATGCTTGTGGAGAATGGTTTATCAAAACAAAGTTACAGGGTTGATCTGATTCACATTTTCTAGGTGAAAAAGCACTGGGGACCCAATTATAGCACTTAAACATGGAAAAACTCAAATTTTCATGGTATGTTAATATATAGGTTTCTGCATGTTTTTGTCTATTTTTAAGTCATGGTCGCTTGGAGTTGGGGTTGGAATGGGGTTTGGGTTAGGATGTGATTTTATGTAACAGAATGCTGTTCTAACCCCAAACCCAAGCGACAATGGTAAAAAATTAAATGATACAAAAAGATTAAGTGTACTGTAAGCGTATCATATGCATGCAAAATTGAAATTTAGCGTATGTTTGCACAAGTTTTCACACTTCATGCTATTTATATGCATCTCCATGAGACTGGGTTGCATAAAATACAGTCAAAAAAAAGTCAAAACATGGTCCCTAGCTGTCACTGGGGCAGTACTCTTTAAAAAGTTTCTAATATTTGCTGTGTACCAATACAGTATGTACCTCTAAGGTACTATTATTAGGTTCAAGGATATACTTTTTGAAATGGTTTTGCCTCAGTGACAGCTGAGTGACATTTTTTTTCTGACAGTGTATATACTGCAGTATATCCCATACATTCATTTATTTGTGCCGGGCCGACACATATCAAAACTGACCGTCACAAATAGATTTTTGCACAACAGGTTTTTCACTACCTCTTATTTACACGACAGGTCCTGACTCCTGTGCACAAACTCATGGCATCAGTTGACTGACCTAACCGCACATTAGTTACCCATTATTCACCTACCTGGCACATGGGCAGACACAAAAATCTGTAAGTCTGTGGGAAACACTGTACTGTATATCACACTGACATCTCAAAGCATTATGTACACTGAAAAATTGACCTTAGACCTTAGAAAATTTCCTTTACAAAAAGTTCTTGACCTTTTACATTACTGGAAGTGATGTTATGAAGAGAGATTGAGGATGAGAGAAATACTTTTTAGCTCCTAAATACCAGCACTGATTTATGTTTAGTGAGTTTTTTAGGAATGTATAATAGGTAAGGCGGATTTGGCATGCTGTCTATTCTGAAGGGACTAAAGCACATAACTCTGGAGACAATGGGGAGTGGGATAGAGGACAAATGCTGGAAACACTGTCGAAAGAGTGATTATCACTGTGAATGTTCGGATTATATGAACACGCTACTCCCAAAATATCATTAATATTCCATTAACTAGAAGACTGTTTCGGGAAAGATTCATAAGTGTACCGGGACTCTGTGTGGCGATATGGAAAATAGTTTGCGAGATATCTTAGATTGTTTTTTTAAGAGGGAATTCACACTTTTTGGTGCTGAAGTCTGAACCTATACCAACACAACGTCTGCTGTCATAAGCAATTTAGATTCAACAGCTGCCAAACCCAACGTCTGCACAAGAGCATCTGCCAAGAATTTGACACTTACCAATTCATTTCACTTTAAATGCTGTGTGTCCTGACATTACCCTTAATGATAAATATCTTCCCGTTTAGCCAAAGGACAAGAAAGATCACGTTGCAAACCGATAATTTCATTCCCCTGCCAGCAATGCAACGGCCATTTCTATGAACGTTCACCCATGATCACTCTCGAAACCACAAGCAGATAAATCCAGTCCCTGGCGGAGGGAAGATATTTTTGCCTGACAGTTCAGGTTTAAGAGTAAACTGGGGAGATAAAACTGATTTAAATGCATTTAAGATACTTTATCATAGTTGTTTGTTGGGATTTGACTACACATGCACCCTGGGGATGAACGAGGCAAACAATGTTGTTCCCTTTAGAAAGATAAAAAAGGTCAAATATAATCTCTTGTATGACATCCGTCTAAACCTTGCTGCATAAACACATTAAGAATATGTGCATGCCTGTATAATGGGCACAGGAGTGACTCAGCCATCACAAGATGGAGGTCATGCTTGCTCTCTTGGACATGTGGTACCATGGTAACAGATAAATCATAACAATTATGAGCATCATTGTGGGCTTTAGTGATGGATAGTTGATGAAGGGCACTCAGTGAGAGATGAATAGTGTGTTTATGCAAGGTTATAGAGCAGAGCAGCTCAAGTCCTGGTTAAAGCAAATGTTCTTACAGTTTACTGCTTAATATGCTATAGTTAAATATGTTCTTCTGGGAAATTCAATATGAATAGTATAATGAATCCACAGAGAGAATAGAGACTACAGTGTTTAAGTGTTATTCATTTGAGCAGCAAATGGCAGTGATTTAACTAGCACATACTCAAAGTATTGATTTCCCATGCATTTTGTATCAAAGTAGGACATGTTGCTTTTAAGCCACGTTGGGTAAATATTGGGCAGAATACACCGCTGGGTTAAAATTGACCCAATGATGGGTTGTTTTAACCCAACTGCCGGGTTATTAGAACCTTTGGTTGCATAACAATAACCTAACATTGGGTAGATATGATAGTTTAGTCAACATGAATAAATAATAAAATAATAAAAGTTTAGGGATATACATTATTAATGGCAGAACCATAGTCTGTAAAGAAGATAGACGTAGTGTCTGTGAAGTCACCCATAGGTTTCTGAAGATCGTTTTTGAAGCTTAAAGTAGGCAGTGCTTGCCGTCGCCATGCACGTAATTTGCACAGGGGTTACGGGGGTCATGACCCCCGCAAAAATCAAATCCAGCTAATATAACCCCCCCAATGTCATCACATCATTCAGATTAAAATAAGTATGAAATTTTCCGAATGAACACTTTTGTTTGTTTTCTTTATTAATTTCATTTGCCAGCAATAAATATAGTATTAAATTTCAGATTATCTGTAATGTACCCCCCTGCCCACCGCACGGACTACTTGGTATTACCCAACCTGCTTTCTCTACCAAGTTTAGTCACTATTTTGCGCATGCGCAGTGGCTGGGATGAATGGTTGGAGAAAGCTGACGGTGCATGATGAAAAGGACACTGAAAGGCAGCCAGTCGAGCCAGACAACGATTTTTCAAAAGAGGAAAAATCCTGACCAAACGGAGGTACACACGCGCAAACACACGATGAACAGCGCTATTTTTAGCCTTTCATTGATAACACTAAAGGTGATCTCCGTAGTTTCATTTTGAAAGCATATGAAAGTTGCGCAATCCTATTTCATCAATTGAGCTGAAAATTCAGAAAAAGCTCTAACCTATACACGGAAAAAACACTGTGCAGCATGTTTACTTGCTAAACAAGCAGTGGACTTTATATTAGTTTGCGTCCATATAAACTCATAATTACTCCCGCTCGCGTTTCAATGACAGCAAAGAGACTCGCCCACTGTCTCACAGTATTCAGGACAGAAGCGGCCAAAAGTGCACAAAAGAGACGGATTTAAATACCAGGTGTAAACATGATGTGTCTCTCTCGTCCACTTGTGATCCGATCGATGAAAACACATCTTAATACCAAGTTTAAACAGCCCCCAGGTTACGTACAACTATGACACAGCAGAGGCTGAACCATGTTGCAGTTTGTCACATTCATCAGGACAAATTGGACCTCTTAACTAAAGTCAGTGTGTGCACAGTTCATTTCTTTTACACCGAGACGTAAACAGGTGTTTGGTGTTTTTATCTGAATGGTATGTGTGTTAAGTTGCAGCCTAATATGTTGTCACATACAGTACCTTAAATGTGATTTACAGATAGGCCTTCTTTTGTATTTACATGCTTTTGTTTAGATTTTGTTAGTGGATTGTGAGTTTTGGTGATGCCCACCAATATGTGAAATCTGTTCTGAATAAAGGTGCAAGCTACACTTCAGTGTGCCCCCTGTATTGTGTAATGTATTGAGAGTTGAATTGTTCAGTGATTCAATTGATTCATCTTTAAGTTGTTGTTTCTTTTTTGATAAAATATTGAACATGCACAAAAAATCAATTAAGTGGAAGCTGCCACTGCTGGCTAGTGCTTAAACACTTAATTTAACTACTGTGTCATTATGGCTTAAATAGTCAAGTGAACAGCTGCATTTACGTTAAGTAATCTAAATCAGTAAAGGTATCACAATGTATTTCTAATACAGGAACGGCAAATTAGCGTGTTACCTACACAAGAAAATGATTCAATAAATAAATAAATATGCCACGGGTTTAACCCCCCCAATGGTAGAAACCAGACATTACGGCTTACTTAATCTGACTCTCTGAAAAATTACAATAAATTATTGTTTAAATAAATGATCTGGCATCAGCGCTGGAGCACTCTACCGTTTCCAGCCTCACTCTACACCATACAGAGGTCAAATGTCTGCTGTCGTGGGATCTGGTCCTGCTGCCCCGCATACCTGAGGGTCTCCAGCAAAGTCTGTTCCTGCTGGAACAGTACTGTCACGAATGGCTCATGACAGTCAATCTGGACAAAACCAGAAAAATCGTGTTCCAGAAAAAAAGCCAGATCTCAAGGAAACAAACACCAGTTCACTTATAATGGCCAAATCATACAGCATAGCACCAGCTACTGTCATCTGGGCATTGACATCAACACTTCGGGAAGCTTCAGTCTGGCAGTCAAAACACTGAGCGAAAAGGCTCTGAGGGGTTTTTGTGCTATAAAGTCATTGCGGTCAATTAAAATGACCTATTAAAACTCGGATCAAATTGTATAATTCAATAACAAAACCAATTCTTTTAAATGGATGTGAAATTTGGGGACCAGTACAAAATTTTAATAATGGGATAAAACTTCAGTAGTGAAACTACAATTGGAAATTGCCAAAAGCATTTTAGGTGTTCACAGAACCACATCCAACAATGCTTGCAGGGCTGAATTAGGTTTGTATCCACTGAACAATTAGATCCAAAAGAGATGTGTTCAGTTCTGGCATCCCCTCCATCAGTCTGATCCTGATTCAGTCCAATATATAGTCCTCCTCGCTAGTGGAAACTCAGCAGAATCTCATCCTCCAAACACACTCGGTCTTCAACTGGTCCATGAAACTCAATTCCCAATTGACCACAGCTACAACCCCAAAACTATTATTAAAGAAATTGACAAAAATCTAAAAGATACTCATGATGAATCATTAAAAGCACATTTTGAACTCCAAAAATAAACTCCAATGTTACTCGACCCTAAATGGAACCACTAAATTGGCAAACTATCTATTAATTAAACTATTTAAAGAAATACAAATCCTCTCCAAAAACAAATTAAGTGACCATGATCTAGAAATAGAAAGAGGAAAACGTAGACAAACATGGACAGTGAGAGAGCAGAGAAGAGAGAGAGAGAGAGAGAAAGAGAGAGAGAGTTTTGGTTGTATCATACTGTATATAATGTATATAACAAACAGAAAGACAGCTACATTAATTGAAATTGAGATGGGGTTAGCCATCTCTCTATGAGTGCATTTACATGCAAATGTAAGCTGATAACTTTCAAAAATCTGCTTATTAAAGAAACCTTTTTCATGTGTTTACATACAAATCAATAAACCGTTGTTTATGTTGAAAACTGCATTTACACAGGATTTGGAGATTTATCAGGTTTCTCGCAGGCTGTGACGTCAATGCCTATAGTACGTGTGGTCATTCAAAAAGCAGGTGGGAAATGTGTCTTAAGTTATACTATTGTCTTTCTTCTCATGTCTGCAGAAAGTGTAAATGCAACATGAGCTTAACATTTCGCGTTTCTTTGCCAAATGCAAACTTTTATGCATTACTTTACAATTACTTCCATTTGTGACATTTATCTTTTAAACACACAGACATGCGTACATCAACAAGACAAGTACATGGGGGTCTGTTAATGTGTTTACATGCAACAGGAAATAAGGGGGAACTAATTTTGCTTGTATTTTGCTTTAGCCATTTATGACCTTTCCACGAATAAAAGGGGATGTTTACATGACCTTACGTTATCAGTTTATTAAGCTTAATCGGACTGTGCATGTAAACACACTCTGTCTCACTGTCATTATTGTAAATGGACAGCAATAGTGAGTCATCAAAATACAAATAAAAATTGAATTTTCAGAATTTAGGATTTTATTCTGTAATCATCTGTAATGAAAATAGTGCTTATGTATATTATACACTGTCAAAATGTACCCTTTTAAAAAAAGCACATATTATGGTACATATTAGGGTATTGCCTCAGTGACAGGTGGGGTGCATATTTTGACCAATTTGTCTAACAGTGCACAACCAGCTTTTAGCATTTTGATATATAAGATATTGTTTAAAACTGATAAGATGAGAAGCACTCAAAAAAAATAGATGTCCGCACTCCTGCAATGGCTGCTAGGTGATAGAAGCAAAAGCATGGCATTATGTAAATAAAAGTGATGAATCTCCAGTAACTTTAACTGAATAAACAACCCTGAGGCCACAACATCTGTCGAGCAAGTAAAAATGTTGTAAAAGTTTTTATATGCACAAACAGATGTTCCACGCCAGGCATCTAGACAGTGGCCATTTTGCCTGAACATGTGTCTTCACTATGCTCTGTTACCTCTTAACCATTATGCACACCAGAGGAGCCTACTTAAAGATCAAAACAATGTCAAACTCTTAAACAGAAAAAACTATAAATTTTTTAAGCTTATTTAAGCAACAGATTAGCGCGGTAAGTTCAATTATGGTGGCATGTCGATAACATTAAAGAGCACCTATTGTCCGATATATATTTTTTTATTTCCTTTGGTGTGTACACTGAAAAAAATGATTCCTTCAATTTACTCAATTTTTTAAGGTAAGTGGTTGCAATCAATTTATTTAAGCTACATTTAAACAAAAGTTTTTTATTTTATTTTACTTTACTAATCTTTTTTGTTTAAATGTAGCTTAAATAAATTGATTGCAACTAATTACCTTAAACAAATTGAGTAAATTGAATGAATCATTTTTTTCAGTGTAAGTGTGTATTAGTGCATGTTAAAGATATGCAAAAGGTAAAAACCCCAAAGTAAACAAGGACACGAGTTATCGTCTCCAACGTAAATCTCTTGGACTACAACAAACACGTGGATTGTAGGCAACAGTTTACTTCCTGGGATTGGTGACGTAGAGAAGACCAACATTATCAGTCCTGCTTCGGACTCACAGCCTATAAGTTGTGGTACATGGTAAGGAGCGTCACATTTCCGGCTGATGTCAGAGGTATTCAGGCCAATCAAAACATACAAATTAGCTGACCAATCAGGGACACAAAGCTTTGAAATAGGTGCCCTTTAAATCCAAAGATATTCACTGTTATCAATATGCCGCCATATTTCCACTGATCAATATGCTATGGATATGCGGCCTATTGATCAAAAAACAAGATCAAAATATTATTGTTTTGTCTTACCAATATATATACTGAAGTCATTTGAATTACTTGGATTGATGTGAATTAATTGTTTGTTTGTATTCAGCTGATGACAGGACACCATCTGGGATTGTAATATGAGAGGATTTTCATATCTGGGTGAATTTTAATACAATAATTCCTTTTAATTCACAAGTGCTCTTGCTCGTGCGATATTGCTTAAAAAACAAGCCCCAAAACGTTTTTTAGAACACAACAATGCAGAATAATCAGCTTTTCTTCTCCCTTCATCAGGAAAAATATGAACAAACCAGTGTCAGATACCACAGGGATTTCCTACACAAACTTCTGTTCTGCTTCAACTGCTCGTGTATCACAATCACACCTAAAATATTCCACAAGACAGTTTCATGCTGCACGCATCCCATATGCAGACGGTCCCTCAGCCTCCAGAATTGCGGCCATCGAGTCGTAACTAACGGATACAAGTGTGTGTTAATTAACTCCACAGCTTTGTGGATTGGGCTGGTTTGTTTCACTGCTTTTGCATTCTCTCACTCTCTTGTTTCTCTAATCTCTCTGTTTATATGAAATGAAATGAGACGGCGCTCAGGCGATCCAGACAGATGTTATAGAGGGATGAATAGCATGCTAATGCCAATGTTCTTCTGGAAGGGATGTTGTTTTCTTAGCTTTTACTTTAGAAGTACTTAATCAAATTTGCTGTACCCCGTGCATCATAAAATGACAATAATTATCAAGAACATCACAACCAGGCTGACCCTAACCTGTTTTGTGAAGCTTCTATGGGTGTGAGTTTTAATGGGATATTTTGCACAGCTTACTCTTAACGCCTTAATGGGATTTTTTTCTATTTTTTCTTTCAATCAAGTTCTTCGTGTCTCTCTAGTCACACACATACTTAAGCACAGGACTAAGGCATTTTAATGAGGCTTTCTATGAAGATGTGTTAACAAGCAAACTCAATTACCATGTGGTTTCTGAGTGAGTGAGTGAGTGAGTGAGTAATTTTTTTTGTGAGAAATAGACTGAAGTAACTTTTTGAATGTATTAAATAAATGAAATATGAAAGACAAAATCATGAAATAAAAAATTAAATAAGACAGCACCATCATGTACCCCTTCAGTGACACCAAACCCGTAATGTATTCCTTGAATTAAACAACACATCACTTAATGTTGTCTTTATTAAAATGGCAATTAGAAATAATTTGGTAAAACCTGCCCATATTATGTTCTCTTTCAATAATAAGTAAATGCAGTTAAACAGCCTAAAAATATTCTTATTGTTTTTTTCTTTATTTTAGTCTTCTGAGCAGTGATACAGTTTTTTTCCTTCAAGAGTATAATTTCATTTTATAGGTTCAACTCAGCAAATTGTAAACCTTTCACTTTTGATATACCTCACGCAATCTTCTTAAGAACCAATCATAGGTCTCATACACACTGCAAACTTTCGGGAGTGACAACCACATTTAAATGTGGGAGTGAATCCCTTAAATGTTCGTTACAAGTCTGTACAGAACAAGACTCACTCTCGAAATGTGATGATTGACACAGAAATAACCATAGCAACGTTCTGCCGTCTCGCGTGCTCATCACTCACACCTTTGACCAAAATAATTTAACAGCATTGTGTTTTGCAATAAACCTCTGTCTTGGCGTTGTGTATCGTACACTTTGTGAGGCTGCTTCACATTGCGCAGTCTTGCAGTGTAGCCAGGTCCTCATCCTTTTTGTACGTAAATACCGTTTTGGCGCTTAAGCGTTTATGGCTTTTGGCTCATGAAGCGATTAAGTTTTTGGTGTTAATAAAGTGTGAAGGTTCCGGTCTCAATATTTTGATGTTTGAGGTAAAGCATTTAGGTTTATTTCGGTTTATTATTAGATTTTTCTTTTTGCTGTTTTTTTGTGCAAGATCTGGCAACACTAGTCAGCAAACGCTCGTGCCTCTGTCATTTCTGAACCGTACATACATAAGACTTTTTCCCGTTCTAGGTATTTATTGTTTCAGAATAGAGACCTGTCATGTCCATGATGCACGTTTAAACACTTGATTAACAACTAGTTGTTCAGTTCGGTTATGTACACACTAAGCAGAGTTTCTGTAAATGCGGTTGTCACTACCTGCATTTTGCAGGAGTTAATTCGGTTGTAGAATGCGGTTGTCAGTCCGGTAAATTACTGAATTGTGTGTGTACAGAACAGGACTAAGCATTAAAAGGTGAAGTGACAACAGAATTAATATGCAGTGTGTATGGGACCATTATGAATCACAGCTGAAGTGATGAAGTCTGGTGTAAAAGTGTCGGAGTGTGACACTACTGTACAGTAGTTGGTTATGTGGTGTTAGTAACATGTCAGGTAAGTGGTGTTGTCACTGATTGGACAGCTGCTTTCGTGACTATAAAGAAACTTGTACCTTTTCATTCAACAGGGCACTTGTCCTTTATTCTGAGTCTAAACAACATGTGCCACCACGTCTCACACATCCAATGCAGACTGCCTGTTTGAATAAAACGAAGCGCAATATTAATGTTACATTTATGGATTTGGCTTACACTTTTACAGTGCATCACAATGTATGTGATTACAAAACATTTACATTGCCAACACAGTCCTAGAGAATTATTGACATGCAGAGGGATGAAAACATGACATCATCCCACAATATCGGTCCTCTTCATGAAATATGTTTTGACATATATAAATAAAACATTGTTTACAGCTCTGTTAAAGGAACAATACTTTATGAACAGATGGACTGGAATGAGAAAGAGACACTACTGGTTCGTTTCTAATAGAGATGGATCAATAGAGGGTATGTTGGCCATTACCAATGTTGGTCTGGATGACTAGAGGGGTGAAGTGGCCCTTCTGCTACGTGCAGCTGCTCTCAAACAATGAAGCCTGGTTGGGCTGCTCCGGCTTTTAGAGGGTCTCTAATGACCCTCTACTATAACTACAGGTGGAAAGGGGCCCTCTGAGAGCTTTATAATGGAGTGGAAATAGCATTAGCAGTAAAGCTATATTAAAAATGCTGAATCACCGTTCTGACATGGGCCCACGGCACAATGACCCAGGCATCGGCTGAGAGGAGGCGGATGGATACTGCGGGACAGAGAGCACTTGTAACGATGACTCCATTTTGACTACAATTAAAGGGGATGTAGAGTCAAATATAATTACCGACATCAGAATCGACTGCCGAGAGATGGGTTTGGATGAAAATGAATGGTTTCTTCACAGATATGAAACTCACTGAATATAAAGTGACATTTAATGTAGGATTTTGCAGACACGTTTAATTCTGCATTACAAGTGACTGCATTACAATTTTTAGCAGTACACTGTCAACAAAGAAAGGTTCTGTACCTTTTCTGTCGCTGGGGTGGGACCTTCATGGGTATACAACACATTGAAAGTTGTATGTTTTGGGGTACATTATTATGCCCTATAAGGACCTTTTGTGTATAAGTTAGGGTACAAAACTGTCAACTGTACCTTTAAAGGTACACAATTGACCTATGGCTAAACCAGGCCCCCAAACGCAATGAGCCAATCACAGTGCGCATAGCTAACCCAATACACTCAGACATTCTCTGCTTTTACGTCCATTGGAATGCATTGCAGTTAGTCAGTTTTCATTAGTTTTTATATGTTCTTTCTAGTCATTTTAAGCTTAAAATGGTCAAACGGTGTGCATGGGGTACACGCAACTCCTACACTATGTATCCCAAAAGGCTGGGTGACGTTTTGTATTTTTTAACCATAATTTTTATCCTTTCCCAAGCCTCATCTCAACTGAGATAAATGTCTGCTCTCGATTAAGTTATGCGGTAACGTAGACAACAACACCAACTAAATGTAGATAAATTAAACAAGGATGTCTACATCTGTTCTAAGCTAAGTCAACAACATATTTTACAGTTATCTTTAACATCTCTAACGTATTGTTAGCCTTACATTAGAAAACGTTAACGTAGCTTCTGCGTTGTACATCATGTCACTTAGCTTTATTAACGTAAATAACCGATATGGCAAATGTTATTTGTAATCGCAATGTTGTGCTGAATGATTCATGTAAATACTGAAGCACCAAACTAACAGAGAGGTACTCTTGGTAAAGATGGTAAACAGGCTTGTCTTGGAATAGACCTGTACATATTTAATTTCATCACGATGGCAACAAGATCCAGTTTATCACGTTTACACTGTGACCTGTAAATGTTTGCCTGGAGCTGAAGCTTTTCACCGACTTTCTTAACAATACAATTATTATTATAACCCTCCAATGCATAGTTAAGGGCCTTTTGGTGACTTCGAGATGATATATAGTTTTTCTGTCTCCAAAAATCATCAATTGCCTCCTGTGAAATGTCTCCTACTGTAACAGCTGCCATAGCACCTGTCACCGAATGTTGATTGTTTGTCCGAGTGAGTGGAGGGGGCATGACTTTCATCAATTGGTCCTTAAGGTACACTAATGTACCCAAAAAGGTACAACATTGTATTTTTTAATATACCTGTAAAGGTGCAAAACTGAACCGTAACAGAAAAAGACAGAAAAGGGTCCGTTTTAAACCTTTTTTCTGACAATGTATGTGTATTCCAATGGGATCAACCACATAACCATAACCCTAAAGAGGGTCGCACATCGACCGAGAAAAATGCAGTGTCGCGTGTAGGACAACTTGCAGGTATCGCACACTGGACATGCACATTAAACAGCACGAAAATATGCATTATCATATTAATTTTTAACGATTTGGGCAACATAATGTGTATTTATTGTTAAACTATGTGAGTGTCGCTCTGTGGTGTGGCAGGGATTTGAGCAGCGTAAAGAGTCACAACGCACAGCAACCGTCAGATGCAGCCTGTGTGTATACATTCAAAGAAATAATGTGTTCTATTTTTTTTTTTAATTCATGACGTGATACGGCACTTTGTCTCTGGTCTGCGACCCCCTTAAAACACCAATTTGACAGGATATTATTATCTAATTAGTAGATATTTTGTGCTGTGCCATTGGAGTAATTAAATGAAATTTGTTTGTATTATATTGTGTTAAATCTGATACATATGGCATATGTGGCACTGAGTGGATGTTATGTACTCTGCTCAGTCTATAAATGAGAAAATGCAAGAATTCAAATGTCAGACAGGTGCTGCAGTGTTGTTAACATCCCATTACCTGGACACAACTGCTGATCTCATGTTGCCATAGCACCAAGACAATTTTCACATTTCTGTTTTAGACTCTCTCTCTCTCTCTCTCTCTCTTTCTCTCTCTATCTCTCTCTCTCTCTCTCTCTCATATATCATCATTATAGTGAAGAAAAATACTTGAACAGGGTGCATACAGTACATACACTGTAAAAATGGCCAAATCAACATATGTTTATGTTACTTTAACTTAAAAAAGTTAAACAATTTCAAATTGAATTTTTTAAGTTATGTCAACTTTTCACAAAGCCAAAACTTAAAAATATTAGATTGAATTGACACACAAAACAAAGCTGTTTTAACTTCATGCTGCTTTTACAGTGTACCAAAGCAACACTAATAACCTGAACAGGGACTTTACAGAAAACCGTATACTGTACTTAGAACATTAGAAGTTTAACATGAAAATATGTTAGGGAACAGATTAAATGAAAGAAGCTGCTGCCTGAAAAGAAGATCTTACCACAAACATACAACAGCCTGAGGAGAGAGTGTACACTGTCCAGAGATTCATCCAAGGTCACATTCACACAAACACACTTGTTCACCCAGGTCACCCACAAAGGGCTTACATCAGTCAGAAAAACATGACACTTCTCTCTCCCTCATGTACACACTTCACAACCACAAGATTGGTTGGTGAGACCTCACTTCTCAATCCATTTTAGAGGTCTGCTACTGTTGACAAGGTCACTTCCGTTCTCATACAGCCTTGAAAAACCGAAAATAAAATAAGACGATAAGGCAAAAAGAAAAATATCAAATATATCTCTGTCCATTGGAAAGTAATGCCCAAACTGAGATCAAATCACCACAGGCCCTTGAAACAAGATGGTGGCATGATGTAGTGTCTGGTGCTGCTAACCAGAAGGTTGTTAGCTCAAGTACTTCATAAGGAGAACTATGAAAAACATAACAACATATAACAACTGACGTAAACTAGTACACTGTAAACATAATCTGTAGAAATTACAATATTACTGGCAGCTGTTTGCCAGTAACTTCCTTTAAGTTTAAATTTACTCTATGTAAATTACTAACAACAGTTTTTTTAAAGTTCACTGAGCATTAAACATTAACAAGTCTTTAACAAGGCTATACAATTTTATAGTTTTTTTCTGTAAAGACAAAGACTTGTTAATGTTTAATGTTCATTTTACATTTAAACAAACTGTTGCCAGTAAATAACATACATTTAAATCTACAGTAAGTTACTGGCAAACAGCTGCATAACAGCATTTTTACATACATGGACAGCAATAATCTAATTATTGACCTTATTCTAAATAAGACAATACTGTAAAACTTTAAATAATAGCCCGGGGTTTTATTTTCCCAAACCTATCGTCACACCAGGCGTCTAAAAGAGACAGGTGTCTATAAGAGACAGGCTTTTAATTTAATTGTTCCAGCATGACAGCAGGAGGTTACCACATATTACGTTTTATTTTTAATTTGAATGTGTTTAACAAATAAGTTTGTGTAATAACAACAGTCTTAAATTATTGGCAGTATAAATAAAGCAAACAAGGATATGTTTTTTTATTGGTTGTTGCGTGAAATCTTGATACAACAGTGCTATTTTCTGATTGGCTATTGTGTAGCCTCTTTCTCTTTTTTTTTGTATTGGCTCGCTCGACTAGAACTCTAGGGAAGACGGACTTGATAGAGAGAGAGAGCAGTGCCGCCAGATACATTTTGGGCGCTGCAGCATATTAAATATGATAAATAGTGTTTCCGCGCGAGAAATACAATGTGTGGCGGGAGTGCATGCATGACAAAAGACTGAAAGCCCGTCTATTATCATCGGCCTCAAAACACTACCGGCCCACCGGGAAAAGTCCCGACTCTCCCGATTTTCACTTCGCTACTGTCATTATCATCTCAATCCTGGCGACGAAGCTTGTTGTGTTGTCATAGTGATGAGTAACGGAACGACTGCGTCTGTCACGTGACATCTACCGGTAAGCAAAAAACTTTAGCGTGTTCAATCTGCACCATAGAACTGTCTTAAACAGACTATCTGACGAGTTTTAGAAGATTAAATACAACCCGAAACTAAAAAACAGACCAGGCCTTTATTTGAGACAGGCGTTTATTTACCCAAACCTGTCGTCACACCAGGCGTCTAAAAGAGACAGGCGTCTATTTGGGACTATGCTATTATTTGAAGTTTTACGGTATTTGAAATAGGTTATTTACATAAGTTGCTCTGTGAATAGTTTGTTGGTGTTCTCAATTTACATGTTATAAAACATAAACAAATTAATAGCACATGTCATTTAATCCCCAAACCAAGCTGTCAGACATTCCCTCCAGATTTTAACGTATCAACATACAGTTCATTTTCGTTATTACACTATGGGTTTTTAATTTTTATTGGGTGTTTCATGTGCATGAAGATGAACCTCACAAGCTTAAAACCCTGATTCACTTACATTAGCTGTGCATTATGCATTAGCGACATTAACTGTGTTGCTTTGCAGAGCATTTACACATTCAGTGAGGGCAGAAAAATGACTAAACACTGGAACAGCCTACAGTACCTCTTTAAACCGCCCTGAACAGAAAAGAGAAAAAAATGCAAGAAAGTGTTTAGAAAATAAATCAGACATACATTGTTAAAAAAATAACATGACAAAGGTATATACCCATATTTGTACACATATCAGGTCTGTGCGTGTGTTTTGACGCCCTCCTGTTCTTAGACAATTCCAGGAGATCAATACTTCGTTACACTTGATACTTGATGTCTTGGTTCAAGATCGATGTTCATGCATTTCTCAATTTTTTGGGTCTTTCAGCGTATGACAGAGTATTTACAAGATGAGGCTTGTTTCATGGATATCACCAAAATAATCTGTTTTTAAAATCAAGCAGAGTGTTATATTGAAAGTGATTTTTTTATATGGATTAAACTAACTGCGTCAATGTTTGACAGTGATTGTAATTTTTGAAAAGAATGAGAAAGAAATGTCTTTGTTGTAATATCTCTAATGTGGTATTAGACTCAGACATTTAATAAAAAAGACACTATTTTTAATAATGATCACAATGAACAATTCTATTGCCAGAAAATATGATTGATAATCTTCACCTAGATAGAAAATACCACAATGTCACTATTGGTAGATGATATATATTTTTAACTACTTTAGTATTAAACAAACATAAAGTACATTAGCACTGCCAAGAAACATACTTTTGCAAAATTGAATTATCTGTTGAATTATCTGTTGTGTTTGACAATGTCAATTGTAAATATTTTTGAATATAGCTAAACAAATTAAAAAGTTTATCCATTCTAATCAAATCATTATAATATAATAAAAAAATACATTATTATACGGGGCGTTTGAATGCTTCTGATTGGTTGAGAAATGTTCCTAATAAAATAATGCAAACCTGTGGTTTAACGTTACTCTGCTTTGTGTTGTGCCGCATTACCACCTTGGGTGCTCTATTTTAACGATCTGAAACGCATGTGCGAAGCGCAAAGCGCAGGTGACTTTGTGGGCAGATCTTGGGCACTGTTTGCTATTTTCCGGGCGGGAGAAATAACTCTTGCACCAGGCGCAAATCAATAAGGGGTTGGTCTGAAGTAGGTTCATTATTCATAGGTGTGGTTTGGGCGTAACGTCAAATAAACCAATCAGAACGTCATCCAACATTCCCTTTAAACGCAAGTGCGCAAGTTCTATGGCGGGTTGCTATTATTATGACAGATTTACCAGGCGCACGCCAGGAGCGGTTCACAGCCGAGGAGACCCACGTTCTTGTAAGAGCAGTCAAAGACAGAGAAGTTGTTTTGTATAGGGATGGGAGAAACCCACCCAAATCAGCATCGGTTAAACAGGCGTGGGAGGAAATAGCCACAATTGTCTCATCAGCTGGCATCCCCAGGACGTTGCGCCACAAGCACTACAATGATGTCAGACTCAGGAGACGGGGGAATCCCAAGCTTGCCTGCATAAATCGGCCACGTCGTGTAACAGGAGGTGGATCTGCCTCTACACAGGACCTGATGCCAGCAGAGGACATCGCTGCGTCCACCCTCACCGCTAAAAGCCAAGAAACGCAAGCAGTCCAACCCCAAAGTACACTTACAAATCAAGTTCACATACATTAAGGTTTCTTATGAAAACATTTTAATTATTTACATAAAATAAACGTAATACAGCCACACAACAAACTTATGAAAATATTTTAATCGTTATTTGCATGAGAATATTTTTAACGCAGCCACACACAATAAATAAAAACTATCACCACAATGCTCACCACAATGTTTTTCCTTATGTCATGTGTTAATATTTTTTATTGTAACAATTTATGATTTGCAAAAATAACTGTTGCATCTGTGTAGATTAGATAAGCAAAGTGTGTGCACGTTGTGCACGCTATACATTATGTTCAAGCATGCACCCTTAAAATAGCATAATGAACAACGCGCAACGCAGCTTCAAAAAACAATTGCGCCACTGACCAGAAAAAAATAGTCTAAAGTCAGTTGTTTTTTGAAACTGCAAAATAGCATCAGGGATGGTTTGCGCCGGAACACTTCTCCTTTTTTGCGCTGAACCGCCCAGGGAGCGCAAGTTCATTCCCTAGTTTGCCGACGTGCGTCTGTGGAGGGAAAAACCCGCTGTGCGCCGGTGCAAAATACGAATGATACATGCGTCACTGACAAAGTCAATTGCGCTGGGTGCAAGATAGGGCCCTGGGTGTGCATTATTTTCGAAAATTCAAGGGCCCGTCGTCAAATACTCTTTACATAAGTGATCTTCTTAGGCACAATACAAAGCAGAGTTCCTAAAATTAAAATAGGTTTATTTAACACTGTGTAGTAACAGTGTGAAATGCTGGTAAGATAAAAGTTTTTAGGTACTGCATGTACAATTGAGAAAATAAAATAAATAAAACATTTAAAAAAGTTATGATGAGAAACCTCAACTGAGTGAGATTTTGGTAGTTTAATTCCATTCTCTGAGCTATTCCTCTGGCCAAAACAATCACAAATTTGTCCTTCATCTCCCAAGTTCTCATTGAAGTCATTAACCACATCAACCAGGAGGGAATTTGTATTCATGTGAGTAATATGAGAACAAGGCTAAGTTAATGAATTCCTAGCTCACCATTTAGCCCAATATTGATTAGCTCCCTCAGCATTGCGAGTTTAATTTTGGTGAGAGTCTTGCGTGCGTGTGTATACGTGTGTGTTGAATCCCTGCATGTCGCAATACACCTCAAATTGCTTAATGATTTCTTTTTATCTTGAGTTTGGCCTAAACAGTTGACATTGGCTGCTTCATTTCCACAGAAAGCAAAGCCCATCTTCAAAATCTACAATTACATGCAATTACCTTCTTCTTTAGAGGACACAGAGGAACAAAGTACTGCATGTTTTTTTTCTTGTGGGTGCTGACTGTGTGTAGGTGCATACTGCTCCCAGCAAAGGTGCAATTATTTGAAAACTCAGATGCTTGAACCACTAAAAGCCCTGTCTAACCGTTTTATTTTTCACAAGGAAACTAAACTTAAGACTTATCTCAAGAAAGACACAGAGCAACAGAATGTTACTGCCAACATGGAGAATCTGTTTGCTGTCTTTGCAAGAAACAATTAACTGAGCGAAATAAATAAAGGGTATTTATTTTGCTCAGTTAATTGTTACATTTTCATGCATTTGTGAAATAATCTGAATCAATTCGGAGCTCAGAATATAATAAATGCTGTAACTGTGAGCAACAAAAATAAGCAAAAATAAAAAAGTTTTATAGTCAACAAAATCTAACCTACTGCCTTTTATACATCATACGCATTTATATTTTAGTGGTACCCATTTTGGTTTTATATCATCGTAACATGTTGATTTTAATATTATGCAGGATTTTCTACCTCACTTCAGACCGACAGTCCGTATAAGCTCATTCCAGTTGCTCTTCTGGCACTTTGAAATGACTGACATGTAATGCCACTGTGTTGACGGGAACCGAAATGTCTGCCATATCTTGACTGCGGCATTACTCTCAGCCTCATCTCTCAGTTCAATCCAAATGCCAAAGATACCTTTACAATTCTTTATATCTCTCAATTTTCAGTTGCCTTCCTCTCGCTCAAAACAAAATATGACTTTAAAGGCCAATGTGCTGACAGGCATCGTTGGGAAAAAATGATATCTAACCAGGGTGCCTTAGCAACAGTGTGACATCGCAACTACCTTTGATGTCCCGCCGAGCAGACAACCAGGCACGTATACCTCCAGATATCATAGAAAGGAGGGGAAAAGCGAGGGAAAGAAGAAAAACAAGTTGAACTCTTCTAAAACCGTCTCCTACCTACCGTCTCTCATCACCTTCTCATCTATCGCTCACCTTTCTGTTACTCTCACATCTCTTTACTGTCTTGTCGTCTTTTTCCGCATGTCAGCTGTTTCATCTAGCTTTTCTTCAAAGAGCTCAACCGTCTTTGTTTAATGCTTTGCAAACACACCCCCTTATTCACCCTTTGAGAATTAGCATGCTACATATGCTAGAGGCTATAATAACTCCATGGCAGTAATGGATGCCACGAAAAGTAAGAAATGACTGACGTGTGTGGAAATTGTGTGCCGTGTAAAGTAACAGAACTCAGTCAGTGTGACTGTTACTCTGTTACTATACTTTTGTTGGCCTCATGACCAAATATTGTTTATTTCTTGTCCATTATTTATTATCCTCTGGTGTAGACAAAGACCACAGCAATCCCCTAATGAAGAATACAAATTCCCTGTAAATGAATGTAGGCCTATGTCGTAAGGTTCTTGTAGGCTATGTTGTTAGGTTCTTTGGGAAAAATCGCTGTGAAAAACCCATTCAGCATCTTTTTAGGATTGTACCCTTTGCAAATTTTGCAACTCAGACTTCCAAAATGAACAGCCGATAATATATGGACAGAGATTTTCTGAGTAATCATGTCTTGGCTCAGGGACAGGTGAGACAGATTAAACCAGAGAGATTGAACTAGCTGCTTGTAATCAGTATTATTCCTCCACATGCTCTCTTTCACACCAGAGTTGTATCATGGATGTATAAAGATATTGTTTGCTATACAGGTGCATGGAAACCTGTAAGACACACATCTGGATCACACTCATGCTATTTGAATAGAAAATTGTAAGTTTTATAGCTTGGCATTTCATCTTTCAAAGTATGTCTTCTCTCAGCCTTCTTAGCCCCTCTTCAAATATTATACAAACCATCTATCAAGACCAGCCATTAGGAAAGAGGAGCTAAGGTGTCCACAGTATTTCCGTTTCTCCCCAAATGCAGTATATTTTGATAGTCTTGATAGCACAGATGACTTACATTAGAGAGACTAAATCTTATTTTCCTAAATTCTTGTTCTTTATTGGCATCCTATGATGGTAGTAACTTCTAGTAGGTAGGTGTTCCTTGGAAAATAGGCCAATTATCAGTTTAACTAAGCCTTCTGTCTTTTCTTGTAAACAATGGGATAAAAACCTCAAGGCTATTTGTAATTTAAATATGAATCAGTTCCAAATAAGCTTCTTTCCATAATATAATCAAGAATGAAAGAAAAATGATTAAACATTAGCATGTTAATACTTTTTAAACTATGCTATTAAACATCTGGCCACATTTGCTTAGAAAAGCAATGCTACAGTAAATATAATAATCATACTTTTACAGAAGTTGGCATCTGACCTCATGTGAAACATACTGTACAGGAATGTAATGTTCTTTTACACCATATTAATAGATTCAAATAATTTATTTATCTCATTGGGCCATAAAGCCGCGCACATTCATACATGCACAAAATCTCCCAGCACTCATGCAGTGAAACGTGAGAGCAGTAGAATTGTACATTTGTGTGCTATTTCAGGCATGGCCAGAAAGCTTATAAAGGTATTCTGATGTTCACTATCATTTGAAATGAATGGAAAATTGCTTCAGTTGAGTGTTTCCAGAAATACAGAAACAGAAGTTCTGACCTTCTCCCTAGAAAGTGTTTACAGATAACACCCCTCCATGAAGCAAATGTTGGATAGTGGAACACATCAGAATAAATGGATTTGTACTTGTCCTATAAATACAGTATATACAAGTATACAGTACATACTGTAAAGACAACAATGGATCAAGGTTAGTCGACCTGTTATATGTTGAGCTACTGAAATATTGTTACTGTTACTGCAACGAATTCCAGCTAAGAACATGTAAGTAAAATCAACAAATCTTGACATTTTTAGGGAATTCATTTTTTTAACGCAAATACAATTTGGTTCAAGTGTAAGCTTTATAGTGTTGCTTAATATGAAAATAAACCTGACAAAAATACACAATATTGTAAACATGCCTGATAGAAAGTGGATCTAAGCACTGACAGATGTTTCGGATGTGTAACTTTTGGAAAACATTTGAAAATGCTATAAGAATAGAAAAAAACAACAACAAACTATTGACTTATATATATACACACTCACCTTAAGGGTTATTAGGAACACCTGTTCAATTTCTCATTAATGCAATTGTCTAATCAGCCAATCACATGGAAGTTGCTTCAATGCATTTAGGGGTGTGGTCCTGGTCAAGGCTATCTCCTGATCTCCAAATTGAATGTCAGAATGGGAAAGTTTTTTTTTTTTTTGAGAGTGGCATGGTTGTTGGTGCCAGACGGGCCGGTCTGAGTTTTTCACAATCTGCTCAGTTACTGGGATTTTCACGCACAACCATTTCTAGGGTTTACAAAGAATGGTGTGAAAAGGGAAAACATCCAGAATGCAGTAGTCCTGTGGGCGAAAATGCATTGTTGATGCTAGAGGTCAGAGGAGAATGGGCCGACTGATTTAAGCTGATAGAAGAGCAACTCATAAATAACCACTCGTTACAACAGAGGTATGCAGCAAAGCTTTTGTAAAGCCATAACACGCACAACCTTCAGGCGGATGGGCTACAACAGCAGAAGACCCCAACGGGTACCACTCATCCCCACTACAAATAGGAAAAAGAGGCTCCGTACAATTTGCACGAGCTCACCAAAATTGGACAGTTGAAGACTGGAAAAATGTTGTCTGGTCTGATGAGTCTCAATTGCTGTTGAGACATTCAGATGGTATAGTCAGAGTTTGGCGTAAACAGAATGAGAACATGGATCCATCATGCCTTGTTACCACTGTGCAGGCTGGTGGTGGTGGTGCAATGGTGTGGGGGATGTTCTCTTGGCATACTTTCGGCCCCTTAGTGTCAAGTGGGCATCATTTAAATGCCACAGCCTACCTGAGCATTGTTTCTGACAATGTTCATCCCTTTATGATCACCATGTACCCATTCTCTGATGGCTACGTCCAGGAGGATAATGCACCATGTCACAAAGCTTGAATCATTTCAATTTGGTTTCTTGAACATGAAAATGAGTTCACTGTACTAAAATGGCCCCCACAGTCACCAGATCTCAACCCAATAGAGCATCTTTGGGATGTGGTGGAACGGGAGCTTCGTGCCCTGGATGTGCATCCCAAACATTTCCATAATCTGCAAGATGCTATCGTATCAAACATTTCTAAAGAATGCTTTCAGCACCTTGTTGAATCAATGCCACATAGAATTAAGGCAGTTCTGAAGTATCACAGTATAAGTATGGTGTCTGACATCATCTTACTTCCTGCCCAATCAAATGCTCTATAAATGCCGTATAAATCGTCCTACATACATAGAACCTGCACCTGAAATTGCACATAACTGAAATAAACACTTGTTAATATATTTACTAGTTCCTGTATTGGGAATGGCACATAATGCACTATATAGGCTATAATAATAGATTTAAACATTGAAAATGCTTTTCATTGCGGTGCATGAAGTCTGATATCGCATTAGTGTCATGCGAGCTGCTTCAGTGCACACACACACAGTGCAGATCATATGCGCGAATCTGTTCCGAAAACAAGCTTTATCCTACCCACACAGAATGATGCATTATAAAGCGCTGTGGAGGAGATCAAACATCACAAATGGTTAGACAGCCTCCACATTATAATCAGCACAGACGAGTAAACAAAGAGAAGACCAACACCACTGCCATATGGCAAAATAAATTACATGTACACATTATTATTGTTTTATTCTGTAATAACAGTTCATTTTATTTCTAAATAAAGACTCTGTTAGACTTTATTTTACTACACTTTACTACAGCACTCAAAAGTTGTCAAATGCGACTTTGCTCGACTGTGCCATGAACATAACGCTATTGGCTTGTTTTAAAAGGATGATGGTCTACTTGGTAGTTTGATAGACTTCCTGTTTCATTTTAAATGATGTCAGTACAGCAAATAATGCTGCACATTCAGTGGCCCTTTAAGTGTAAATAAATGATAAACTCATTTCATGCCTCCTTTGCCAAATTCACGGCTATACCATAACAGTTACCTTTAAATCTATCTCAACCCTAAGCATTTTAATTATTCAAGTGTCGGCCCAACAGGTAACAAGAGCGGGAGAAGGTACAATGCTAGCTTTCACATACACAAACATACATCCTGCCAACTATACACTGCTTATTGAACTTTAACAACAGGTTTAATGAAGACAGTTTTTTAAAATAAAAAATAGCTTGCTTTCTAATTAACTAATGTGACTAAGCAGGGATAATACTGTGAAATCGAATTAGTAAGGAGTGCTCCAATTCTGGGTTTTAAATGGCCGTGTCTTGATTTATTGTGCTGTTTAGATTAGGGTTATTTCTGAACTTATTTGAGCAAAGTACTACAGAAAATTAGAAGCAGCATTTCTTTACCTCCAGTCATATTTTGTACAACCTTACTTCCGCCTTCAGTAATATTATTGATTAATTAATTGGTGTATTAAAACATGTAATTGAAATCAGAAATTGTTCACAAGATTCTCTGAAAGAAAAAAATCTTTCTGAAACTGGCAGTTTAATTTTACTTTGCCCTTATGAAATGGATCGCTGCGCACATGCCGGGTGGACTGAGCACATTCTGTCCTTGAGGAGTTTTAGACTTTATTTTTGGCATTTCTTTAACATTTTGTTATTTTTAACATGTCATTGAGAGAAGTGCTGTTGTTGAGACAGAACAGAGGGAACAGAGACAGGAGGTTTGTCCTTTGAGTCCTCTGAAAGCATGTGGACACTCACACAAACACCAGCATCCGACTATTAAAGTCTGTATTTGTGTGAGTTACTGTATGTGTTGTGCTCCAGACTTAAAATGCAACCACCTCCATAATGTCCTTCACATTACTGTGAATAGAAGGCTGTGACTATCAGCACGCAACACTGACACCAGGTAAGCTGAAAGCTATCGGTAAGAAAAAACAACAAGAGCCCAGGTAAAAGTAAAGAGAGAAACCATGAAAGTCTCTTGACCTGATGATGTTTCCAGAAGGTTTTGGACTCAGCACTTCTGCTGCTCTGGTTTACCTCCCTAACCTCTGGATGATTTATTCCTCCCAAGACATAGATACAGTACAGGCTATAGCACCATCAGTTTACCAACCTCAGCATGTTTATAATGGCCTCATAACCCTGCTATCTCTCTAACAAGCAGTCAGTGACTCTGACCTGATTATGTACAGTAAGGCTCAGTGTAGGTAGTATCATTTCCTATATCTAATACAGAATGAGAAAGAAAATCAGGATGACCTATATTTAAGAAATCCTGAGGAATGAGGAATATACTGTATGGAATTCAATGACAGCATTTTTTTTAATGCTTAACTGTAAGGTCATCATTCATGTTGAGTTTGGAATTATCAAAATGGTTTTGGTTGGAGAGCTTGGTTTTTGAGTTTTGAAGTGCATTGTGGGTTATATTCCTGTCTTCTTCTCAGTACTTCCTCTCTTAAACTATATATTTGTCACACTATTTGTCAAATAACTACAGTTAGTCTGTCAGTTTTAGATATTTGATCATAATAATCTCATAATTTTATGTAGTCAATACAATACAGAAAATCAATTTTATAAGAGTTAGTATCTGTAATTTATTTGAACGCGTATGGCAGTATACTGTATGTGTGTAAATATATACACTTAACAGAAATAGACTGCAGAAGTGCACTTTACTCTTTTATCTCACATACACAAACTGCATCAAAAGGCAAAAAAACATACAACTTGAAGTCTAATTAAAAAGATATCTTTGCAAAAGTAGATGTGTTGCAGAATGTGTAGCTTGGCATTTTCTCAACCACCTTCTTGAGTTCTCACACTGGGTTGCTTTTTTAAAAGTATTGAAGTTCCCATCTATTCTGGGCTCTTATTTGCTGCTTTTTCCTCACAATTTGTTGTTGTTTTAAATTTAAAATGGACTGAATGCTCTTGGCAAATATTTTACATTCATCAAATACTTCAAATCCACTTAATCTCATCTTCAGGTCATTCAGAAATACTAGTTTGTTGCCAGAATACATTAAATACCATTTTTTTTTAGCAAAGTCCTCTTTGTGCATGGAAGAACTGAATGAATACGAATACAAAGTGACATTTGTGAAAACATAGCATTTTAGTTAAGGATGCATAATGATTATTGCGATAAATCTATAGATGGAAATCAGTCATGTGACCTTTTACTTCATGCCGCCATCTTAAGGACCTACCGAGTACCACCAAACCACTGACAAGCATTGGCTAGCTTGCTACGATTTACGGATTTCTTATCTTTTACTGTCTATGATTCTTACGGATACAGTAAAGGGCTACGAAAGACAACATGTCGCATCTCGACTGTCATGAAAAGATACGCTACTTTAAAAAATATATCTTGGTTAGGGTGTGATGCCTACTCGATCCCTGATGCGTTCTTCCAGCCGCTGTCCGCTGCTACCGAACTACCACTATTTTACAACATAAGAAGGCGCGACACAACATAAAAATTTAGCTCGAAGTATCACCTGGATCTCTACACATGAACGCGAGCATTGAGACCATTGTTTGTGTACACGGAGTTTACTAAAAATCAAGGTTTTGTACAACTGACTTTGGCTGTTATGTTGTCCGCTCGTCATCTCTGCCAGACGTAAATAATCGATTTCCGAATGCGAATGAATTAATCTCATATGAGGCTCCTTTTTCAACTAGAAGGTCAATATTGTTTTTCACTTGCGAAAAAACAACAAATTATCCGTGCATTTTTATGGAACTATGCTTTAGGAGATAGCCATCTTTACTCTCCTCCCTCCTTACGTCGCAATTGGAGATCGATACATCTTGACTGGGAAGAAGGCGGCGAGCGGACGCAAAATCATTCAAAGTCAGTTGTTCAAAACCTTCTTTTTAGTTAACTCTGTTCACAAACAATGTTCTCAATGGCCGAGTTCACGTGTAGAGACACAGGCAATACTTCGAGCAAAATATCATGTTGTTTTGAGCCTTCTTAGTTTTGTAAAAATAGCGATTTTGATGCTCACAGCATATTGAAGGCATAGCTTCTAGTTCTTTTGCGACCACTTCAGGTCCTCAAATGTATAGCAGAATAAAAGTTTTTGTTAACATCATGTGTGTGAACTGTGTATAATAATTATGTATATATAAATTTGCACACAAGCATGTATAATTTTAAGAAAAAATATATATTTATATATTAAGTATTTATATTTATATATAATATAAATTATACGTAAATATACAAATGTATATACACATGTAAACATTTCATAAATATATACATGCATGTGTGTGCATTTCTATACAAAGTTATTATACACAGTTCACACACATATGATGTAAACAAAAACGTTTTATTCTGCTATAGATTAATCGCGATTAATCGGCATCCTCATTTTCAATAACTGACAGCCTTTTCATTGCCATTCAAGTGAAATTACTGAACCTAAACATTAGAGCCTGATAAAAATGCTCATTTACATCTCAAAGCACTTGAGGGTTTTGCATCTGAGCTCTTCATATACTTTGCTTATTTGACAAAATTACCACATAAGGATTAAAAAAAAAGAATACACAAGAATAAAGGATTATTGATATCAGTTCAATAATCTAACTTATAGCACAGGGCTGCTGAATGCTTGATTCTGATTAGCTGAGAAATGTTCCATGGGTGTTGATTAATACGAAAAATTTCGTAAAAATAGGCACCAGAGAAATATTTTTGGTAAATGTGGTCTAAGCGTAATACTTGATTCCGTTTCTTAAGAAATAAAGAAATAAAAGAAAAGATATGTTTCATTGTTGCTTTATTTATTTGTGGAATGTGACATATATTGTTTCTGAGTTGTCTGCCTTAAAGGAGATGAGGTTACAGACAGTTCAATAGAGCACATAAGGATGAAGGAGATCTCATTTGTCATCCATGTCACTTTCTTTTTAATCTTTCTTTCAGTTCTTTCTGTCCACTTTCCCCGTGGCTCAAACCCTTAGGTGGTAACTAGCATTGACAAACAAGCAAAGTCAGTTCATTGCCAGGGTTAAATGCTTGCTGACCACCACTGATGTTTCTATAAAGGAGTTAGAAACACAATGTCATCCTCATTCTTGCTAACTTTTGGGGTCTTCACTTTCACTGAATCACGGTAAATGACAAACATTTTTCATTACTCAAATACCCAAAGCTTTTATCCAGTGTGACTTACAAATGAAGATAAACGCAAGCGATTTATCATAGCAGAGTAGTACAAACAAAAGCTATAGCGTTGGAATGCAAATGTATTTAAAAAGAAGACCTCATATATAAAAGTGGTTTAGCTGTTTCTAGTATTATTGTTTGGATTGGTGCACTTTATTCTCAAAATATTTCCAGTTTGATCTAATGTTATAGCTTTCTTCTCATAAAGTGAGATTTTCATAGTGTTACATCTTTAAACAACCTATTTTTATGTTCTGTCTAACACCATATTATCACCTTCATCATGCTTTTTGTGCAATTGTTGAAAGGTCTGACACATTGCTGAAAGAGATGAAATGATAGATTTGAAGCAGGAAAGCTTGTATGTGTGTGAGGATATGTTGTCTTGGGCATTCACAGCAGACCAACTAGACCATAATGGGATGTTTTATGATGATGACAGGCCTTTCACAGCTACCTGTATAGTTCAAAAAAGGTCAAACCACAGAGTTGGGCAAAGAGAAGAAGAAGATACAAAAATAAAGGAAGAAAAAAACAAGGGTGTGAGGAGATGTCAGATGCCAGTGTTCTCACTTTTAGACATTAAACATCCTGCTATCATCTCCTGACATACTATGTTCAAATTCAAGCATGAGAATACTTAAATTCTGAAGGGACATCACATCCAAAGGGTAAAACTCTTCAAAGATCCATCATCTGCCTATGAAACAAAAAGGTTCTTCAGATGTTAAAGGGTTGTTTATGGTACCATACAGCCAAAATGGTTCCTCTGTGGCATCATAAAGCACATTTATTTTGTAGAAGTGTAAGGGTGAGGACACCATAAGGAGTTTCATGTTTTTCATTGATGTGAGAGATGAAAAGCCGAAGAGCAAGAAGAACGAAAATGGAAAGTTAATACAAAGGAGAAAATGAAATTGTGTAAAAATTAGTCTCTTCACCGGTATCCAAGAGATACCAATCTTTCCCAAAATTGAACATTAGGGGAAATGTCATCTCCTTAGATATAATTTAATGTCCCATCCATTTCTCCAAAAAAATGCACTTTGCACAATGGTTAGTCTGAGATGAGAGAGCGAGAGAGTTTCAGAAAAGGAAAGATTTGAATGAAAAGCTTCTTAGAAAGAGATGCATGTGCCATTATGGTTCTATCAGAAAAGGATTTAAAAGATGTTGAAATGGCAAAAATAAGAAATTACTTTTGCTTTTTACCGAAGCATGACACACCTCCAACATGCCTGTTTGAAGACAGATGTCGAAGAAGATAAAGCAGGTAATTTTAAAATAAAACACACAATGCGGTATACTGTACATCCACACATTCACACACACTTCTCTTTGTAATATATGACAGAAAGTGTAATGGTGTTCATAAAAGTTTACCATTCCCATTTTTAGCGTTAAATAAATAAATAAAGACCCATCTATTTGACAAACTGCTGGGGAAAGATAAGGCGTTTGAATTGTGCCAGTGTCAACTCAGCAACCTTCTGCAGAAAAAAGTCGTGATCAATACATCATCAATCAGTGGGTTTAAAGTGTGACACGCCTGATGCTGGCAAGCATAAAAATTTAGGGATTATAAAGGAGACAAGGAACTTAAAGATATGCATGCAAAAGTGAAATGCAAGTAAAGAAAGTGCAACATCCGTTCAAAATGATAGATTGTGATCAAGGGACCACCATGCATCAAACCCAAAAGTATGCTTCTTTTAATTGCTTCTTAGGGCCCTATTTTAACGATCCAAGTACATGGTCTAAACGGACGTGTCCGAACCCACTTTTGCTAATTTAACGACAGGAAAAATAGTTTATGCGCCAAGTGCAAAGCCTAAAAGGGTTGTTTCTATTTTTGTAGAAAATGTAATTATTGTTTACTTATGAAGTATGTACGTGTAATTATAAGGGAACAATTTATAATATTTGGGGAGAAAAAGGGGTAACAACCAGGAAAAATACAAATAATATATGCAGTAAAGTACTGCGTAAGTACAGCGAATTTATAGCATACATTTCTGTAATTATAGTGTACTTATAAAGTACATACATGTAATTTTAAGGGAACAATTTATAATATTTTCGGAACAAAGGAGTAACAAGTGCCACTTTAATTTACAGCCCGCAGATGTTGTATTTACTCTTTAACTACGTGAAACAAGGGGGTAACAAGTGCCACTTTAATTTACAGCCCGCAGATGTTGTATTTACTCTGTAACTACATGAAACAAGGGGGTAACAAGTGCCACTTTAATTTACAGCCCGCAGATTCTGTACTTACTCTGTAACTACGTGAAACAAGGGGGTAAAAAAATTTGACTTAGACTGTAACAACACAAAACAGTAACTACAGAATACACTCTTAGAAAGGATGTGTTAATTTTTTACACATCTTTGTGTGTTAAGTTTTTAACACATTATGTGTAATTTTAACACATTATATATCATTTTGTGTTGATTTTGTGTTAAAATATAACACAAGTTGTGTTAAAAGTAACACATAATGTGTTGTTTCCATAATAACACAGAGATGGGTGGATTTTGGGACAACGCATTTAGTGTGTCGTCCCAGAATCAACACTAATGTGTTGTTTTTAACACATTTGTTCTAAGAGTGTAGTTCTAGTTTTGCTTGCTTTGTTTTCACCAAAGTTGCCTTGCCTATTTTTAATTTTGCTTGATGACCCAACAAATTCCTGTACTCTTTTTCTTTCTTAAGGTAAGTAACCTTTATTGAAAATTCTAAATAAATTGTATCGTACTAATAAATAGCATAAACACATTAAATGAATTTTAAGTTTTGTTTAGTAATCTAAAATACTTACTGCATATATTATTTGTATTTTTCTTGGTTGTTACCCCTTTGTTCCCCAAATATTATAAATTGTTCCCTTATAATTACACATACGTACTTCATAAGTATACTATAACTACAGAAACATACGCTGTAAATTCCCTGTACTTACGCAGTACTTTACTGCATATATTATTTGTATTTTTCCTGGTTGTTACCCCTTTATTCCCCAAGTATTATAAATTGTTCCCTTATAGTTACACGTACGTACTTCATAAGTAAACTATAATTACAGAAACATACGCTGTAAATTCGCTGTACTTACGTAGTACTTTCCGGGCTGTAATCTAAAGCGTTACCAAATCTTTTATTTGTAACAAACAGGAGATAAAGAATTTTCAAACGTGCGGAGAGCCATTTCAGCACTCGGACAGTGGCATGGGTTTTTTAAAAGCATTACTTAAACATTTTTCTCATCTCATCATATCCACAGGTACAGAGTCATCATATACAACAAACCCGTGTGATAGCATTTAAAAAAAAAAAAAACATTTAATAATAGATGCATGTTTAAAACAAAGCATTTATTTACTTACCAGGCTACAAGTGAAGCAGCACCTTCAAACGTCTCATAATCGGTGGTCATTTATGTCTAAGAGATTCAATAATGATCTTTTACATTTTAATAATAAAAAAAAATTATATTTAACAGTGTTTTTGTGCTGCTGCGCATCCAAGTGTGTGATAAGCAAACCCGCGTTGTCGTCCCGTTTATAGGCGCATATTTCTAACGCCCTCATTAAATAACGAAAACAATATTGTGCCTTTAGACTTTAGACCAGGTTTTTGTTAGTCAATGGCGTAGTCTATTTTAGTTGCCTCAAAATAGCAACGCGACAACAATGCGCCTGAACACACCTCGTTTTCAGACCAGAACGCCCAAACCCACAAAATTGAGCACAAATGCATTTGCTATTTAAACAACGTGGCGCTAAAATGAAAATGATAATTATGCCGTGTGTATGATAGGGCGTTTAGAGTTTTAAAGGCAATAAAGTGAATTGTAAAAGCAATGCATAAAAAAAATGGAAAATACAGCACCCATAGTTGGTCCAAATATTGACAAACCCAACTGTTGGGTTATAAATAAGCCTATGCTAGGATATTGTTATCCAACCATGGGCTAAAACAACCCAGCATTTGGGTTGAAATCGTTAACCAAAAGTTTGGGTTTGTCCATATTTGACCCAACTAGTGGTTTAAACAACCCAACATTTTTTATGTTTTCTTTTGCTACATATATATTAGGGGTGACCCCGAATAGTCGAAGATTCGATGCATCGATAGGAGAAGCCTGATTCGACTACCAATCTCACAGTCGAATCGTCGCAGATGTGTTATGAAATGAGGTTCATTCAATTTTGGCCGTATATGGGTGCACACATTATCTGATTTCACATATAACAGCTTTCTCACAATATATTAATATACTGCATATTATGATAATGCTGCAAATAATATGTGAAGTAGCAGCTTTCAATAAATATTTTAAAAATGCGTTAATAAATCCAACAACCCGACCGGGCTACACGTCCATAAGAGGTTTCTATGTTAATAAACCATTGCCTCTTTGTTTCTACATTTAAAAGACAAAGCTGGCAAATTATATTATTCCTTTCGTTCTTTTAATAATTTCTATATTTTATTTTATTTATAAATCACTTTGGGTTATCTGATTTAACTATTTGGCTTGTGTTTTGTTTCCGTGCACTTGAGGCATTTTGCATATTTGTTCTGCACTTTGTTACTTCTGACCTTATTTTATTAAAAAATTTGTATTTATTATAAACGTAAATTCTGATCTAATTTAAGTATGTAAATTTTGGATAGCTTTTTGTTGTATCGATGTTGCGTTATTGCCTGCTGGCCATGCTTGCGCATGTAATTTAGCTGAACGGGCTAGGTGCTCGTCTCATATTTAGGAGTTCATCAAACTAAACATTAAAAAACGGATGTTTTTCGACGAGTATAAGTTTTTAAAATGTATTTAAAACAGAGGTGTTATCTTTTCAAGTTAAACTACAAAACAGGTAAGCCGTTTTTTTTTTATTTCGGTGATGAAACGGAAACTATCTGCTCCGAACCTATTTCTGCCTGACACGAATGTCTTTCTTGTGATTTAATATTATGGTCGGTCGCTGTTCACTTTCAAATGATAGCAAAGAGATTCCTGAAATAAATAATATCATCCGGTCTTTCTGTATCTAAAGTTAATACAGAGATGATCAAAGTCAAAGCAAGCAAGCAGGTATTTCTGTGCTAAATAATAACGCGTAGTGTCTATAAAATCATTAATTTCAGTGTTTTTCTTGTTATAAATTAACGTTTAATGAATTGTATATAAAGATTAGTTTTAAATATCATTTACAGTCACAATCACAAATTATTTGTCATTTCTCATTTGTCGGGTTTTTTGGTCATGACTGCTTTCACGCGCTGTCTCCAAATTAAATAAAAACACTGAATTGTAGCCGGAGTTTCCAAGGCAGGATCACCTTTGTTATTTTTTTAGGTTTAGTTATCAAAATGTATTTTTGTGTGATGTTCTGTAGATCGTGGCTTTAAAATGTTATGAGGAATAATTAAACAAATGTTGCCTTACATTTTACCTTAAAAAAATATATATAAATGCATCGTCAGTTTTCTCTTCGTTTATTACTTGAAAGACAGTTTTGGTCACTTTATCAGAAAGTTGTTTATGTGTGCTGCTTGTGAAAGAAAATAAAAGTTACCAATTTGTACCTGGTCTGGCCCCCTCCCAACCCATGCACACAAACATAGATGATTCGACTATCGGTCGACTATGGAAAGATTCGACAATTCTGATTCGAATATGTAAATCCTTAGTCGAGGACACCCCTAATATATATTAAATATACCCCAATTTTTCCAAGCACGGGAATTACACAGTTGTCTTTACAATTGTATTTTTCTCAGTAAATAAATTAATTTACAGTAAATCTATTTAAATGCTTTAATAAGTGTTATGCATTACACTGATGCTGTCAGACATATGCCAGGTACTTGCTATGTGTACTGCAACCCTATTTAACACTGAAGGACACTTTCCCCCTATGTAATTATGTCTGTACGATGCATTAAGACTTTATGAGCTGAAAGTACCTTTATCATACTGCTGTCTTATTCATATTGCTCCCCCAAAACAAATCGCTCTATAGTTTTTCTTGCTTATGTAAAAGCGTCTGCTAATAGCCTAAAAATGAAATTCCTACAACAGCCATTATACTAGGCCTTTATCTCATCAGATTTAATATTGTACAGCAGATGGTAATTAAATAGGATGTTATGTACAGAGGATGGCAATGATAATTAAATATACTAAATATTCTTCCTTACGGTTCTACTAGGTAAAATTAATAGAGCAGAAAAGAAAATACACTAGGCTATATGAAACATTTACTACTTGTTTTTTTCAGGTCCCAGACCTGTTTTAGTCTGAAGTGTCTGGTAGAACGAGACAGACAGTAAGAGAGAGAGAGTGAGCGAGATGTTGAGCGATTTACCAGCTATAATGGAGCTGAGAGCTGATGACCAAGAACGAGAGAAAGGGGGAGAAGTGAAACAGTTTACACTCTCTGCCAGTTTGGCCCCCATAGCAATCTGAACACCATTTGTCAAAACTAGAGGAAGAAATTATACGGTGCTCAGCAGCGCTGGCGACCAGAGATGATTTATTGAGCTGGTATCGATACCCACCCAAACCCAAGCACAAATGACACATGGCTGATTTTATGGGACTGCCTCTCCATGGATTTGCAAACATTTTCCATGATCCGTGTCTGGTCCTCAAATTATGGCATTTTCAGACCATAGCAATCAGCGATTTTCTTGCACACAAGAACTACTACTAAAAAGAAGCACCTATGGCAACAAATTGGGGGGGGGGTTAGACAAATAAGACCTAAAAAATAATTGAATAAAGTCTGAATTGGTCATGGGTGTGAGACACAAAGAAAGACTTAAAGATTTATTGAACTGAATCTGAATTGCTCATGGGTGAGAGACACAAAAAAGTCAAAAGAGACTGAATTCACCCACATTGCTGCAAATGTCATCATGCAATGCGGCGAACAGGACCAGGTGTAAATTTACGTAGGTATTCGGCACCGCAAATCCAACAAGAGGCGTTAATTTTACAGCAGAGATAAAGAGATGAAGTTAATTAAAATGCTCCAGCTCTAATCACTGGAGCACAGCCACTTTAAAGAGAAAAATACATGCCTTGTCAAAGTGTGTCAGAGCTAGAGAGAAAGAACGAAAGAACGAAAGAGAGAGAGCATGCTGTGTTCCTCTCTAGAAACTAGGAATGAATTATCTAATCAAAGATAAATTTGCTTGGTGAGCAATAGCCAATCAGATACTCAGACGGTGTGCTGCGGTGCTAAACGCTACAGGAGGTGAGATACTTTAATAAGCTCATTTGAGCACATCTGAATCTATCAGAATGACAGCATGCATTAGATATGAGTGCATGAGAGGTGCCATTGATGGTGGTAACAGGTGTGGCACTTTTAATTTTTCTCAGCAAAGATTTCAAGATACCTAGCAGGCAATTTCGAAAAAAGGTTTGTGCAGATAATGCACTCTACATCTGTTTTACACACAAATTTACACACATAATTGTGAAGATGTTAAAAACTAACAGGTGGCTATTTTAGCATTTTCATATTATTGTTTCATTGAAACATGACACGTTCAGTTTTCATTTTGTTATTTTGGAATCAGTCCATTGTAAACTTTCTTGAGGTCAACAAGGAAAAAATCTTTAAACTGAGTAACAACTGATGACATATTGGAAATCAAATCTTTTGGTCCCAACTGGTCGAAATTCTTCACCAATAGATGTGATTAAGACGAAATGGCATTAAATAAGCTCTGCAGACAATGCGAGACCAAAACATTACTGAGAGCCAAAGTTAATACATTTATATGATAGAACGCTTTGTGCAGTTCAAGGAGTATTGTTCATGAGCTTGCTACATATCTAACATGAGCTTAAGTGAGGCGGTAACTTCTTGAAAGCAACTCAATTCACACAAAGAAAAACAAAACCTGCTGTCTCCGTTTTAATGTCTCGTCAAAACTCGCAGGTAGTGCCAGGAAATATTCTGCACGGTGCTATTCGATTGCAATGGCAGACTGCCACACAACAATCTTTCAAGTATGTGAAGGTTGATGTGTGCATTTTGCCAAAGCCCTTCACACAGATCTCCAGTGTCCAGTGATATGATGGTATTGGGTGGCCCCTGAATGCTAAAGCATAATCTTGCATAATCCGGCCAACAACTTCACAATGTGATCCATTCCTGTGAAACTGTCTGTTGATACTCTCTGTGAACCCGACAGTGTCATGAATCTTACAAAGTGCCTAACCCCGTGAAACACCACAGCGCCAGCTGCTAAAAGCAGGGACAGGGGACATGCCACATTTGCACTGTAATTACATGTCTGTTGCGTAAAGAACTTGGTCAGGATTGCCGATCCCCCATTTATTCTACTCCAATAATACCTTTCTGAATGGATAATCACAGTTGGACGTTCATGTAAACCTGACGGCGGTTGAAAAGATGAATACACTTTCATACCTGATGCGTCTAATTTCCGTGATTGTGCCAGTCAATGAAATAATCAGCGCCTGCTCCTATAAGCTACATTGTTCTATTCACTGGGCTCTGTGAGTCACTAACTGTCTACAGTCGGTCATTTCAACAACTGATTAATGTTTTACTTATTCAATGCTGTGAAAGACCTTCACTCAGCATGAATTAAAATCACTTTTTGATTTAGAATCACTGTTCATGTGGGTCTCTGAAAATGTCAGATAAGAGCAATGCAATACAAACTAGTCAACCTTACAACTGAGAAATAAAATGTTTACCAAAGACTAAAACCTGATACTAAAATCCGTCAAGGGCTTACACAGTAAAGGCTATAAGGAAATTGCATTGTTTATCTAAAACGCACAAGATATGCAGCAATAGCATTTTTTTTAAACATGTGTTAGTAGTGACTACCAAGTAAGAAGGTTTATCAACTGAAAGGTTTTTCTGACTTTTTTGTGAAGGGAAACACTTTTTAACCTTGCAGCATTATTCCTGACTGTTCTGAATTTTACGCGGTGCTAAGCATTACTGTACGTGAAGTTAATGACAACTCATTAACTGATAATAAATGTATTCCTTAAGCGCAGAATGGGAGATAACAAATGCATTGCAGGTACTGGCATCACACTAATAATTCACATTCATGCTTGTGAACACAAAGCATTCCCCTGTGTGAACCACTTATTGTACAGTATGTCTCAGTCAAGCCCAAAAATCGTTTTGCGTGGCAAAACAAAAGTTAAACATCTAATGGTAAAACCAGTTACAGTAGAAGACTCTAGACTCAGAGTCATGACACTGTAACTTATTTTAGTCCCCTTGGTAAGGTAATAAAAAGCCTTGCTTGCTTGGTGTTAATTTGGGACCTGCCTCTAGGTTTTGCACTACAGTGACAATTTCATTTAACCTTCTCTCACATACTAGGAAAAGCAGAACGAATTAAACAAAACGTTGAAGGAAAGGTAAGTGAAGGAAGGTGAAAGAGAAACTTTTCACTGAAGCTTGTCCACTGTTTCCATGGTAATTAAAGCAGACATAAGTAATGGTCTATAACTCGACCTGATTCTGTCTGGGGAAAGCTGAGAACAACTGTCAGCGTTTCCCTGCTTAGTCCCATACAACGACACTGATGGTGAAATCCAGCGATATATACGTTGTTCTTTATCATCCTGCCTCTCTGGAGTCAATTAATCTGTGAATGTTTAGAGAAACAGATGTGAACCACTTAAATCTCCCCAGTGCTCAGTGGCGCCCCCATTACTTTTTTCACCCCATGTACAGTTGCAATTTATTCTCGGAGAATTTAAAATTCATCGCCATCTGGTGTGACTTAAACCTTCAGCCCTATGCATCATCTAAAAAAAATCCCCTCCTGACATTACACATTATATTTTAAAAGAATCAGAGTGAGACACTTTTTCTCTGAGTTATCATCACTAGAATGATTTGGCAACCCTCTTTTCTTTACTATACCTCACCAACTCTTTTATTCATTCTAGGTTACTTACACACTCTTACAGATGTGATAAAAACAACACATTATTGTTGATTCTGGGACAACACACTAAATGCTTTGTACCAGAATCCACCCATCTTTGTGTTAATACTGAAACAACACATTTTGTGTTACTTTTAACACAACTTGTGTTTTATTTTAAAACAAAATCAACACAAAACGACACATAATGTGTTAAAAGCGTAACACAAAAAGATATGTAAAAAATTAACACATCCTTTTTAAGAGTGCATGTATGTTTTACATGTCAATTTTACACATGCAAAAATATACATTTTGAAATTTAAAGCTTCAAAATGTGTATATTTTTGGTTAAAAATAAACATGTAGCCTACTGCAAAGCAAACTAATAAGTTGAGCTGTTGAGATGATGTTTATCAATACATGTAAAGATAATTATGTAAAGTTGCATACAGTTTTATGTTTCGATCTGACATGTTGATAGAGAGGCAAATGTTATGGATTGTAGCTTTACACATTCTCACAAATTAGGATATAGATATATCCAAAATTTTGGTAATAAAGCAGATATAAAATTGGACATTTCACAAGACTTTTTTAAGATGACAAATAAATCTTTGGTGTTTTCTATGTTGATAAAAGCACTGGGGACCCAATTATAGCACTTTAACATGAAAAAGTCCGATTTCCATGATATGTCTCATTTAAATTCTATTTTAGGCAATGGCACTGTGTTAGTGGAAAAGTAAATAAGATGTCTCTTATGTCCAGATCCAAGTCATATGCTGAGGCCACAACTTAATAACTAAGCATTATTTTTTGACAAGTCTTCATTTAATTTCCTTAATAATGACAAATGGGTACTGTATAGAAGCTTTAAATGTTTTATAACTCATACTTTTACAAACATTAGCATTTGATTGATTTATAATTAACTAATGTTTGGCCCTCCAGCTATTCGCTAATCATATATTGTCAGTAAAATTATTTTAAACCAAATTACATAAAATATTTACCATAGTAACAGTACAGAGACCAAGTCAAAGACAGGAAAAAGTGTGAAATTAAATATAGGCAAAGAATTATACTACTATAGAAAACATTATTTATATTTTTAAACTGACCTTCCTGTGTTTAGGTTGCATTCTGAAATGCAACTAAATGAAAAAAATCTAAAATCAAATAAATCTATAAAATAAATCTACATTAAACAGTATTCACTTTGATTGCTGAGGTAACTTTTCACTTACCGAGGAATCCAGCTTGGCAATCAAATCACCCCACACTGGTTTACCTCAGACAGATTTCTTTAAAGTTAAATGTTTCTCCATTTGCTTTTTCCATTAAAGATCTAATTTAGTGAGTGATTTTGGAAATGGACAGTTGGTCTGGCAGTTGCGGTGCTGCTTTTTGACCATTGGCATATCATACACTTATTAGTCAGGTTCTGCAATGGATCTGTTGTCTTGTCTCTTCTTCCTCACAATAACAAACACACTGACCTCCAATTTTACATCCTTTCTATCACTTTCATGTCAGTGCCCAAAACCTCTTTAAACCAACAAAATAAACCAGCTTTTCCTAGCGCTGAGAGCAGCTAGCCTCCAGACCCTGAGATATACATAAAATAAGTGATGTCACACCTTTAGTTATTTCCCAAAGTGCCCTTTCTCTCTTGCTGGTTAATGATGTGACCCCTAAAGTCACGCAGTCGTATATTTCCCAAGGATACTTGTCGGAACACATTGCAAAATACTACCTCTGCGGGGGCTCAAAGCCAGATTCAAATGAGTTTAAAGCCAAAGCCTGTGCATTTGTGGGTGACTTCAGACGTTTCTAGTGCGCTTGTGGGTCAAATCCGTTCTACAGACAAGTTTCCCTCAGGGCCGTATCTCATCGTCAGCAAATGTTTCATAATGTGTTAAGCATTAGTTTCAGCCCGGCCTAAAATCTCCACCACACGCCGCAAGGCAAACAGCCAGCTCCTCCCTATTCTACTCGTCTCCACTTTACACATCCTGTTTATTTCTCTCATCTCCACTTATTCTGCTTTTCTGTACTTTCATTTCACACGAGGCCAACGGATTTAATAGACAGATGAACAGAGCGCATGTTGCTAATACCGCAGACATCCAATCCTGCCTGGCATAATGATGCCTTGATTGGAGCTTGTGTTTGTCATATTTACCAGTAATAGATGGTTTAGGCTTCTCATCAGTGCTTTTTCAGAAAGAGTTTTATGTGCGTGAGTATATCGTAACATCCTTGTGTATTAGAGCACATCTGTGTGTTTGTGAGAGATGAAGAGCTAAACGCAACGGAAAAGAGGGCTTGGAAGATAATCAAAATCTTTCCTCATGGTTATCTATCAGGACCCGTCAGGCTGGGCTGACCTCTGAATTGCTACAATTACCGTCATCAGGCGGTCACGGTTAAAGGCATATGAGATGTTAAAAAACAAGCCTGTTATTTGAGCCTCAACACTTCTTACAATGGCTATTTTTCTTACAGAATCCAACGTTTTTCATCAAGGCCATGTCATCAGTATTTACTTTTTCACATATTAGTATTAACGAATAAGCAAAGATTGGTTAACATGTTGGACATGTGAGTCAAAGATGAATGATGTGTGATGGTGGAACAAGATGGATTAAGGGAAACGATGGTGGGAGGCACTGACGTATGTGTTGAACACAATATAAAATAGCAGAAATGCTGTTCTATGTCAATATTTATAAAAGAAAAACAAATAATCTAAGGCTATTTTTGGAATTTAGTACTACTACTGAATACTGCATTTTACAACAGTACAGGGCCATTCACACTTTAGTGATAACCATAAAATTAACTATAACAATAACTATCAGCAGCCACACCACAGGATAATAACGTTTTGCTAATTCGCTTAAACGTTGCAATACTCATGCAAATCATTAAACTTCAGTGTCATTAACTATTGCATATTTCCTTTAATAAAAATGTTTGTATTCATTAAATGTTTAAAAATGCTGTTCTTGTTGCATTTTCAGTGGCTATACCCAGGGGCGCCGTTAGGGGGGGTTCAGAGTATGCCAGGCAAATGGGCCCATGAGTACGCTAGGGGCCCCCCCGTCATCACTTTTCCCTTTTTATTTTTTTATTGTACACGTTTAATTATTAATATAAAACTACGGGTGGGTAGGCAACATTTTGGTTTGGGATCAGTTTGGTGGATTTGCTATGCAAAGTTACAACAAATAGTCGACAGCCCTATACTGTTTGGCATTTCAAGGTAAGATCTCACGTGCCACTAAAAAGCGTTCATGCTGATCCGTAAACTGTATGTTTCATGAAAAATAAAAAATATTTGTGTTAATACAAAAGGACAGCAAGAGCGTTATTTAGGGAAATATTAGCATAGCGACTGCTGACAACTATTGCATTTCTAAGACGGACAATAACTTAATAGGCGTAGTTAAAAATATTCTTTTCTAAATAAACATGAAATAGGAGAATTGTATAAGCCATAATTGAGTTAAATTTTAAATTACTAAGAGCTGGTTTTAATGTGACAGCGCTTCATTTTCAAAATGAAAGTGATGAATTTTTATTCAGGTTTGCAACGGAGGTTTTGCCCAAAATAGTGAACTTAGTGCAGCTATTATAAACGCTATATTAGATTGTTTTTAACATATCCTAATAGAGAATGTCTATTTTATATTTATGTTTGAGTATTGTTGTGTTTAAATATTGTTGTAATGTTGTTAATGTTTTGTTTTAATTTAAACATTTTTACACAAAATGTTTGCCCTGTTTTCCCCCACACCAACTCCACCCTCGCCACGCCAGACCATGACTAGATGGCGACTGTATGTATACTTATGAGCCGCCCTCGAGAGATCTTATACGCTGATTGATCTGTTGGCTTACGTTACAATCTTACAATTATAAAACTTTATTTCATTACATAATCCATAAACATGATTTGTGAGTCCCGTCAGACTGATTTCCAATCAGCAGTGGAGATAAAAACTACAAATCCCATCATTTCATGATTCTAGCTCTAACTTCTAGCTGCGGAAATTAAATATTGTGCCTTTAAGAAAGTGAAATCCATTTAAATATCATCAAGGGAAATAAACACAGTTATGTTAAGCAATAATTTGTTAGTTTTTTTTATATTCAGTTCCATTCTGTATATGTTTATCATTCCAAGCAAATAAGAAGCCAAAAGTTGTGTCTGAAATGGAAGGTCAAGTGGAGTGCATGGAATTGTGGGATACCGTATTTCGTACAGTGTTTACCACTTGTCTTCTGCACACGTAGGTCACCTGGGCTTTTCATGCATAACAAAATGTTTCATACTGTGCATAGTCTATGTTCATGTACTGCATACTTCAAAACAGGACTGTTACCTTGACTACTATGTTACGGTTACACTTGAGCGAGCAAGTGGCATTCAATAGATATCACACATTCAAAATGAATCAAGACTTTGGAACTTGACAACAATATTTCTTGCTTCATTCATTCACAAAAGCCCTCAAGTGAGTGTCTATACAACTGGATTAAATTCCCTGTAAGCTTTCAAGTCTGTACGTCTTTTCTTTTGTTTCCTGTAACGTCGGGCCATTAGCAACACCGCGTAATCCAATTGAGAACTTTTACACACACTTTGGTTTTCTCAGAGGATCTGAAGATTACATTAGGGTTGGTCTTAAGGGACAGGCTATGATTGTATTACTGTACCATCAGGATAACGGTTTATTAAATTAGTACTTCAAAACAGCTGTTTGCCCTCATGTGTGTGTGCGCGCTCAATTAGGTCAAACAGGAAGTGGCATCTGTTGTCTGATTGTGATTGATCACATGACTGATGTTCTCAAGGTCACGGGGTCATTCCTAAGCCACCAAAGGTTAAACAGCAGCACACAAGCCTCTGGCTTCTTGCCTTGGCTCTAGCAGACCAATCTACTTTTAAATGGAGATGCATCTAATCTGGGGGTAATTGGCAATCATATGTGCCCTTTTACAGAGGGAGAGAAAGACAGAGTGAATCTCACCCTCTGCCTCCATTGCTCTCTATGTCTTTTTTGGCGGATGGCGGGCTGATGCATCACGTAATCACTCTTATCCTAAGGCGACGTGTGTGTGTGTTTGGGCTTAGGAGAAAGTAATTGTCGAGGAAATTGTCACATTATGAAGAAAAAGAAAGAGAAGGTTAGTTAAAAAACACCCCAGGGTCTGGTTTCTCAAATTACTCTTGTGTGTTGGGAACCAAAGACTCTGGGGTTTGAGAGAAGGAAAGAAAGGATATAGAAAAGAAACTTTATAAATCTTTTACACTGGAGCTTTTGTTTTATTTAATGTCATTGGAATTACGTACGTACCTTTGCCTACTTCTGCATAACCTGAAATGCGATGCTCTGTAAATACTGCTGCATCGTTTCGTTGGAGTGTCCACTGGAGGCATTTGTTTTTCTCCGTTTTAATGTGGGTTTATTTAAGGTAACACAGTTTATGACTGTGACTGTGGCGGATAACATCTCATGTTGTTATTGTCAGGATTGATTGTGTTCGGCTGAGGTATGTCAAGAAACTGTTGTTACAGGAAGCATAGTGGCGACTTACAAAATCATTTAAGATAGATATTAACATAGTATGTTAACATGATTCTTTATTTGGTTTATTCAGTTTGGAAAATAATTTACTACTCACAAGAGACACAGTTGTTGTGGCCATGATGTGTGCTGCAGATTCAATTCATAGCCACACATAGAAAACACTGATGGTCATTTTTCCTACTCTTACTTACATTAAGATGTTAAAATATCCTTATTGAAGCTCATGCCTGCTGTTCTCTAAAGGTAGGCATTAGTATGAAAATGAATATCATCTAATTTCTTTCACCATCGCTACGAGCACTCTTTCAATTAAATGCTCAATGTCAAAATTGAAACAAAAATCTGAAACCTCCTTTGCTTTCACTGTATCTGTGGCACTCGGATCTAGTAGGTGTGTATGTGGAAAGGTCAAAAATTAAATTAGTGAGGCTATAAGCAGTGGTGGAGAGAAAGTCAAATGATATTGTAAAAGCAAGAAGAGAAAGGTTACAGATAGAGAAAGATGATAAATTATACTGAAACAATATGAATGCATTTCTCTAATAAAATATATGTGGTGTATTTTATGTTACAGATGTTACAGCTACACTCCTTTATGACATTGTGTGTATGTGTGCCCACAAGGAAAGTCAAACCTGAAATCACCTACACTGTGGCGAGCAGCCAATGGTCCCCATGAGGAAAGTGGTTTAATATGCATACATTAATATACCTACATACATATACAGAAATGATGTCTTAATAAAAAAATGCAACGTAAATAAAAAAAAGGTTTCTGTGAGTGTTTTATCTATAGTTAGAGGATAGCAAATATCTTCATAACTAATAAAAAGTCCCAACCAAGATAAAATAAGAGACCTTTGTTGATGCTTACCGTACAGCATCAAGTTTTCTGAATTTTCTCTGCACCCACTATCTTTCAATGCAGTTCTTTGTGAGAACTGCAGACACTAGGGAGCAGAATTACTCCAAAAATAAAAAAAAGAAATAAACAAGTGTGCAACTGGGGAAAGAGAAATATGAAAATCCCACATCTTCCCCTTCATTTAGCTGGGGAATCGTGTTGTGGATCTTTAAAGTTTTACCCTGTGCACACTGTAGTGGGTACCATACATCTAGCTGTTCATGCAACAGATTTTTATACATTTCTGACTGTCTGAGCTTTAAAAAAATGTGTTATGCACATACAGTATGTGTCATTTTGTGTTAAAATAAATAAAGGTGACAACACAAGTTGTGTTAAAAGTAACAAAAAATAAGATGTTGCAATACTAAGACAGAGATGTGTGTGTTTTGGCACAATGGATTTAGTGTGTTGTCCCAAAACTAAGAGGCTGTTTACACTTGGCATTAACATGCGTTTTCATCGATCGGATCACAAGTGGACGACGTTAATGCCAGGTGTAAACGGTGTTCAAAACGTTTTGAACGCGTCCACTTTCGACCACTTTCAACCACATCTAGAGGTTGTCGAAACCCCTTTTGATCAGATCGCTTTAGAGTTGCGGAACGCAAATGTGGTTGAATGTGTTCGAACAGCCACACGCGTCCGCCTTCTCTCCGCCCATTTATCTAATCTGAGGTATTAAACAAAAGTTTTACGTCTTTTTTTGACTTATGGCGTGAACATACGGTGAACAGAGCTATTTTTAGCCTTTTATTGATAAAACTACTCCTGGTGTTCTCCGTAGTTTCGTTTTGAAAGCGTGAAATTTGTGCGATCCTATTTCATCAATTGCGCTGAATATTTAGAGAAAGATCCAACATAAAAACGTACAAAACACTGTGAAGCATGTATACTTGCTAAACAAGCAGTGGACTCCGACATAATATTAGTTTGCGTCCATATAAACTCATAATTACACCCGCTCGCGTTTGAATGACAGAAGAGAGACTCGCCCACCGTCTCACAGACCACCCCCTCACAGTATTCAGAACAGAAGCGGTCGAAAGTGGACAAAAGAGACGGATTTAAATACCAGGTGTAAACGTAATGTGTCTCTCTCGTCCACTTGTGATCCGATCGATGAAAACACATCTTAATACCAAGTGTAAACAGCCCCTAACACTGATTGCGTTGTTTTTAACATATCTGTTCTAAGAGTGTAGATAAGGTACCATTCTAGAGCTCTTTATAAGGCTCACTGGCAAAAACATCTGGAGAACCAGAGGCGCTGTTGAAGCTGGATAAAATATTGTATTGTGAATTGTAAGAAGTTAAAAATCAGTTCCCTTAAGGCCTTGACAAGGTTTCTGGAAGAATCAGTGATAATCTTAAAAGTCAGAGTAAAGTAAATTCAGAGAACTCTAAACACATTATAAATGTTAGAAATATATTGCTGAATGACATTACAAAGACATTTCTGATGTAATAGATGTAGTACTGAAGTATTATTAAACAGCTTTTCTCTATTACAAAGTTCATTATTTTTAACATCCATTCAGGTTGTAGCTGTATTTGAAAGTTAAGAAAGACGAAAGCTTTCCCGCCAGTGGGCGTGGTTTTAGTGCCAACAGCAGTCATGCCCCAAGTTTTTGAGAGCAGAAAATCCTGCCTACTTTTATCTTATTTTATTTACTTTGATGAACTTTGTTCAACATTTAAATTTGGCTGGGTGGTTGATTAAAAATATTATGTTGTGTGACACACTGAAGAGACAATAGCCTCTTTCACACAGTATGGTAAATGACCATGAATTTATCAGTAAATACAAAAATGTGCTGTTCACACACGCAGTGCCATTCTGTCTTTTTACCAGTAAGACATCATTCACACATCAGTATCAAAATACTGGTAAACTCGGAGAGAAAGCGGAAGTTACCTGTGGCGCGTGGCCGGCGAGCTCAGTGTTGTATTTGTTTTTTTAGTTGTTTTCACATCTGTGGCCAACGCTGACGGTCGCAAAGCTGCTCCTGACCAAACAACATTGCGTCAGGCGACGCCAAACGGAACTTGAGTTTGCACATTAGGCTTCACAGAGAATAAAGGACGTCGACAATTCGGCAAATAGATGGAAAGCTGTTTTAAACAACTTCGGTGAAGAAATGTGCATGTCAACTTCAGGTGTGCTCGACTTTTAAGCAGCATGTGTGTAGAAACGTCTGTAACAGTGCGGGGGTTAACGCGTAAGCTGTATTAAAAGGTTATGATTGGCCTGAAGCTGTCAGCGCGGTCTGACATCGTCCGTTCTAAATGCAGGTAATCCTATATTTTTCGATCACACATAGCGCTTACCAGTAAATTACTGGTAATCTTACAACCTCTCTTACTGGTAAATTGGCAGCACTGATTTACCAGAAAGGTTCTGTTCACACATGACCACAACGTGGCTGGTTTATGATAAAGCCATGCGGGATAACCAACCAAAAGTAATCTATGTGCATGTGTGTTTGTGTGATTAGATTAGATATTAAATTATTCTATACATTTATCAGACTGCCAAATTGTCAATTCTGATGTAAACACAATATTTAAAGTGCCTGATAAAAAAGTGAACTTTAGGTTTCCATGTAGAGGACCATCTTTTTTTTGCTTGTCGTATTTCCTCTGTTTTTCCTTTCTGTCTGTCTGCAGCACTGTCATGTTAGTTAGAGCACCTCTGGTAAAAGCCTGTTCTCAGCTCATCACAGCACACACTCCAAAGCTTTTACCAGATCACAATAAAGAAAATGGTAAGAGATGAAAGACCAGGCGGCCACACATGCACATACACAGAAAACCAGCCACAAAGAGATTGAAACATGACCAAATGCACAATGATGACGTTACGCATGCATTCTTATATGAGTACAGGTTCAAAACATGTCCAAAATAAGCAGTCATAAAACCCATTCAGAAACAGATACGTTTTAGAGGACTACAGCACAAAGAGAAAATGGGCAGACATCTGTGTGGGTTATGGGTAGCATAACATGTTCTCCTTCACCAAGCACCCATTTAGGTTACCTGTTTTTCTGACCAATGGCGGTGGGGTGGGTGAAGGTGTTTAAGAAACCTGTTTAAAGACAATCATTTGTTTTGTTATTTTTGCTAGCACCAAATTCAGAATCGTAAGAAGGGGTTATTTTGTATTTTTTTCACTTACCCTCTGTGGCATATCTCTCCCTTTTTCCTTTTATATTATTTCTTAGTCCTGGTTTAGGCAAATCTCATGTGCACACACATCTGTTCACATAATCATGCTTTTACAGCCCTGTCTGTTGACCACAGATGCTCCATTCCTGGCCCAAAATTATAGTTATAGACAATTTTAAGTTGTAAGTGCTGTAATAACTTGATATCCACCTTTGTGCAATAATAGTGTTATTCGGTTTAGCAGCTTCGGAATAATCCTGGCACATACTTAGCAAATTATTTAGATGATTTCTACTCTTCCGATAAACTTCCAATATTGGGTGTAAGAGTTTACCAAACAGGGCTTTAGTTAATCCCAGTATGTGTGTGTGTGTTTAGACACAAGTTCAATGGACTGGCTGTTGTTTTTAGGCTGGCAGCTGTTGATCCTGATTTGTGAGAGTTAAGCTTTGATAAACGAACAGCATCCCATCCAATACGCCACGACCACTGCTGTCCTGCATAAATCAATAGACATTACTGTCACCACCAATCCCACTCACCTCTGTTTCTCCCTCACATGTGCTCAGGCCAGCATTTACTCTATGTATAAATGTCACACAAGAATTGTAATGCCTGAAATCATCTACAACAAGGAAAAACACCCTAAATAATGTTAAAGATCCTAAATGATTTGTGTCAGGGCATAGGAAATATCATTAGCTTAGAATAAAACAATGGAAGCCAATGGAAAGTCCCCACCATGACAGTAAAACAGATGCCTGTGTGTGTGTTATCTAAGCTATTTCAGTGTGGGAAATCAGGTTTTTTTTGTACTCATATTAGTTCCTAGATCTTCTCAATAGTCTTCCAGGACAAGTTATTTAGACAGTCAGTGTTTTTCAGAACACTGACTGTCTAAACGACTTCCAATTTTATACATCACTGTTTTTATGTCACTGTCTTGTACTCAAAGTCTTACCAGTGAGCCAAGAAATAATAAAACGCCCAATTTCTCCTACGATTTCTCTTTCTGATGCAGTGTTGAGACATCTGATTCATTCTAGCAAGTTGGCTTACAATAGCTTAATATACAGTATACCCTCAGAAAAAATTTACATGAAGGTACAAAAGCTGTCACTGGGTTGGTACCTTTTCAAAAAGTACACTTTAGTACCTTAAAGGTGTATATTGGTACCTCTAAGGTACATATTGGTACCTCAGATGTACACATTGGTACCTTAGAGGTAGGGGAGAGCAGAGCACAACCTAACACTTTTGGTTTTGGCTCAATCATTCAAAAAATATTTGAGTTTGATTAATTATATTTTTACACAAGCAACACACACATCTCTGCTACAACTGAACATTTGAAGTTTGTTTCTAGTAATTACCATTTTTGGACAATTACACCAAACGGGACATAAGTGCAAACGTTACAACTTACCCCATAGGTGGGGTTCATTGTAACAGGAAGGGGTTTAGATGTGTAAGACTTGCTAAAAATTAAGTTTGCAAGCAAATATTTCAATACTATTTTGTCTATATACTTGAAGTGGATATTGTTTATATACGTCTATAATAGACAGGTATCCACACTGTATTCATTCATCCAGCTCTTTTCTAACAATAGTTCAATTATAAATGGATACAAATGTCTAAATATTTGAGAAAAAGCAGCACAATTATGACAAAAAAGTTTGACCCAGTCTGAAATAAACATACTACAGTTTCAAAATCAAATTCTAAGATAATGAGGATCAAAGTCTGATTTTAGCCATTCATTTCATCATGATTTCATTCTTTGATGTGACCTTATTCAATTAATATTAAAGATATGAACACAAATAAATTTGACACACGATGTTTGATAAGACAGGCACATTTATTTTGTTGGCAGCCAGCAATCATTCGTGTATACAGTAGCCTTTTTAAAACAACGGCAAGAATTACGCTCACGTTAGCGGTTTTCATATCGTAAGTGCTGAGGGGTTCGTTGAAACACAGTGTTACAATTAACCCCGCTGGGTCAAAATATTTTCAAGCCCACCAAAAAAGTTGCTAAAAGCTCCAGACATATTTCAAAACGATGCTGTGTTTTAGTCAACAAGACACTGATTAATATGACATAGCATTGGATTTGGTATCTTACACACCCAACTTAGAAACCAAAAAAAAAATATGATGAAAAAAGTTACTTACATGCCACCAAAACACTCGTTCATAAATAACTCTCTGGAAAACATTATACATTTCCAATAATTTGCGGGAGATCGTCTTTTGGCAGGGTGAAAAAAATACCGGAAATACAAAACGCTAAACCTTGTGCAACAATGTAAACAGTCCATGTTACAACTAACCCGCGTCAGTTTTTGCCTGATACCTTTCTAAAAGGTACCTCCCAGTGACAACGTTTGTACCTTTCTTTCAGAGAATGTATAATGGTCTAACAGTATTTGCTGGTCTCATCCTATTATTCCTTTAATTTTTATAAAGCTATTAATTCAAGTTTATAACCAGCTATCCTGAGATTTTTCTGACCATTGTCAGAGCTTTTAATTCATGACAATGACAAAAAATGGCTTTTTGAGAGACTAATGCTATTTAGTATCCTTTATTAAATGTAAAAGCATAAATGTAATACATTTTTATACTGCAGATAATGCTTCTAAATTAGGAACAGTGTAATTTGTTTGGTATGGTTTTTACCTAATGGCTCTGTAAAGCATGTCTAAAACCACTGTTAATGGCTGAAGAGTGGGAGGGGTGAGGACTCAACGGATGCGCTTTATGAAACGATTAAACAAAACTGATCTATTAACAAATCACTTATTATCATTTGGTTAAAAGCTTGAACAATGTCTAAACAAATTCATGTTTTTGTTGGAGCATTCAATGGACAAACACTATTTGATAATTTTAGTGTACATCAATTATAGATATTTTTATATAAATATTTATAGATTATCCATTATTCTTACAAATTAGTATTACTGATATTAAAGAATTCTGTAGATATTATAGAGTATTAATACAGAATTGAATTGATCTGCAGTCACATGCAGTATATAAGATTCTCTAAGCTATATGTTTAGTGTTTTTATTACCAAATATCAAGGTTGACATATCCATTATTCTTTTATACTGCCTTAAACAGCAACTTATCAATTCATCAATAACGTGTCATTTTAATGAATTAATGCTAGGCTTTAGGTGATCTACATGTCCTCATCTGTCACTAGATTGGACTTTAATATAAATGAGCACTGACACACATGTTCAGGGGTGCAGAGCAAGGAGGCCATCAATTACATAGACATTTTTGTATTTGAGTTTAATAGAGAGGCAAACAGACAGGCATCCATAAATAAGAGCAATACAGATGTCCATAAGGAAATATTACATTTACTGTAGATATAAACATAACCGACATGCAGGGAAAATACCAGTGTGAAATGAATTTAGATGCACAGTGTTGGGGAAGCTGTAGTCTCATAAGGTCCCAGCTATTAAAATATGAACAAGTTACAAAAAAAAAAAAAAAAACTATAGCTAATTACAATTAAATAAGTGGCAGTGTTTATTTTATTCTATTTTCATCTGAAAGGTTTTTTAAAATGACTTATAATTACCCCGTAAATGTGTGATGTACTTTGCATGGAATGTAGTATGGTAAGTAAAGAGCACCCTCTCTCTCTCTCTCTCTCTCTCTCTCTCTCTCTCTCTCTCGCTCTCTCTCTCTCTCTCTCTCTCTCTCTCTCTCTCTCTCTCTCTCTCTCTCTCTCTCTCTCGCTCTCTTTCAAAAGATAATTGATATGCTTGATTTTAATGGACTGCTCTCTTATCTGTCCACCATTATGACATACATACAGCATTTGTAATTGTGCCAACGAGTTGTGTCAATTCTGTAAACAAATGACATCATTTTTGGTTAACAAAACTTCGGCATCAAAGGGAAGACCATTTTAAGAACGCTTTCCATGTTTTCTGAAGGCACAATGGCAGCCAGTTAGCCTAGAAATCTAGACGCACCCTAGCGGCCGCAAAATATATTTGCTGCCAGGGTTTAGTCTAGGCACTCACAATACACTTAACAGCTCCAAAAACCAAAATTTGGTCAGGCCAATCACATCGTGTGTAGCGTCTGTGGGGCGGGCTTAACATGATGATGACAGAGCTGCAACGGTTCCTACTTGAAAACAAAGAATGGCTGCTGCTGCTGGCGAACAGCTTTCTTTTGAAGCGGCTTTGGCCGCGACTCTGGAGGACTTAGACTTATGTTTTTCTTTGAGAGAAGAGCAAATAACCCTACTGAAGTCCTTTTTAAGCAAGAAAGATGTGTTTGGAGTTTTGCCGACTGGTTACGGTAACTACGTCACCTTCTTCGTTGCTCTGATTGGTCATAGCGCTATCCTATTGCGTGCAGAGGCATTTTGAGGGACAACCGTATATCCCGCCCCTTGCATTGAGCCGTTTGTGTGAAGAGTTGCCAGACCTTACATCTTGATGTAGGTCTGGCTAACCAGGCTAGCAGCCAGTCAATTCATAAAATTTTATTGCTTATGGCTAATAAAGCTATATGTAACATGAATGTTTACCTACCCACAATAATATTGTTTTCCCCTTAATATTGTAACTATCCATGCTATTAATAATGATAACTCACATTAACAACACTGAGTCAGACCATTCTAATGGAATTGATATGCATTTTACAAATTGGCTAATTTGGATAAATTAATATGAAGTGAATTGTACAAAAAAAAAAAAAAAAAAACGTACGATTCTTAGAAAAAAACTATAAAAAAAACATTTCTGACCCCAGGGGTGAAAGCACATGGTATAAAAAATTACAAATGTGATCATACAAATTACTATGAATATGCCACCTTGTAAAATACATATGAATTACCATGGAGAGACAGGAAATGCATCTAAAAGACATGTAGTCCGTCCAACTATCTCAAACTCTTGTAAATGCATTTGAAGTCACATGAACTTGTTTCCACTGGTGTTTGCATTTCGGTTGCCTAGAGATGCATGCAAAATAAGCCATGATAAATGAACAAATCTGCTCACAAATTGTGGTCAGGCATATATAACAAACTATAATAAAGATCACCAAACCAGATAGTAAAGGGTAAAATATTGCATTTGTCAGTTGCTTGGCAATAAGCTACAAATAGCTTCCATCCTGTGTCAATTTCCAGTAATCATCGTCGCATGATCCAGTCAAAACGCACAATATTGGCAGCGTTGTATCTTTGAAGAGCCTTTTAATGCACAGTAATGACAGTACACAGGTAAACAGCAGCTTTTATCTAGTGGCTATGGCCATTAGAGACATGCAAGATACTGCAAAAGTGATTCATCGTGTCAAATCCTCTCAACCGAAACCCATAAAAATCTGGATGAAAACATACTTTCTCTGACCCATAACATATGGATTACCAATATGACCTCAGAGGAACTCATAACTATTTTATGCAAAGGCAATTTCATGCATATCTCTACACTATGAATCGTAAAAATAGTATTATTACTGGAAAAAGCGAGAATAAAGCCTCAACCCAAATTTTGGGCTTACTGTTAGACCACAAACATGAACAAAATGTGGCTTGGCAGAATACTATAATGTTTTTGCAACGTGCAACTCCCATACTGTTAATAACCAAAGTATGCATACACATAATATGATTCAAGCACGCAAAAGAGGACTGACAACCGTACATGTGTCCACTTCAAAATAAGATGTCTGTATTTCTTTTTATAAGAACCATCTCCCACCGTGGTTGTACTGTTTGTCAGACTTTGGTTCCATTATGGGATGTCCAGGGACAGATGGCCAGTGCGGCTCGTCACAGAAGCCATGGGCGTGATTGCGTCCAGCCCGTGGAGCACGGTTGTAAGGTTTAATGAGCTGACTAATCAGAGCGAGAAATAACTGGATCTAAATTAGGCTTTAGGATCACCAGAGATCAGCTATACACATGCGCTATTGCTCAGAACATGTTTCCCAAATACCTCATTTTGAAAACCATAAACAGTGTGTGATGCACATTTTGCGCACACCTAAGGTTTAAATTAAAGCAAATACACCACTTTAATGGCTTTGAACTAGACACTTGTGGTATCACTGTACTGTGGTGTATTTCCCACACTGCAGAACAAGACTATAAGGAAGAAAAGTCATTAGTTTGATCAGTTTTCTATTCATATCACAACTGTGGCTATGTAAAAAAAGTCTTGCAATACTGAACCCGTTTCACATATCTCTCCCAACTGCTTTGACAAATATCACTGTCAGAATAGCACAAGGCCACCCTAAGCTGACAGGGAACCCGCAGAAACACACACATTTTTAGATGCCAAGAAAAACGGCATCTGAAATCCCTCTTGATACAAAGGGGTCCAAACATCCAAAGAGAAGGTGCCTACAGTATGAAACAGCAGAGAGAATAATATTCAGTGCCAAAACTCTACATGAAAAATCAATGATAACAGTTTGAAGGAGTCATATCATGAGGAATCAAATTTTCTGTGTTTTGTGTTTGGTTTGCTATGAAAATATATAGTGTGTTTAGTGTATAAGAAACATGTATTGAATCTGTTGAGTCTTATGCTGCATTTACACCAGCCACGGTAGAGGGGCCAAGCGTGAGGGATTTCAATGTTAAGTCAAAGTGAAGAAGCGTTGACGCGCGTCTGGAGGTCTTGCGGCGTGAATGAGGCATTTAGCGTGACGTGTTAGACATGATTCGGCCTCATTTGCACGTCTAGTTTGAGCGAATGGCACACATTTTGACAGACTTTCGTGCGGGAATGAAGCGAGTAAACTCAAAATGTTCAAGCGGCAAACTAGACGCGGTATTCGCAAATTTGAAGCCTCAAACGCAGCTGGTGTGAACCCACAGTTAGAGGCTGTTAACACTTGGCATTAACATGCATTTTCGTTGATCGGATCACAAGTGGACGATGTTAATGTCAGGTGTAAACGTGTTCAAAATTTTTGACCTTGTCCACTTTCGACCACTTTCAACCACATTCAGAGGTAGTCGAAAACCCTTTCGCTCGTATTTTTTTATTTAATCTGAGGTACTGAACACAATTTTTATGTCTTTTCTGACTTCTGGCACGAACACACGGTGTACAGCGCTATTTTTAGCCTTTTATTGATACAACTAAAGCGGCTGATCTCCGTAGTTTCATTTTGCAAATATGTGAAAGTTGCAGTCTTTTTTATTTTTGTGGGCCATTTTTGCCTTTATTGATAGACAGTAGTTTTGAGAAACAACGGGAAAGTAGAGGGTGGAGAGAGGGGTATGGGATCGGCAAGGACCTTGAGCTGGGATTTGAATTCGAGATGCCGGTAGTGCGTTTGCACCATATGTCGGAGCGCTGCCCACTACACCATCGGCTCCGACAAGTTGCGCGATCTTATTTTATCAATTGCTCTGAAAATTAAGAGGAAGCTCTAACATGCATGTACATGTTTACTTACAACACAAGCAGCAGACTCTGACATAATATTAGTTCGCGTCCATATAAAATCGTCATTACACCCGCTCACGTTTAAATGACAACAGAGAGACTCATCCACAGTCTCGACAGACCACCCCCTCACAATATTCAGGACAGAAGCGATCAAAAGTGGAAAAAAGAGACGGATTTAAATACCAGGTGTAAACCTGATGTGTCTCTCTCGTCCACTTGTGTTCCGATCGACGAAAACACATCTTAATACCAAGTGTAAACAGCCCCTTACTAGTTCTCTCAACTTACTGACATCAGAAATACCAACCTATTATTCAAGGATGGCACAGCTTAACTATAGTGGATTCATTAGTACCCCATAATAATGCAGAGAAATTTCACTCATTGTTACATGTGAAGAGGTTAGGCGATCATAATGATTACTTAAAGGGTAATCAGCCAAAAATGGTCTGTTAACTGTAGGGGTCAGAAAGAGAGGTTGGAAATGGTCATGAAAAATAAAATTATGATTATTTTTGGTGCACTAAAAAAAACCTTTCACTGCTGTAACCCTTGGGGGAAAATAAATAATAAAAATGTACAACACAACCCCTTTAAGAACACCCAAGTTTGACTCATTGATTTTGGTAATCTTCTGTGTACATGAAAAATGCATGTAGTGGATATATAACATGCTCGTATTTTATGTGTTAAGAGCTCACGCACTAAAACAAGGTTTCTGACCAATATAAGGAGGAGATGGGAAACAGATTGTCAATACGAGAATTGCTGGCTTTCCAATATATAGGCATATCAGACAAATAACCGCAGCCACACACCAAGCCACATACATCTCTCGGATCTGTCAACGACTTCCAAACAGGCCTGTAAGAATTCAAGCAATTTTCTAAATTGATTTTTCTCCATGGACGATTTGCCAGGCTATTAGCGTGTCATTTATAACTATGTAGCCGATTTAAACCAGGAGGAGGTTGTGGGTCTGTTTAAGAGTGTTTAGGCTTAGGCGAGATCATGTAGACATCACATACGAAGGCATGTAATTTGCTTTTCGAATACAACAGATATCAGGCCCTGAATGAAATCATAATGTACTGTATATGTGTGTTATGTGTGTGTCAATCCAGCAGATTGAATTGTTTTCCCATGATCAGTGTTAGCAAACAGAAGATGATAGTGTCATGGACAACATGATCCCCAGAGAGAAAAAAAGATGGTGGAGAAATGTGGAGACTTAAATCACAATCTGAAGAATTGAAGGACAGAAAATGTTGTGTATCATGTGTCAGCACAGAGTTGTATAGAAAGACCTACAGAGATTTCAAAGGTCACAATAAGGCCTGCTGAGAGATTGAGTGTAGATTGAGCGTAATAAACACCTAAAAAATGTGTGTTTGTGTGTGTGAGTGTGCTTGCGTGTGTGTGTGAGTGAGAGAGAGTGTGTGTGTTGAGTAAAACAAAAAGGGTTTTCATACGTTCTTGTGTTTGTTCCTTCACTGCTATGACAGATCATCTTTTCATAGATCCATTTTTATTTGTCAGAGAAACCAAGGAAAAAAGTAAGAATGGGGAAATGATCCAAAGTAGAAAAAACCAACAAGCCGAGAACATCAACGCGGCTCAATATTTCACTTTATTTGTGCTTGTTTGGCCCTGTAAACCCACTTATTGAATTTCAATAGTCAGTATAAAGTGGTTTTTTATGATGCGTGTAAGATTTTGAAAGCAAAAAAGGTGTATTTGGGGTTCAAGGATTTGCACCTGTGTAAATAAAGGACGTGTGTTAAGAAGCATCAGACCTATTTACATGCACATTAAAGGCAGGGTGCATGATTTTTTTAAACACACTTTGGTAAAGGGAGTCAGGCCGAGTTCCAAAACACACATGTAGCCAATCATTAGTAAGGGTCTACTAAATGACATCGTTGACTGCTGTGTATGTGTGGGAAATGTCTATCAACATAAGGTCCAGATTCTATTGGGGTAAGAGCGTGTTTGTTTAGGTGATTTCAAATATCAACATTGGCTTTCAGAGATCATGCACCCCGCCTTTAAAATTGGATTATAGTCATGGCCAAAAGGGGTGCATATGGAGTGCCTGCCATATTCACGATATGACACAGCATTAACTCTTTCTCTGCCATTGACGAGTTAACTCGTCAATTAAGAGAAAACGCTTCCCTGCCAATGCCGAACAATTCTGGCTTTCCGCAATACCGCTACTTTCCACCAGGTGGCACTTCCGCAATTTATACAACATGACAAAATTCTCATACAGAAGAAATAAACTATGGCTATTGACCAATCAGCATCAACTATCCATTTTAAAATTAGTGCTTAGGTTTATTTCTTTACAAGAGGATATTTAATAGGTAGTTACGGTGATGTCAGTGATACTAGACGACTTATGTTAAGCACTTGCATATTCAGATAAGAACAGACTCTATAACACCAGAACACAATTACACATAAATGCAGCTTCCAGTTTTGTCCTTGACAGTCTGATTACATAGGTGACACGCAACGCAAAGACCTAAAGACACGCAAAGGCATTAATGCAGACGTTGAATGCAGCACGAAACCAATGATCCACTGCCCCCTCTTTGACCTTCACGGGCGCAGGTAGAGTACTATTCGTGAAGCAGGTACGGAGTTAAAATAGCTGATGACATTTTCTCTAATGAAGCTAACATTGCTGAGTGGGAGTGGTCAGTATCGTTCGGCAGTTCCTGCGGGCGAAGCATAAAAATGGCCACGAGTTAATTAGGTAAATGTCACGCACTCAGAGATGCAGCAGACAACAGCTCCTCTCTACCTGCTGCGAGAAATATTGCCAAACCTCGAAATGACGTGACCTCATTAATTTCTCCAGACGTCTCCATAGCAGCACCAGATATATTTTCACACTCTTTTTCTTTGTCAGACTGTAAAAGTTTTCCACTTTGGCGGCTCTCGCTTTATACCAAGCGCTTTGATTTGTAAGATTATTGCTAATCAAAGGACAGGGTTACACTGATGCGATCAAGCATTTTGCTTCTTTCATGACCCTTATTTAATCAATACAAGCAATCCAAATACAAGCAATTAAGGAGCAATCCAATTGATTCTAGGAAAATGTGTCACAGATTAATTTACAATCAAAATTTTTGAAAGAAAAATACATTTTTAAACTAAAGAGATATGAAAGCTTTAAAACAGTTTCATGGAGCTTTACTGTGGGTATATTTTCTATAAATGCTGACTCATCCATTTTCCTTGTTTTTTTTTCTAGTAAATGAATGAGTAACTATGGTAACCTGGCTTTCTCTTTCCCTCATGCTAAACCATGCTTCCAGAATACTGCTCTCAATAATGCTCTCTATCTACAGTTAATATCATTACACGATTCTGTAATGTATGTTTTATTTAGCGAATAATCCATAAACAGACAAGCAGAATTTTTTTTAAATAAGACATTTGCTTCATCTCTGCGGACCTTAAGATTTGCTTAAAATTCTCTAATTTGGAGTCTGAATCCTATTTCTATTGTTTAAAAACACAAAGGTTTTATCTCTTAACTGATTTTCACACATTGCTTTTTGATTGAACAATAGTTGTTACAAAGAGCTGAGGCGTGCATTGATCTCTTTTGTTGAATGTGATTTTGAGCACATTTATTAGAACTGTTATTTACTCACACAAATAAACAATAATAATGTAGGCCTGTGTGTGCATCCACCTTCAAGTCAATAAAGTGCAATGAAAACAGAAAAGAGAAAGAAAACTGACCACTATACACTCACCAAAAGTATGGTTAGGAACACCATACTAATACTTTGTTTGATCCCCTTTCGGATTCAGAACTGCTTTAATTCTACGTGGCATTGATTCAACAAGTTGCTGAAAGCATTCTTTAGAAATGTTGGCCCATATTAATAGGATAGCATCTTGCAGTTTTTGGAGATTTGCGGGATGCACATCCAAGGCACGAAGCACCCGTTCCACCACACCTCAAAGATGCTCTATTGGGTTGAGATCTGGTGACTGTGGGGGCCATTTTAGTACAGTGAACTCATTGTCATGTTCAAGAAACCTATTTGAAATGATTGAAGCTTTGTGACATGGTGCATTATCCTGCTGGAAGTAGCCATCAGAGGATGGGTACACGGTGGTCATAAAGGGATGGACATGGTCAGAAACAATGCTCAGGTAGGGCGTGGCATTTAAACGATGCCCAATTGGCACTTAATTAAGGGCCTTAAGTGTCTGAATGTCTCAACAGAAATCAAGACTCATCAGAGCAGTCAATATTTTTCCAGTGTTCAACTGTCCAATTTTGGTGAGCTCGTGCAAATTATAGCCTCTTTTTCCTATTTGTAGTGGAGATGAGTGGTACCCGGTGGGGTCTTCTGCTGTTGAAGCCCATCCGCCTCAAGGTTGTGCGTGTTGTGGCTTCACAAATGCTTTGCTGCATACCTCTGTTTTAGGACCACACCACTTGCATTGAAGCAACTGCCATGTGATTGGTTGATTAGATAATTGCATTAATGAGAAATTGAACAGGTGTTCCTAATAATCTTTTAGGTGAGTGTATATTATACTAATAAATTATAATTTTACCATTACATTTAAGCCTTCAAGTACAATACCACTTGCACACAAAGTACATATTACATACGCTTACACAGCACTTCAGCCACAATTGTCAAATCCCATTCAGAAAGGTTAAAAACTTGCTATTCCATATTCATTCACACAACATGTAAGAGCCATTGACTTCTAACATCAACCCAATATAACTGGGTCTGCTGAGGTGTCAGGCTTTGAATGAGTAAAAATGTTTAGGAGCTACAACAGAGAATAAACAATAATTTATGTTTTATTTGTTTTTACACAAAGCTATATACATGACTGCAGATGAGTACAGAGTAGGGATGAGCGGGCCAAATTGCATTTTTATTTGGAGTGAAAGTTTAAGCGGCGTCCCCTTCCCGAAGTGGCGAAAGGGAGCTAGATGTCATCATTAAGCCTCGGATATGCAATGACAATGCAACCAAAAATACTATTTATCAAAATGATAACTCTTAATACATAATCAGAGGAAATAATTCACATTCATGATTTTTTATCTTAATTGTGTTGCCCTTTCAAAAAAATCTAATTATATGCATTGATGCAGAATACAAGGATGGTTAGATGAAGAATCATGGATATCTCTCTATTTTAGGCAGATATATAAACATTATCTACCTTAAGTATATACACAAAATAGTATTGAATTTTTTGTGTTTGAACAAAATTTTCTAATTGTACAATTACACGTTTGATCTCACAAACACACTTTAATTGTTCATTTGAAGCAGAAATGTGTGTGTTGATTGTGTAATATATGTAAAATAAATGTGTAAAATATTAATCTGACTTAAATATTTTTTGAATGATATAGCCAAAGCGAAAAGTGTTAGTTTGTGCCTGCTCTCCCCTACTGCTTTCATAATGTGTTTCTCATTTTTGAAAGCTGACAGTAAAAAGTGCGCTTTCATTCAAAGAGTTCGAAAAGAGTGCCTTCTTAGCAGGGCCGAAATATCCAAAGACATGATTGGGTAAGTGCCCTGGGGCACCAGCCAATAGGGGGGCACCAATTAAGGGCTCCACACTGAGACAACGTTTTTGAGAAAGTTCAAGCATTTTCTCAATTACTCGTGCATGTGCTTCCTGAACATTTGGAATTTCTTCTAGCTGTTATTTCATGTTAAAAATTGAGTAGATCGCAAGCCCACAAGTGTGCAGTGGTGGATTTAGGCATGGGCGACATGGGCAGCTGCCGAAGGTGGCATTTTGCGAGGGGGCAGCGGCACAGAGCCCCTGTGACAAAAACGGAATGTGCAAGCTCATTTGCATGACGCGCCAATCACCATGCACTGAGTTAATCTACTGGTGGATCTATCCATCCCTGCATAAAGTCAAACACATCTTAACAGTGCATGGGGCATTAGGGTTAATGCTTGACAAAGGGCATGTCTGAAGTGTGGACCTGATGCGATCGTCATAGTCACAACAGTCACAGTTGCTGCACCACATTCACCTCGGTTCTCTGGTCTTGCATGAACGTAATTGGCTGGTTCTGCATTAGGTTATTTGCGTAAGATGATCTGATTGGCTGACGCCTACGTTGGCACCTGAAAAGTTGAGAAATGTTCTGGCGGCGCCATTGACATGACGGCGACAGATCCACAATTCAGTTCACCAACGCATAACGTCCCCCATTCAAAAATGAATGTACCGTGTGAATGTACCGTTTTGGCTAGAATTATTCAAGGAGATTGTATGATTTGGTTCATAACTTCCTATTTTGAAAGTTTGATCAATTGTATATAAGGACATGTGCAATAAATGCATAGAGATTAAAGTCTATTTATTATCAAAGTATTTGTCAGTTATACAGTTATTTCGGGGGGAAATGTGAAAAATTGCATTTCAAGCTGATTTTCAGTGAGGGGCTACAGTGCTCCTAGGAAAAAGTTAGTCTGGAGCCCTGAAATGACTTAACCTTTAAAATATGTGTGTGTGTGTGTGGGGGGGGGGGGGCTTTAAATGTGATCACCCTACGGCACTACATTGTGTTAATCTGGGCCTGCTTCTTAGTGTTGCAGGATATAAGCTTTCACAATATGGATCAGGTGGATAACATTATTTGACATGAATGTTAAAGGCCCCATGAAACCAAAATGAAGCTTTTTTTCTTTAAAATATGGCAAAAGGATATATATAAACCTAAAAGGCAAAAATAAAAATAAAAAACACTTACAAATTGATTTCACATACAGAATATATAAGTATTCAAACCCTTCAGTTTAGCAAATGCGCTATAAAAATTCGACACAATGCTTCTCCTCAAATTTCCTGTCCAATCAAATCCTCTCTAGAGACTAGCCCCCTACACTGCAGTGAGTAAAATCACACATGCCTGAAATAAGACACTTGTTAAAAACATTTACTTGTTCTTATGTGGGGAATAGCACATAGTGTGCGATGTAGGGGATAAAATACATCTCAGTACAGTAAATATGCTTTCCATTGGGGTGAATGAAGTCTGATATTGCATCAGTGTAACACATGTTGCTATAACACACCAACTACAGGACATGTGTGCAACAACTACACTCTAAGAAAGGATGTGTAAATTTTTTACACATTGTTTTGTATAATGCTATTTAACAGATTATGTATCATTTTGTGTTGATTTTGTGTTCAAATAAATAAAAGGGACAACACAAGATGTGATAAAACAACACAAAATATGTTATTCCAATAATAACACAGAGACGTGTCTAGTTACACTCTAAGACAGGATGTGTTCATTTTAATTATGTGTCATTTCGTGTTGATTCTGTCTTCAAATAAATAAAAACAACACAAGATGTGTTAAACACAAAGGGGTTGTTCTAAAAATAACACAGAGATGTGTTAAGTTAAGGACAACACATTAAATGTGTTGTCTTTTACTTTTAAATCCAGTGCAGCTCCTTACTTACCTTAAAGGAATATTCCATTTTCTGAAAAGAAAAATACAGATAATTTACTCACCACCATGTCATCCAAAATGTTGATGTCTTTCTTTCTTCAGTCGAGAAGAAATTATGTTTTTTGAGGAAAACATTGCAGGATTTTTCTCATTTTAATGGACCTTAATAGAGCCCAACACTTAATACTTAAAGGAATATTCCATTTTCTTAAAAAAAAAATCCACATAATTTACTCACCACCATGTCATCCAAAATGTTGATGTCTTTCTTTGATCAGTCGAGAAGAAATTGTGTTTTTTGAGGAAAACATTGCAGGATTTTTCTCATTTTAATGGACTTTAATGGACACCAACAATTAACACTTAAATCAACACGTAACAGTTTTTTTCAACAGAGTTTCAAAGGACTATAAACAATCCCAAACGAGGCATAAGGGTCTCATCTAGCAAAACGATTGTCATTTTTGACAATAAAAATAACAAATATCCACTTTTAAAGCACAACTTCTCGTTAAGATCCGGTCGTCATGCGCTAGCGTGACCTCAAGCAATACGTCATGACGTCAAGAGGTCACAGAGGACGAACGCGAAACTCCGCCCCAGTGTTTACAAATGTGGTGAAAGAGGACCGTTCCTCCGTTGTTGTATGTCAACTGATACTAATTAATGTCTTTGTGTCAGTTTATTGTTTAAAATGGTCCGCAAATGTGCGTTTTATATATGTAACACGTGACATCCCTACGTCACTATGCATTTACGTTAGGTCGCGCTGGACCGGACCTAAACGAGAAGTTGTGCTTTAAAAGTGTATATTTGTTATTTTTCTTGTCAAAAATGACAATCGTTTTGCTAGATAAGACCCTTATGCCTCGTTTGGGATTGTTTATAGTCCTTTGAAACTCCGTTAAGTATTAAGTGTTGGGCTCTATTAAAGTCCATTAAAATTAAAAAAATCCTGCAATGTTTTCCTCAAAAAACATAATTTCTTCTCGATTGAACAAAGAAAGACATCAACATTTTGGATGACATGGTGGTGAGTAAATTATCTGGATTTTTCTTTTAAGAAAATTGACTATTCCTTTAATTTGTCTCTATCATGCATTGTGCTGGCTGTATGGGCAGCGAGTGGAGATGTGTCCAGCAGATACTGTAATGTGGTACTTCATTATTATGTGATTAATATGTTGAGCTTATTATTACATTGATAATGTCATTAATTATGAATCCCACTGGTTCTTGTGTCTGAAATGAAACACACAAAACCAATAAGATTCGTTATCAACACACCATCATATTTTAACAGCGAAACGAAAACTCAAAATATGAATTGTTTTTTCTCACAAACTCATCGTTTCACTTCAAAAGACATATATTAATCCGCTGTAGTCATTTAAATCACTTCAATAGTGTATTATTATGCTTTTTGAAGCTTTGCCAGGTTGAGACCCATATAAGACAATGAAATGGCAGGATTTTAATACACTCTAAAAAACAAACGGTGCTATATAGCACCAAAACAGTTGCTTTGGATCGTAACGATAGAAGAACCATTTTTAGTGCCATATAGACGGTTTCAGCAGTAACAACATAAACAAGCGGCTGTCGCGGTCCGCACGTAACTTCCGGTAAACTCAAAAGTACTTTAAACGTAGTTTATTTATATAACAAGCAAAGATTACATAGGAAACCAAATCATTTGTTATTTTCGAGGAGGCATTTGTTCAAGAGATCAGTTTAGCAACTAGTCAGACCATTAAAAAAACGAAACCGGAAGTAAGGTTCGGATCCAGACATGTATCACGTGCGTCCGATGAAACCGTCTATAGCACTGGTGAAGAACCAGTGAAGCACCAGTGAAGCACCTGTGTAGAACCATATAGTGCTATGTAGAACCATATGTGGTGCTATATGGCCCCTATGTGGTTCTACACTGGTGCTTCACTGGTGCTTCACTGGTGCTTCACTGGTGCTTCACTGGTTCTTCACCGGTGCTATATGGCACTAAAATGGTTCTTCTATCGTTACGATCCAAAGCAATTGTTTTGGTGCTATATAGCACCGTTTGTTTTTTTAGAGTGATAAAATAGCTTGCTTGTGTTAAAAAATGGAATAAAGGAAGTCATATACAACTTTTATGGCATAAGAGTGACTGAAATTTCATATTAATATTTTTCCATTTCTCATTTCATTTTTGGTCAACACTAGTAAATATTGAAGTTTATAGATAAACCTGAAAAAAACTGAATATACTCTAGTCTAGTATTTAAATGTTGTACTTAACATTGAGAGCAGCAAGTACTAAACACAGTTAATCATTAAATTCATAGCATTCATCTAATCTATTAAATGCTGTATAAATACATACTTGTAAAGAAATAAAAAGCATGCAGCTTTTTAATTGCACTTTGCACTTTTTGTGTGTGTTGCTTTAGATAAGTATGTCTTCTAAATGCCTTCTTTTGAAAAGTGAAGTGAGACTTTGCTTGTTAGAAGCCTGAAAAAGAGATGTTTTGAATAAATTAAAGTAGCATGAAAAAGCAAGCAGAAAGCTGAAAGGCGTTTTCAGAGGCTCTTAGCAAAGCTTTCGGATGTCTAATATACTTTTCCTTGACCATGTAACTTTGTGTAAGCTTTAGCATTCAAGTTGACCACTTGACAGACTGTAATTTAAAGCTACTGATGCTGTAATAGTCAGCAAGCTTCAATACCCACTAAAATCAAAGCATCCATTAAAAACCTAAATGAATTCTGTTTGAACCTGTCAGCTTTTCCTGAATGCTATTTAGCTTTGACAACAAGAAACTGGCAATACATTAAAGACAGGGGTTAGTAGCTGGCTAAGAAAGCTAATGTTATTTTATGCTAGATAGTAAATGGAATATACAGTACAGTATCAGTCATCATTGCAAAATACTGTAAACCCAAAAATGGCCGAGACCTAATCTTAAAGTTTTCTTAACCCATAGTTATTATATTAAATATATAAAACATATATAAACAATAGTGAGCATAGCACCTGCATTTAATAAAAAAATGCATTTGATTAAAAATACTTTTTAGAACTGGCTAAGCAAGCACTCATTTAAAACAGCCAATTTTAAATCCCTAACATGGATGCATACGTCAAGTCAGAAAGAGCCACTTATATGTAGGCCTATAGACCTCCCATGTCTGACCAAAATCATTTGAATGGCCAAACACACCCCTGTGCTAAATTCCAGTGACATTTATAATGACAAGCCTGCCTACAGCACTCCACAGATAAACCAACCCAGTCTCATGAAAAAACGTACCCTGACTACGTTGGTCCAATTTGCAAAACGTAGAGGGGTTACAATAATGGCCCTAGAATTGTATGACTGTTACATTTTTTTTTCGCCTATTCTTTTAATGGCCCTTGAATTGTATGACTGTTACGTTTTTCTTTCGTCCAAGTCACGTGACTTTCAAGCTACCGGCCGTGAGAACAAAAAACATGGCGGACATTTCTCTCATTTTTAGGGGAAAAATCTATATTGTGAGTTAGTTTCTGCATAAAAATAAGTTTTGATTACATTTCTAGCGAGAAATATATATTTTATTTTCATAATATGCACTCAGTGAATTTACATAATCACTCGCTTGCTCGATGTTACGCAGATTTTTAAGATCTCGCCAGAATAATGTAAAACTGATACGTTTAGGTTGCTATGGTCGCTGCCAGGGCTCGTCACATGACGTCTTCTACAGACTATAATAAATAAGAATAAATAGGAAGAGGCAACAATAAATGATCTATGCCAGCGCAAGTCAATATTTATCTGGCCAGTCAACTGGTTTTTAATTTTAAAAATCCCTCGCAGTCTGAACTGCAACAGCACGGTCTGCGGTGAGTTAAACAACGTTCAACTGCAGGATCAATAGCATTCAGCGGTGAGTTTAACAACCCTCAAATGCGGTTAAAACAACATTCAGAGGGAAGCTTTATTTAAACCGCGTTCGACTGCAGATAAAACAACATTCAGAGCAGGGGCGAAAATCTCATCTAAATGTTGGGGGGGACAATAAACATAAAATTTTTCAAGAACAATTTTTGAAGGGGACACCAATAATACAGGCAAAATTGTACTTGCAAGGAAATGGGTACAGATAGAAAACGTTTCTCTTTCTCTATGAACGGACGCAAATTTAATTTTAATACATATGAATGCAGAGGTGAAAAGAGTAATACAATTTTCTACTTAAGTAATAGTAAAGTTACTTTAATAATATTTTACTTAAGTAAAAGTAAAGTTACTGGTCTAAAAATCTACTCAAGTAAAAAGTCATTTTAATTTTAAGAGTTACTTTTTTACAGCGGGGAGAGGTTTCTAGTATAGTTCACAAAGGAAGGATATATACATCTCAAACTATGTTTTTAATTGTAAACATCTCTACAATTAAAGTGCAATAACAAATGTTAATAAAATAAAAAGCTTTTTATAACTAAGAAACATTTATGGAATTATTTAATGATTTTAACAGGTGAGTTATGCACTTTTGAAGCAAAAATAATATGAGGTCAGCAGCTAGTAAATACAATCATTATATGAAGGTTGTAATTGATGTATTGCTGGTAACATACATTGTTATTAAACTATATACATAAATGAACATATAATGAGATGAGTGCCATGGCTATACACTATACATCCTTTACACGTTTATTAGCTCCCAGACCTGTGTACCTGATGTCTTTCAATCTATCTCTCTCGCGCTCTCTCTCTCTCTGCAATGTCTAATGATCTGCGCATTCTCGAGGACGTTCTCAAGTTGTTTGACTTGACGCGAAGCTGCTAGACCTCGGAAGATAATGCGCATGTATTAAAAATGCATCGTGCAAATTAGCGGTTAAACACGGTCGGCAATTCTCAAACTCCGTACTCAAGAGCATGAACCCTACCTGAATGAAACAATCGCTTTGCGTCAATGGCCAGGGGTTTCTTTCGTAAGAATTGAATTGAGGGTCTGCATTAGCCTGCGCCTGTCTCGTCCCTCTCCATGGTTCTTTTTGCGCGTTCCCCCGCCCATCAATCAATCATCCGACCGTGGCGCGTCTTTATCACCTTACTTTTTTATTTATTTTTACTCAGTAACGGATATGATTTAACATGTAGCGAAGTAACCAACAATACTTTAAACATACTTAAGTAAAAGTAAAGTACAGATTTTAAAAACTACTCAAAGTAAAAGTACACAAAAAACTCAGTTACAGCAAGGTGAGTAAATGTAATTTGTTACTTTCAGCTCTGCCTCACCTCTGCATGAATGCATAAAAATGTTTTCTTGATCGTTTATCTGCTTCTGTTCTCAGAAAACGAAATATGTTCATGTTTATATGTCAAAATAGTCCAGTTTTAAAACATATGAGGATAAACTGATAAGTGATGGGAAACGTTGTATTGTATATAGCTTATTAATGCGTCGGCTCCGTACACTTCTCTACCACCGGAATGTGTGGTGGTGAGGTAAAAGGGGCGTGGGCAGTGGACCAAACCACTGTGAGGCAAGGGAGGGGGAATCCAAATATTTAAAACGTTTTTTTGTTGTTGCTCCGTTTGCATTTGTATTGTTTCACTTCTTACACAACTAGTTTAAGTATTATAAATCATTAAATTATTTTCAATACACATATTCTAATGATAATTTAGGGGGGACAACCCTCAGATAGGGGGGGTCCTGTCCCCCCCGACCCCCCCGGGATTTCCGCCCATGATTCAGAGGTGACTTTAACAACGCTCCACGGCGCGTGGGAGTAGCATTTTAAGCGTTTTCTGATCATGTAGGTAAGTGCTTTGATTAACTTTAGACGTGATGCATGCTGGGTGGCAAATATTTTTTATCAAAGGCTCGTTGATGGTAATAAATATACATATAAATATACATTTTACTATAATACGATTGTGTTCGATTAATTAATGGGTTGTTTAATTATTAATTTGTTTATTTTAAATCCTGTAATTTAACAACTCTGACGTCATCGAATGCGACGATGCCAAGGTCCATTGTGATTTCCACTCGGTAAGTTGATGGAGATAATTCTTACATTTACACAGCAAAGAAATGTTTAATCGTGACAATAAGTTGTGTTTGGAACATTCTAATGTATAAGGTAGCAATCTTAGGATGGTAAATAATATAAGTCATTAAACAAATAACTTTGTTGCACCACATATGCATAGGCTAATAGCAAAAGTAGCTAATTAAACTATTTTTTGTCGCAAATAAGTTGATAATGCAAGATACAGGGAAATGCAAGATTTTCAGTAGCGATATGTTACCTATATTACACTAGCTCGCAACAATTAAGCCTCTTTTAGCCAACATGATCAGATGAAGAACAGTGTTGCCAGATTGGTTTGTTTTCCAGCCCAGTAATTACTTAAAATCCACACAAAATTATACAATAAACTCCCAGAATGATCTATAATAAACAATACAACTTAATTCAGACCAGCACTACTTTTGTGGCTTGTCATGTTTTAATATGAAATAATGAATTATTTAAGTGCTCTTTCAGATATTATATAGGAGCCTACGATAGACACTGCGAATGTAAAATTATTTTCCATTTCTGTACTTTCCCTTAAAATAGCAAAATTTCACCTGCCCAAGCCCATTTTAATACACATAGTACAACCCAGAACCAACTAAATGGGTGGAAAACATTCTGCCTGACAAGACTGATGGAGAATACTGGTGAAAATGTAATGCTCTTTATCTCCTACAGCACACACACACACACACACACACTGGGGGAAATCTGTCCTTAAAAGCAAATGCTGGTCGTATGATCTGTATCCACACATCCATCCAGTAAAACCTTTCATAGAAACTGCCAGTAAACAATAAATACGATAATTGTTTATAAACAAATAATATTATGCTCATAAAAATATACCAATTTAGCTGTTTTATTTATTCTGCTATATATTATTACAAAAATGTGATTACAGTACAGAATATATATGACATAAACTGCTTCACGTTCACAAGGTCACGTTCTTTCTGATCCCATTTTTAAACCCTAGTTAGTGTGTAATGTTGCTTTCATAGCATAAATAATACCTGTAAAATGATAAAGCTGAAAGTTCACTGCCAGTCGATTTATTTTCTTTAACAGAATTCGCCTTTCAAAGCCTACAGCGAACGGCCGGTTTGGACTTCAGCCCTCTACTTTCTGCTTTAATGATGTCACTAGAACAGTTTTTTGACTAAACTCCGCCCACAGGAATACATCAGTGGCCAGCTAAGCTAACGGCAAGCTAATCTGCTATTGAATCACAACACACTAAACAAACTACACAATCAGAACTCGTTACTTATTTCTGAAGGAGGTACTTCACATAACAAGGAAGACTTCAGCCCATTTTTAGGACAGTGAAAACAGCGCTATAGAGATAAGTAAATTATGTGAAAAATACAGCGTTTTTTTTGAACGTGAAACATGAACACGTTATATTGCGCACTATAAACACAATCAAAGCTTTAAAAACACAGAAAGAACGGGAGCTTTAATGTTCATAACAGTTCTAATTGTGTTTGTCCGTTCTTTTGTTATGTTTTAAATTAAAAAGCAAATAATTTTAAAATAAGCAAATAATTCCAACTCATATCTCTCATCTTACCTCCTTGGTACCATCTAGTGCGTAAGAAACAATGTAATCATATTTTCATAAAACGAAAACAATATAAAAAATAGTTTAATATGTTTATTATGGTTTGATAAAATAACTTACAATGTGTTGTATGAGAAAGATACTGCTGACTGTCAGACCACATGAAGCATGATGTATCGCCATAAAAACTAAAATTGAATTTTTTATTAAAAATTGTTGTTTAAAAAAACACCAGAGGGACAATTTAGACCATTGCCTGAAAAGGTTAAAAACACAAAGTCTTCTTGATATATTCCATGTACAAACTCTCGACTGACTTTCCCATTGTAAAGATACTGGTATGTCCCTGTGCTTTTATAGTTGCACACTGAAGACACGTCACCCCCGATTAACAACACAAAATCACTGAATATATCTACATATGATATATCAAAACACTTTAATCCTCACACTGGTTCATACATGGCAGGTGTAGTAAATATTTACAATTACTGTTAAAATCATGTTTTATGTGTGCTTCCACGATACTGTTTTCTACCGGCTGGTTATTGAAACGGAGGTCTTGCACAAAGAAGGGAAATACGTCAAATCACTTACGTCCACATTCAAAAATAAGGTGGATACAGTTCAAGACTAATATTTCTTTTAATCTTTTATGGTAACACCTCATTTACTTGTTCATTTCAGCTGCGAGCCAAGCCAATTTTATTTATTGGGAAACAGGATAAAAAGGCTTCGAATAAGTGGGTTGCATATATTATTACCCATTGGCACCCCACTCCTGTCACTACAATTTTTTGGAGGAGATGCGGAGGGCTTTATCTTGACAAAAGGTCAGAGTAATGTTTATGTTTATAAATTTAGGATTTAAAATACATGTATATTCCTTTGTTGATATGTACAGATTTTATAATGAAAGTAAACTTGTATTATAGCAACCTCCACAGGACAGCAGCCTGAGAGCCTTGCCATGGAGCGGCCTGAGAGCCCTGCTGTGAAATGGCCGGAGAACCTCACCAAGAAGTCTGAGGCTATATTTGTACTAAATCTTGTTCTTCTGTCTTCTAGACTCTTTCCAACCTCTCTTGCTCCTACTACCTCTACTGCTTTTACAACAATTTTCTCTCCACTTTTTTTCCCCACCTCCACTGCCATGCTCTAAGTTTTTGCCACAGAGGAAGAGGAAGATAAAGAAATCTACCTCTTCCCACTATACCACACTTGTCTCTCTTCAATTTGCATCTGTCTCTTCCAGTTCTAAATCTCAGAAGTGGCCACTGGTGAAGAACAGAATGAAGGATAACTTTTCCTGTTACATCTTACTCCACAATTTGCTCCTAGTCAAATATGTCTTCATGTTAATTAAATTCATTTAGCTAACCAGGTATTTGTTAGCCAGTTCACAGTGTTTTAGAGCCCAATGTCCAAGGACTGTGGTCAATGTAAATTCCTGACTTAAAGGGACACTTCACTTTTTTTTGCTAATTTTCCAGCAGTAATTTTTACCGTTTTAGAATCCATTCAGCTGATCTCCGCGTCTGGCACTACCACTTTTAGCATAGCTTAGCATAATACATTGAATCTGATTAGGCCATTAGCATCGCGCCAAAAAATAACCAAAGAGTTTCGATATTTTTCCTATTTAAAACTTGACTCTTCTGTAGTGACATCGTGTACTAAGACAGACGGAAAATTAAAAGTTGTGATTTTCTCAGCTGATATTTCTAGGAACTATACTCTTATTCTGTCGTAATAATCAAGGACTTTGCTGTCGTAACATGGCTGCAGAAGGCATAATGATATAACGCAGTGCCCGAAAATAGTCCCCTTAGTATCTTTCAATAGCAGGGGACTTTTTTCGGGCACTGCGTAATATCATTTTGGTTGATTGACAAAAACAAGCACAAATTTGTTTGACACTAATGGAAAGGACTGCATATCACTTCACATAAATATGGACTCATGTGATTCACCTACAAAGCATGGCATTCATGGCTTAATAAACTTTTTGTCTTTTCATCATTTCAGGTTGCTGAAAATGTAGATGGCAGAAGGTTTCCTTTTCGATAAAATAACTGAGGAACAGATAAATGAGGTAAAATGTTATTTACTAAGATGAGTGCTTGTCTTAGTGACTGATTCTGACCTTTCAAAGATAATATCCAGTAATTGCTTCCACAGGTAAATAATTATTAATTGTGTTTTGTCTGTGTGTGTCTGTGTGTGTGTGTGCGTGCGTGTGTCTGTGTGTGTGTTTGTGTAGAGGAAAGCCGAATTGAAAGTTCACTGGTTACGTGCTCTGTGTGGTAAGTCATGTTTTATTACCTTATTATGTTTATTCTATTGAAATGCAAATAGTCCATTCCATAACCAATACAGTGTAGGCAGTGATGTGTGTTAGATAAAGTTCCCTGGACATGTTGATCCTGACAGCAAAAATAAATAGTATTTAAAGAGTTAGTCTGGATTTAAACAGAGGGTGATCCTGAATCTGGAATGGGAGATGATCTATCTTATCTGTATGTAGAATAATCTATTAACATCCTGGAATTTTGTGAAGTGGATACAGTCAGGGTTCCCACAGAGCATGGAATTTCTGGAATATCATGGAATTTTAAAGGTCTTTTACAGACATTAATAGTCAATCATGGAATATCAGGGATTTTTGTTTGTTGCTTTAAGGTTTAGTTTCCATTTATGAACAGTTATTCAGCTTGTTAACTTGTATTACAATAGTAGGAGTGATTTATGCACAAACAAATAAAAATGTTAGCATCTGAAACACTAAGCATGTGATAATTTAGTACTATTTCTGATAGGAGATCTGGTTTTACTTATGCTGGAAATGTGATTTAATAAAACGGTTGTATATTACATATTGTAACAATACATCCATTATGAGTCAAATTAATAACATTTCATCTTATTTTGGGATTTTGTTTTACCAATAATTAATACCTCTGTTTTGTCAGAATGCATCATGTTAGGATGATGTTGGAATTTGGTCTAGTAGTGTCTTGCAGTATTACTGTAATAATAAATGTGAGGAAGAGGAGAGCAATGATGAGTGGAAGTGATGCAGACACTATCCTTATCTAACGTGCCAGATCTGGAACACATGAAAACATGCAGAAATTGTTTAACTTATTCCGCTTATATAAAATAGCTTAGTTACCTTAACAAATAGGAGAATATCCTTAACTCACTAATGACAACTTAATAATTCATTTTAATAAATACATTTTGAAATCACTAAATTTGAAGGTACATCCCTTCTGGAAAAACCAGCACACAAGCCAGATGGGAAAGTTGTGTTTTGGTGCTGGTTTGCTGGTGACCATGGGAATTATGCTGGTGTATGCATGGGAATTATGCTGGTGTATGCTGTTTTTTTTCAGCAGGGATGGCTTTCAATATACAGGAACTGTATGGATATTTATTTTAAAGTACTATTTTAACTACAGTCACCAGAAAATGTTGAGAAAAATATGCCAGCTAAGTACAAGTACCTCACATTTGTACTATGTGTTCTAATGACATTATCTGCACTTATATTACAGTGGAAAAACCTGGGATGACACATAGGAGCCTGCCAGCGAATTCCAACACAAGTCCCCACATCCCAACCAGTTTTCAGCATGACAGCCTACACCTTTACATTATCAAGCACCCTTCAACTGTTTAATTTTGAGTGTCTTTGCTTGCTGTTCTTTATTAAAGTTTTTGCACAGTACCCAGTCTCTTTTAGTTTTTTTTTTCTTGAATTTTGTCTTTTTAAAAACTCTGTATTTGTCATGAACTAAACAGCAGACAAGAAGTGTCCCATGCAAGATCATAAGGTAAAGATTTGTTTGTCATATTAAATTCCCAAAGGCATTTTAATTAAAGATTTTTGAAGCACAGCATGGGTAGTACAGTTTAGGTAAGTCTACTTTAACTATTTGTGTGGTATGCCAGCCATGAATAAGTACCAAAAATTCTCCCAAAGCTACTTAAATCTCACTTAAATTTTGTAGTCCTGATTGAAATGTTCAATTACAATATTAAATAAGAGTTACTTTGACATTTATAATTGTTATTAACCAATTGTAATTTACTTACATTTATTCAGAGTAAAACAATAAAAATTTAGTCATTCTAAATTTAAAACAGTAATTCAAATATATTTTATTTTTGTATATTTCTTTAAAGGACCTAAAATATATTTTTTTGTAGCAGCCTGCATGCTGCAATAACTTTATTTTATTTTGCAAGCAAAAATGAAACATTTTGAAATATTGTAGCCTATTTTTTATTTCACATACAGTAGGCTATACATCTGGAACAAGTATATAATATTAGTAACCTTCAGGTTTATACTATTAAAACCAATAGGTATTTGCTTAGATAACTGAGAAAACCTTTTTTCCTGTTTCATTTAAGTGTGTGTTTCTGCGTTTGTAATAAACATTATAATCGTACCTACAGCGATTTACAGCGTTGCTGATCATTTACATTCAGGAAGAACGTGCACGTGATTACCATTTATAGACGTGTGACGTTTCCTTGGCGTTAAGCTTTGGTTGGACTAACTTTAATTCAAAAATAATAAGTGATCCGTTTTGCAAACTATGTTTTGCTGTTGTTATGACGTTAGTAATACTGTCAGTTCTTGTAAGGTATTGCTATGTTAAAAGAAATTACCCGATTATCGAGATGCTAACCCTATGGTATAACTACACTCTTCAATGAACTATTTACAACGCCATGTTTTCCCGTCCCATCGATAGAATGACAATGGCTTATGGGCAATGTAGTTTAAAAACGTTTAGTAATGGAATTAAATAAATACAATCTTTAATGAACAAAATGGCATGTAAATATGTTCATTGTACAAACCTCTATAACATATTTAAGAGTTAGAATGAAATGTTGTATTTTATTGTGATTACTTTTTATAATGCTTTTTAACAGCTTTCCACCCTGCTGAAAAAACCAGCATGGACCAGCATGGGAATTATGCTGGTCTATGCTGGTTTAGCTGGTGGTCACCAGCATACCAGCACCAAAACACAACATATGCTGGTATGACCAGCATGGGATGCTGGTGCTTATGCTGGTTTAGCTGGTGCTAATGCTGGTTTGGTGCTGGTTTAGCTGGTGCTAATGCTGGTGCTGATGCTGGTTTGATGCTGGTTTAGCTGGTGTTCACTAGAAAACCAGCACCAAAACACAACATATGCTGGTCTTGCTGGTATGCTGTTTTTTTTCAGCAGGGGCATGTCACAAATCTCTGTCCAACATTATTTAGTAAACATATCATATCATAAATAGTTGTCCTAACAATTTTCTCTTTAATAAACTAATCAGACTTTGGTTTAAAGCCATTTGAAATGTGCATTATTTTTGCATTTCCATGGGCTGTTACTGGGCCCCTGGGAGAGGGAGGACAGTAAAACCTACACAGATGTACCCTCTTCATCATGGATAACAATCTGTGCTGAGTGACATTTTTATCTGAACAATATTCTTATTTCCCACCTTTTCCAAATTCATTGTGTTAGGTTTTGTTGATATTATGAGAAAATCAGAATACAGAAATACAGTAACAAATTCAACAGATAAGTCAGGCGAGTCATAAAAATCATGCAATGCAAACAATCCCAATATAAAAGACAATAATAGAGCATTATTGTCACAAATGTCATAACATAATGTGACTAAGATACTTTTAATAAATTACACAAAAACATTATATTTTTGAAAATAATGACTCTGTATCATAATGATTTTCAGGATTACATTTTTATACAGCACACTACAGTTCAACTAAAGAATATTTTATTCTCAGCCACCAGCTGATGTTCAAACATCCCATTTCTCCCTGTCAATCATTCTTTGATTATTATTACTCATACAAGATTATTTGTTGGTGTAGTTGAGGTGATTAGCTGAGGTTGTGTAAATATTAGTTGCCAATCAAATAGTTTATTCTGAGACGTTTTGCCTATAACAATATTAGTTCATTTTTTTCTATCTAAATGGCAATGGAATAAAAATAGAAGGTCGGATGAGAAGAAATACCTCAAATCTCTACTACAATACAGTGGATGTTTGTTGGAGTTGTGCACTTTGACTTTGGCTCTATCATTCAAAAGATATTTAAGATAGAGTAATACTTTTTTTTACACAATCAACACACATCTCTCTGCTACAAATGAACACTTATAGTTTCTTTGTGTGACCCACCGTTATTGTACAATTACACCGAAAGTTACTGGAGTGCAAACATTACAACTTACCTCATAGTGTTCATTGTAACAAAAAGAGGGTTTGAAAATTTGGTTAAAAGACAGATAATTCAGTTCAATTCAGTCTATATAATAAAGGTGGATTTTCATATATCTGCCTATAATAGATGAATGTGTGAATGTCTATCCCAGTGGTTCTCAAACTGGGGGCCGGGAGATGGTGCCAGGGGGGGCCCAGTTTTATGACATTTTATAAAATACATTCATTTATCATTAATTCTGTGTAATTAAACCTAAAAAATAATAAGCCAACTAACCAACAGCACAACTAGGTATTATTTAATATGTTTTGTTTAATTAAAATATTACATTTTAGAACTGTTTTTGTCATAAAAAAATTCCGGGGGGGCCGCAAAAGAATGCACTGTACACAAAGGGGGCCGCACACTGAAAAAGTTTGAGAACCACTGGTCTATCCATCCTTCATCTAACATCCTTGCATTATGCATCAATGCATATAGATTTTTATAGGGCCGCACAATTGAGACAAAAAAAATCATAATTGTGATTTATTTTCCCTGATATTGTATTAACAGTTATCATTTTAGTATTTACAGTGTTTTCATTTTACTATCATTGTCTACCCGACTGTGTTACAACTAACCCCGCTGTGTAAAAATGATTTCAATCCCAGATATCAGCTATATGCTGACATGTTTCAAAAACCTGTTATGTTTAAGGTAACAAGACAGTGATCAAAATAATGCAAGGTTGGATTTGGTGACTTACACACCCAACTCAAAAATAGAAAAAAACATTAGACAAAGAAATTTACTTCCATGCCTCTAAAACACTCTCTGTTCAATATCTTAACCAAAACACATTACACAAATTCATCTTCTGACAGTCAGAAAAAAGACCAAAAGCACAGATTGCTTGGCCCTGTATAAAAAATATGTAACCGTCTTACAATCAACCCCATGTTTATTTGTGCCCCGCTCACCCCTACTTTAATTATTCACTTAATTTCCACCACTGAGTAGTTGTAGAAGCATATTGTACATGTATACAAGTATGTGTATTATGTGAATAAAGAGGCTACATAAGTTTATGAAAAGTAGATTTTATTAAATGCTTTATATTGACAGTTAGAAGTCTTTGTCCAGAATGATGGAAGGTGACAGTCTTGTGGATTACAGACCATCATCAGAAATGTCAAAGTCACTGTCGTACTCATCAGGTGAAGCACTGTACAAGAAGTTGATGTTCTCTGCTCCAGACAAAACTTGTAGGTAACAGTCTCTTGCTTGCAAATTTTTCTGATTTTATGTTGCTCTCTGAGAATGGTGCTCAGCAGACATTTTAGACCCTCTTCACTTAGGCCACATGGTGAATCTTAAAAGAGGAACACAATAACTTTAATTAGAAACTTAATAAACAGACAGTATATTTATTAGAGCAGCCCCTATAAGTCAACAAAATGTTTGCTGGTCAGAAGAGTCATAGTCTGGCAAATTTTGATTGGTGGCTGCACAAAAAGTCTATAGGATGTGGTGACAATCCGACGGACCACACGGCTGGTCCCTATGGTTATTAGAAAGTAGTTATATATTTCAGGAAGAAAAAAGTGCAATGACTTGTTGACCTACAGCCACTTACTGTATGGTTTAATAAAATGTGTTTTCATTACTACTTGTTACTTCAATGATTAGAGAGGATATGTCCTATATGTAGTTATGTGAATGTGCACTTTAGCAGATTTAAGTCAATAGGTTATACTCTTACTAAAAACAAAATAAAAATATACATTGCCATTATGCCATATATTACAAATACATACTTTTCATTGTCTCATTAGAAAACAAGCAGGACAGCTCTCTGATGGCATCAGCACAAGCTTAGAGATTTCCAATGATGGTCCATCTCTGCAACAAGCATCTTCTGCTCCTCCTGAAGTCTCCAAACTGACTTAGATGTACAGAGTCTGGAATGCAATAATGAAAAATGTCTTAAGTCATATGTATTAAAAGTCAACCTTCAAATAATCTCTGAACTTGTATGGGGATACAGACTAATATTTGAAGCATTTTGGAAATTGTGTCCTTTTTCATAAAATTTGTCAAATGCATTCATAATATAACAAATTATTATTTCATCACAATCTGCCCATTCCTTTATATCACTGACCTAGCCTTCAAATTAGCTTTCTGTCACTGCCAATTGGGCTTTCATGGACTCTAGGTTTTCTAACTGGCTTTCCAGAGCTTTTTGGTCTACAATGACAAACAATCACAGATAGCAAGAAACAAAAACAAATGTTGTTTAATGCACTGCTTCAAACATTGCTCAGACACATTTCAAAACATCTAAAACAAATTCTACTGATTTCATTACCTTCTGATATCGACGAGTAATTAAGATGGCTAAATTGTTAAACTTTTGCTGATTCCAGCGCATGGCCATGAGAGGCAGATTGTCTGCGCGTCCTGCGAACACAGAAAATGTGTCAGATATCAACATATTTATTATATGATTATATAACTAGTGCAGTTGTCTTACCTGCTTTTCACAATTGTTTTGTAGTCACTGCAATCCTAGAGAGGAAGGTACTGCACTGTCCCACCTCCTCTCCTAGTGTTAATACAGCAACATCCTGCATTTGCCTCACTCCATTTCACCTAGTTAAAGAAAAAAATATATAGATGTTCACTTTATTTTCTATCACATAGCAACTTTTCCATACCTCACATTTAAAATTATGGGCTTTGGCATGAAAAACTGAAAGGAATGGGTTCATGTTAAAGGAACACGACAACTTTTTGTGACTTTAGCTTATTCACTGTATCCCCAGAGTTAGATAAATCCATATAAACCTTTTTCATCTCTGTGCGTGCCGTAACTTTGTCTGACGCACCCACCGCTAGCCTAGCTTAGCACAAAGACTGGAAGTAAATGGCTCCAGCTAGCATAGTGCTCTCAATTTGTATAGTTTATGTATATGTGTATGTGTATGTGTGTATGTGTATGTGTGTATGTATATGTATATGTATATGTATATATGCACTGCTACTTGGGCAGAATAATTTGCTCGCAGCACCTGAGAATGGTGAGGAGCAGAGAGTTAGCTAATCACTCTGCCCAAGTAGCAGTGCTTTGCCTTCTGAGAATATAGTTCACAGTATATATACGATTAAAAGATGATTATGTCTCATATGCCCTTGTTATTTGTACACGAGGTGACGATACAAATCACAAAATATAAATAAGAAATTGGTGGCGTTATTTTGTCACTTATTGGGAGCAGTATGCTAGCTGGAGCTATTTACTTCCAGTCTTTGTGCTAAGCTAGGCTAGCAGTGGGTGTGTCAGACAGAGTTATGGCATGCACAGAGATGAAAAAGGTATGTATGGACTTATCTAACTCTGGGGGTTATCTAACTCTCTAAAGTCCCAAGAAGTCGGCGTGTTCCTTTAAGAAGGTGCTGGAGCTCTGGACAGCTTTTCACAACTATTGAAGGCCAATATTTACAGGTTACATCCTGTTTTCTGGCAAGCTTTTCGTTGTGGTTGTGTTGTGAATGTAGTCCAGAAATCTGGTAACATCTTTATCCTTGGCTATAAAGACACCTTCAAAGATGGCCGGTTCCTCAGATCTAAAAGTGGGGCAAAACAATTAATGATAACTTATTGTGTAGGTTTACTTGATGCACAAGATTTAAGTTTCTAGATAACACTTTACAGTAAGGTTGTATTTGTTAACAATTAGTTAATGCATTAGCTAACATGAACTAACAATAAACAATATTTCTACAGCATTAATTAATTTTAGTTCATGTTAATTTCTGCATTTACAAATACATTTATAAAATCAAATGTTGTAAATTTTAAGTCATACACCATGAGCTAACATTAATTACTGTAATGACATAAAATAACATTAACAAGAATTAAAACATGTTGGAAAACGATATTGTTAATTGTTTGTTCAAGTTAGTTAATGCGTTTACTAATACATTATTGTAAAGCGTTTAGTGCTGCTTTGCAGAATAAAAGTGTGTGTACTGTGTATAATAATTATGTTGGCTTTGAAAAAGCCAATATATTGTTATTGCTATTAAACTTATATCTTATTATTCTACCCCAAAATTTCTGACACTAACTCGTCCTAGGGCTTTCAAGCTACATGCACCAAATTTTCCACAGACCTTCAGACTGGTCTGACTTAGTGTGCTATATCTTTTCTAACTGATGGGACCTTCCGAATTCCTAAACGGGGGTCTCGAACACCCCAAAATTTCCATTGACTTAACATTGAGACAAACTTTGACGGGTCATAGCTGTGAGTGAGAAACTTGTAGAAACTTGTGGCTTACCACATTTAAGGTGGCTGACAGGCTCTGTAAGAACATACATCACAATGGGGTGTAAGCTATACCCCTGGGGTGTAAGAGGCCCCCAAAATTTCCCATTGACTTATAATGGGGCAGGAAACATGCCCATATAAGGGAATAAAAGCGTCCCAGATGGAATATCTTTACTTTAGAGTGTCGTAGAGACATGGGGGTGGGCTCATTTTACTCAGTCATCCAATCAGTCTCTTAGGATCGCCCCAAAGCTATTTAGCCACGCCCCTAGCAACAATTTTGGGTACCCTAGCAACATCTCCCATAGACTACCATTATAAAAAGCCCAGATGGATATCTTTACACCAGAGTGTCATAGAGACATAGGGGTGGGCTCATTTTACTCAGGCATCCAATCAGTCTCTTAGGATTCCTACTGAGGTATTAAACCACGCCCCTAGCAACCAATTTGAGCACCCTAGCAACATAATAAACAAAGCCTTATATCTCTGGATCTGAACATCTTATGCTGCGTTCCAGGCAACCCGTAACCCGTAACTCACGAGTTCAAAACCACGCCTCACGACTCTGAACTGGGAGTACATCGATCTAGTACGAGTTCACGGGTGGGAAGTCACGGGTGTGACTGCCGTTCCAGTGCACTTTCACCGGTAGAAGGTTGTAAAAACACGAGTTACGGGCTGCCTGGAACGCATAAGGTCGTGAGTCGTGGTTTTGAAGTCGTAACTCACGGGTTTAAAAACCTGCCTGGAACGCACCATTAGAGACATGGGGGTTGGGTCTTTGGGTCATGTTAGCTTCATGCTAGCTCCATGCTAAGTCATACTAGCTTCATGCTAGTTTCATGCTAGCTTTATGCTAATTTCATAATAAATCTTGCTAACTTCATGCTAAATCATGCTAACTTCATGTTAAATCTTGTTAGCTGCACGCTAAATAGTGCTAGCTTAATGCTAATCATGCTAGCATCATGCTAATCATGCTAGCTTCACGTTAAATCATGCTAGCTTCATGCTAATCATGCTATTCTCATGCTAACTTCATGTTAATCATGCAAGCCTCGTGCTAGCTTCATGCTAGCTTCATGCTAATCTTGCTAGTTTCATGCTAGCTTCATGCTAATCATGCTAGCATCATGCTAGCTTCATGCTAATCATGCTAGAATCATGCTAGTTTCATGCTAATCATGCTAGCATCATGCTAGCTTCATGCTAATCATGCTAGCATCATGCTAGCTTCATGCTAATCATGGTAGCTTCATGCTAATCATGCTAGCTTCATGCTAGCTTCATGCTAGCTACATGCTAATCATGCTAACATCATGCTAGCTTCATGCTAATCATGCTAGCTTCATGCTAATCATGCTAGCATCATGCTAGCTTCATGCTAGCTTCATGCTAATCATGCTAGCTTCATGCTAATCATGCTAGCATCATGCTAGCTTCATGCTAATCATGCTAGCATCATGCTAGCTTCATGCTAGCTACATGCTAATCATGCTAGCATCATGCTAGCTTCATGCTAATCATGCTAGCATCATGCTAGCTTCATGCTAATCATGCTAGCATCATGCTAGCTTCATGCTAACATCATGCTAGCTTCATGCTAATCATGCTAGCTTCATGCTAGCTACATGCTAATCATGCTAGCATCATGCTAGCTACATGCTAATCATGCTAGCTTCATGCTAATCATGCTAGCATCATGCTAGCTTCATGCTAATCATGCTAACATCATGCTAGCTTCATGCTAGCTACATACTAATCATGCTAGCATCATGCTAGCTTCATGCTAATCATGCTAGCATCATGCCAATCATGCTAGCATCATGCTAGCTTCATGCTAATCATGCTAGCTTCATGCTAGCATCATGGTAGCTTCATGCTAATCATGCTAGCATCATGGTAGCTTCATGCTAATCATGCTAGCATCATGCTAACTTCATGCTAATCATGCTAGCATCATGCTAGCTTCATGCTAATCATGCTAGCATCATGCTAGCTTCATGCTAATCATGTTAGCTTCATGCTAGCTTCATGCTAATCATGTTAGCTTCATACTTAAACATACTAACTGCCAGATAGCCTACTAAACTAAACTTCTGTCAATCCGTTTTAAACGTTCAGGCTACGCTTTTTCAAGCCAACATAAAGTTTGTCTTCAAACTTTAATATCTAGTTATGTATATATAAATACACACACATACATGTATAATTTTAAGAAAAAATATAAGAATATATATATATATATATATATATATATATATATATATATATATATATATATATATATATAAACATAAACATAAATATAAACATATACACATGCAAATGTTTCTAAATTATATACGTGTTTGTTTATTATTATTATTATTATACACAGTACACCCACATAATATCATGTAAACAAACTTTTATTCTGCAAATGATTAGTCACGACTAATCGTGAGGCAGCACTAAAAGTGTTACCATTTTCTTTTTAATACAAACACTGTGAAAAAAAGTTTGGAGTACCTAGCAGTATTCTTGAAATGATAATCTCTGGGGTGCATGCAGGGCAGGTGAAAGGCTCTTCCTTGCATATATTGTCCACCTTGAATCGCACAGCCTCCCACTCAAAAAACTTTTCTGAAAACTGTCTGCTGAGATCTTGCCAGTCTATTAAAAATAAGGAAATCAACAGCTAATAATGTGCAACAAATACATTAGCACCAAGCAGCTTTCAACCCACAATTCAAATATATTATCAATACTGTAGGATAAATACTCACACGACCAAAGCAGACAGTTCGCTGATCCAGCATTCTTAAAAAATGCTTGACAGGACAGTCCTGGTGCCGCCATCTTCATTTCTTGAAATGAAAACAAGATATCTATGGCATAAATTGTGGTGAATTGAAGGGTTGCAGGCCAGTACCCACTTCTGTTTAAGTCTCCCACTGCACATTCCCTGTAATATAAACCTTAATTAGATTCATTAGTGTTTGATTTCTTTGTACAATTTATACATTTCTTTCTACTTTTCATACTTAAATGTTGTATCAATGCTAAATTATTGGAAATCAAGTATGTAAAGATTTTTAAGATTCTACTATAACAGAACAAAACAAAGTTCTTCACTCTGGTGAACAACCACAGATTTTGTCAGACATTTCCACGGGTACAAGCCACACTGAAAAACATCATACAGTGCAGGACAATTAAGATTGTTTGATTTGACTGAATAATATAAGATTGTAATTGAATAATGGTGGCTGACAAGGAGTATCCATCATCAAACAGAAATAAGAGACAAAAAGGTATAATTGAAATAGTAAAGCTTATTACTGTAGCTTAACTACTTACTTAGGCAGATGTGTGCTACCACATGCCCTCCACCTCTCTGAAGAGACTTTGACGTGTTCTCCAGTTTGAGGAAGCCAGAAGAAGATCTCTTGGGGTTCCAGGAGGTGATGCCTCGTCACCTGAGAAATCGTTCAGTGAATGCACTCTGTAAAAAATAGTATGGAGTATACAAAAACAATACTTTTATATTTCCCTTTATGAATATACATTTACAGCATTTATTGTACTTCATGGAATGGCTTTGAGTGTAAAAGGTCCGGTATTCTATCAAATTTAAGAAAATAAACGATGTATTTACATTATAACCTACTGTTATATACTGTAATTTAAACACATTGATGTACACACCAACAGTCTCTGGAGCAAAGGCCACCTCACAATGAGTGTCAGGAGCATTGGGAGGATCAGTGTTCTGAATGTGATCAGCTTTAGAGGATAAAAACAACACAAAGCAACATTTATATATAATATACATATATACAAAATTCCAACTTGTCCCAAGGCTAGTGGCACAGTCTGGTTACCAGTTTGAAATGGTACAAGCTCTCTGTTTAAAGGTCCCATTTTTCCTGTTTTGAAAGGGGAATCCTGGTAAAGGAAACATATCGCTTGGCATTGAACTTTAAGCTTTATAATTCTGCAGGTATTGTTTATGCACTAACAGCAACCTTACACAAAAAACATTATAGCTAAAGAGAAAAACTACGACACTTTAATTTCCCAAACCCTAATGTTAACAGTCCAGTTACTGGATGGTTATCTATGTCATGCAGATGATGACAGCAAATAAGAATGCTTTAATAAAACAGATTATAAAGAAACAAACTGATTGGCCATTGACATTAGCCTTAGAAGTAGTATCCATTAATTTTATACACCTGTAAGTCCTGAACAGTGTAGATCCTAAAAATATATTTTAAAATATAAACAATACTGACCTTTCTTTGGTTGATTCCTGCATGACCTTGGCCTTGCATAGACAATATTTACATCAGTGTCTCTTTGTCTCCAATGCACCCTCGGCTCAGGTGTCTTCTCTGGTGCTGCTGCCTCCTCTTCTTACAGATTACCAAGAAAGTGTGTGTGTGTGTGTGTGTGTGTGTGTGTGTGTGTGTGTGTGTGTGTGTGTGTGTGTGTGTGTGTGTGTGTGTGTGTGTGTGTGTGTGTGTGTGTGTGTGTGTGTGTGTGTGTGTGTGTGTGTGTGTGTGTGTGTGTGTGTGTGTGTGTGAGTGTGTGTGTGTGTGTGTGTGTGTGTGTGTGTGTGTGTGTGTGTGTGTGTGTGTGTGTGTGTGTGTGTGTGTTTGTGATGGGGGTATAAAGAGTTGAAGGACCTAAACAGAAAAGAAATAAATAACACACCTATATATAAACACACACATATATGTATGCACACACACACAAATTTAAGCTCAAATCTATGTGATATTGATTTTGTACAGTTAAATGTTTATAATTTATACTGATCGTGTTGGCTGAAATTGGCTTTAATTACTTCATATTAAAACATGATGAGCCACAATAATGGTGCTGTTATGAGTTAAGTTGTATTGTTTATTATAGATCATTCTGGGAGTTCATTGTATAATTTTGTGTGGATTATTAAGTAATTACTGGGCTGGAAAACAAACCAATTTGGCAACACTGTTCTTCATCTGATCATGTTGGCTAAAAGAGGCTTAATTGTTGCGAGCTAGTGTAATATAGGTAACATATCGCTACTGAAAATCTTGCATTTCCCTGTATCTTGCATTATCAACTTATTTGCGACAAAAAATAGTTTAATTAGCAACTTTTGCTATTAGCCTATGCATATGTGGTGCAACAAAGTTATTTGTTTAATGACTTATATAATTTACCATCCTAAGATTGCTACCTTATAACGTTACATTAGAATGTTCCAAACACAACTTATTGTCACGATTAAACATTTCTTTGCTGTGTAAATGTAAGAATTATCTCCATCAACTTACCGAGTGGAAATCGCAATGGACCTTGGCATCGTCGCATTCGATGACGTCAGAGTTGTTAAATTACAGGATTTAAAATAAACAAATTAATAATTAAACAACCCATTAATTAATCGAAAACAATCGTATTATAGTAAAATGTATATTTATATGTATATTTATTACCATCAACGAGCCTTTGATAAAAAATATTTGCCACCCAGCATGCATCACGTCTAAAGTTAATCAAAGCACTTACCTACATGATCAGAAAACGCTTAAAATGCTACTCCCACGCGCCGTGGAGCGTTGTTAAAGTCACCTCTGAATGTTGTTTTATCTGCAGTTGAACGCGGTTTAAATAAAGCTTCCCTCTGAATGTTGTTTTAACCGCATTTGAGGGTTGTTAAACTCACCGCTGAATGCTATTGATCCTGCAGTTGAACGTTGTTTAACTCACCGCAGACCGTGCTGTTGCAGTTCAGACTGCGAGGGATTTTTTAAATTAAAAACCAGTTGACTGGCCAGATAAATATTGACTTGCGCTGGCATAGATCATTTATTGTTGCCTCTTCCTATTTATTCTTATTTATTATAGTCTGTAGAAGACGTCATGTGACGAGCCCTGGCAGCGACCATAGCAACCTAAACGTATCAGTTTTACATTATTCTGGCGAGATCTTAAAAATCTGCGTAACATCGAGCAAGCGAGTGATTATGTAAATTCACTGAGTGCATATTATGAAAATAAAATATATATTTCTCGCTAGAAATGTAATCAAAACTTATTTTTATGCAGAAACTAACTCACAATATAGATTTTTCCCCTAAAAATGAGAGAAATGTCCGCCATGTTTTTTGTTCTCACGGCCGGTAGCTTGAAAGTCACGTGACTTGGACGAAAGAAAAACGTAACAGTCATACAATTCAAGGGCCATTAAAAGAATAGGCGAAAAAAAAATGTAACAGTCATACAATTCTAGGGCCATTATTGTAACCCCTCTACGTTTTGCAAATTGGACCAACGTAGTCAGGGTACGTTTTTTCATGAGACTGGGTTGGATAAACAAATGGATAAATAGATGATAATGAAAGATCAACATTACATTCACTTGTGCGATTCTCGAGAGGCAGGCGTCTCATAAATCAAATCCCTCTTTGTTCTTTCTCATGTCTGGTTTTAATGACCTTCTCCAGTTATCTCAATCTGATCTCTTCATCCACAATCTCGTACAGCACTTTCAATCAATCCTAAAAGCTTTTAACCGGCTAAAGCTCTATCTGAACGGATCTGACGACCATCCGCCCATCATAATGAGAAGAATGGCTGACTCTTTCTCTATTGTACGGGATCTGATAAGCAGTAGGGAAATGGATGTGCCACCAACGTACTAAAAAGCCTCTTGCATGGCTTCATTCTTAGCACAGGACATAGTGTATTTCACTGCAAGAACCAATACGGCAATACTTTAATAGGATTTTTGGGGAAAAAAAGGAGTTCCTTTAGGAGAATTCATTGGTGGACATGAGCAAGTAAGATCAGCAAAAAAAAAAAAATCAGTTTCTGCTTATTTGTTTAGTAAGGCATATGTGCCACTTATTAGATTTAATATCTTTACACACAATATGAGCTGGAATATTGTCCAAATTGGTTAAATGTTAAATATTTTTTACCTCATACTTTTCTGGCATTATAACACTGAATTGCATTTTGCATATTTAGATGAAGCTCAAAATTATACCAAGCTAAAAATATACAGCATACCTCTGCAGTAGACTACTACAGTATGCATTTTTGTTTCAATTTTTTTTTACATAATGTCATGTGATTATAAGGTATATGGCCCCACACAATGCTTTATAGATCAAATATAATGAGAAAAGCAAACCCCAATGTAAAAGCAGAAAAATGTATTTTCTGGCCAAATACAGAATACAGAGGCATACATTGTAACTAATGCACCTAACATAGCTCCTTAACTTAGAAGGAATCGCTAAATAACATGGACAGATTGGTCTATGTTAAACTTTATAAAACCAACCAAAGAAATTATTGCTATGGGAAATTAAATATTTTAAGACAGGGGGATCACGTCACTTGAGCAAATGAGTGGAAAGTTTCGAGAGACTTCATTAATTCGCAGTGGACTGTTCAGGGATTTGCTCTGCAAACATCAGGCTCATTCCTGAAGCCACTTTAGAGTAAAAACTATAATTGATATGCGTAAAGAATCATGACAAGTAGGACACCGTTCAACCACAGGCAGAAATCCATCCACTTACAAAACAATGTTACAAATAAAATCTGTATGCAAAAAGCACAAAGAAAATATGCAGGGCTGCGTTTAGCGCGCTACGAAGACTCTTAAGGTAAACCTTAACTACAGGTATACCTTTCCTACGTGTGTTCTCCGAACTATACCTTAGGATGTTGCTTAAGGTAAACCTTCTTAAGTTCGACCTTAGCGGGTGCTGTCCATGGTGGAGGTGCTGAATAGGTTGATATCGATCGCTCGACAATTCACTTCATGTAATAGGTTTCGTTGTGTTGTGAGATAGCAGAGTTCTTTATTAAAGAAACATTTTAGAAATAGTTCAAGTTAAATTTATTAGGAATATCTGGTAAAAAAATATTTCAAATTGCAAACAACTACATTCAACCTTCTATATTTTATATCAAAACCGTGCAAAACCCGCAACTTTATTTCCAAACGTATCATGTTTAAACTGCTCCAATTCATCCGCTATGCCTTGAAAGGATCATTTATTTTAGGGGTTCCCAATAAGTGCGTTGCACAGGGGAAGGTGGGTCGTGCAAGTACTTGGCTGTGCATTACACTTAAAATATATAAAAACAAACTGCTGTTGTTCATTAGTTCACGCGTTTATTGTGCTTGGATACTGGATGCGCAAGCAGCGTGGTTACAATGCGGATAAAGCTTAATGGACGCATTTCTGGAGCCTGTCTGTCTAAATATAACATATAAAATTTTATATAATAGCCTATATAAATATATAGTATGATTGCTGTAGATTTTAGCTTTGATTAGTTTTAATGTGGAAATTTTGTTGACCTTAAGAGACTATACAAGCAGTAATCAAGTGGGCAGTTTATTTTGAATGTTTATAAAGAATATGGCATGCAGTTGCCTCAAAGTTATAAAACATTAAAAAACTTCGATGCAAAGTCGAATTAACATTAATAATCAAAATTAGTTTTTTTTTGTAATTTTTCCCGATTTATTTATGCAGCTAAAATACTAGCCGGTAGAGTAAGATTTAACGGATATGAAATGCACAAATGAAATAGTAGGATTCGCTGTATAGCTGCCAGTATCACCAACTCCATCACCCAAAATATATTTTTTAAATAGTTTCTTAATCCTGTAGCATTTAATAGTTCGCAGCTGATGACGTCCCTTTGGAAAACATAATTAAATATCTAACAACCATCAATGTAATGATGTCTAATTATGTAAATGTTTTATTCTTTAAATATAAAAATATTTGCCTAATTAAACACGAAGTGTATTGCAACTTTTTTTTTTTTTACAAATATTTTGTCGTATTACATAGACTGCAATGTAAGCTTTTATGAAAGTGATGGCCCCCTAGTGGAGTCATGTGGGATAAGTTATAGCTAAGAGTGCTCCAGACCAACCTTACGAACGTATGACTTACAGAAGGTATACGTAACTAAGAACGTTTCGGCAAACACGTATTAGCGATAAGGTACAGCTTAAGGTACAACTTAAGAACGACGTAGCGTTAAGGTAGTTTCGGAGAACGCAGCCCAGGTTTTTGTATACATTTAAAAATGTGATGTACCCTTATTAAAACAAATCGGCTAAATATAATTTTCTTTAAGTTTGTTTAAGTGACAACATAAATAAAAAAACCTTCATCAACAACCTTTTGGTATTTTCCAAATTAAGATTTGATTTGTGCGTTAAAGGGACACTCCACTTTTTGAAAATATGCTAATTTTGCAGCTCCCCTAGAGTTAAACATTTGAGTTTTACCATTTTGGAATCCATTCACTCGATCTCCGGGTTTGGCGATTCCACTGTTAGCATAACTTAGCATAATCCATTGAATCTGATTAGACCATTAGCATTGCGCTCAAAAATGACCAACGAGTTTTAATATTTTTCCTACATTTGACTCTTCTGTAGTTACATTGTGTGCTAAGACTGATGGAAAAATACAATTTTCCTTTTTTCTACACAGATATGGCTAGGATCTATACTCTCATTCCGGTGAAATAACAAGTGAATTTGCTGCCGTAACATGGCTACAGCAGACACAATGATATTACGCAGTGCTCAAAAATAGTCCCCAGCTATTGAAAGTTACCAAGGGGACAATTTTCGAGCGTTGCATAATATCATTACGCCTGCTGTAGCCAAGGAACGGCAGCAAAGTCTTTGATTATTACGCCATAATGAGAGTATAGTCCTAGCCATACTGGCATAGAAAATTGCAACTTTTCCTTTTCCTTCAGTCCTAGTACACGGTGTAAGTACAGAAGAGTCAAGTTTTAAATAGGAAAAATATTGAAACTCTTTGGTCATGTTTAACTCTAGGAGAGCTGGAAAATTATCCATTTTCAAAAAAAAGTGAAGTGTCCCTTTAAAGTCAAGAATTTGATTAAAACTAAATATTGTCAAATGTTTGTTCAATTGCAAACATTAAAAAATCTTTCATAAATTCATAAATGCTGTGTAATTAGTCGACAAGGCTATGTACACTATAAGCTGTTGTGACCTGTCAGATTTTAGCCCAAGCTTATCCAGCACACAGCATCAACAGTAATTGTTAAAATCCATTGCAATTATTTTACAATCAGACTATATTGAAACATGTTATTAATCTCTAGTCATACCGTATAAACAGTCACGAGTACAATGTAGCAGAAACAAAATCATGAGCAATCCTTACTGTTCATGAGGCAAGTTTATTTTTAGTGATTATAAGGTCTTATTCTTTTAACTAACTGGAGGTCTAACCTTGCTTGTTTTACTCATGCTCAACATAACGCTGCCGAGTAATGTAAGTGTATACATACAGTACAGACTAATTTCTCGTATTTAAACAGAGGGTTCTTTTGTACTCCAAACTCAGAGCTCGAAATTATGATGAAAACAAATGCAAAGCCTGGCTGTATCACGCAATGCCAACAACCAAATCATTCCTCCCAAATTAGCAACATAAATATCATAAGTTTCTTGTACAAACCCCAGTTTCACTTACAGTAGGCAGCTGTCACTAAATATAGTGATGACTACATACAGTTACCATTGCAGGTTGAATGGCGTATTCATGTTTTACATGCACAATTTTATTCCCTGTCATTCTTAAAGTCTAGACCTGTTTGTGTGTTTATAAATCCACTGTATTTAATAATGATAACCATGAAGATTGCATTATGTAATGAGAAATTGCAATGTGAGCGGTTTGTTGATGTAATGCTAGATCTCGCCAAAGCCATTTAAAGCCCATTGCTCAATGGGAGGCATGTCATGTCTGAAATTATACAACTGGCTAGTATTCATTTGGTTTATGCCAAACAATGTTGTCTATTCATTTACTACTTAAAACAAGATGAAGAACTTCTAATGGTCTCTAAGGGTGATAATCCTTACTGCCTCTTTTAAACTGTCTCTTTTCATTTCACTCGTTCTAGTGCACATGACGTAGGTTCTCGAAACGTGGGAGTTGTTTTATAAAGGGTGAAGGGAGTGAATCATTTTTAATTAAACCTCAAGTTTAATTCACCTCAAATTACATTTGCACACTGCATTTTCCAACACAGCTTTACAGAAAATAAGTTTTGCCAAAATGTTTTGTTTTCCCAAAAATATTTTAGGGTGTGTACATTACTACATAAGTGAACGAATTCAACCAGCAAATCAATACATTATATTTTACAGCATGTTATATTTACATTCATAATGTTATTTGCCTGTGTTGGATTGTCTCAGAATCTCAGAGAGCATAACAGACGATGCTCATAGGGAAAGAGAGAGAGAAACACACAAGGGTTTAATTACTCTGACCTAAAATAAAACACAATCATTTAACACAAAACACCATTATGTAACTCTAACAGTACTGTAAACACAACATACCCATTAATTACCAACATTTATCAACAATTATTTAAACTCCTTATAAGCCTCTGTTCCTTTTTAATTAAATCTATTTATAGATTTGGCTAAACACAATGTGCAGGACAGCTGATTTAACAGTTTTTCTTTTTTTTTGTAGTCCACTGCACATACTGCATATCTGTTCAAAACACAGAGAAAATAATATTTTACTACAGTAACACTTTACTTGAAGGGGTGTTCATAAGACAGACATGACACCTTTATAATCATGACATGGCACGTGTCATGAACATGCAGGAGATAACTTGACAACTTGACATAAACCAACACATCAAAACTTGTCATAATCTGTCATAAACATGACATATCACTATAAAAAGATGATTTTTTTGAAAAAAAAATCTGAAGAATAAAAAGAAAAAGGTTGATGAGGATTTTTGGTTCCCAGAATGCTTTGCATGAGGCTGTTATTTTATATTTTTATTCTGTAAAGACAAAGACAAAGTTATTTTTTTATGTTCATTTAACTTTGAACCAGTTGTCAGTAAATAACATACATTTAAATTTACAGTAAGTTACTGGCATCCAGCTGCCAGTAATACTTTAATTTCTACAGAATCTTTTTACAGTGTAGCAGAATAATTATCTGTATAAATTAAATTAATTAAATTAATTAATTATCATAATAAATTAAACTGTCAGTGTTAATGATTTGTCAAATAATTTAAAATATCTTATCAAAATGCAACAGACACATCAAAATATTATACTTTAACTTTATGTACATGCACAATACATAAAAAACTCACAACTTACAGAACTGACATAGAAGAGAAAACTAACAAAACATTTAATTAATTTCATTTAATGTAATTAACTGTGCAGCAATATGGACCCAACGCTGCATGGCTTAACCCATTATTGTACTGTTTTCATTTAAGTTTAGGTGAATCGGTCTCCAAATGCAATAAAATTATAATTTTTTCAATTTTTATAATTTTTATTGAATGATTGATTTTATTTGTTAAACACATGGAGGAAATTAAAAAAAACCATTATGAACTGAAGAATATTAATGATGTTGTTATACAACTATTTGACAGAGTATTAACACTTAATGACATTTTAATGACAAATAATATTTGTTCCACTGTAGTTGAGGTCAAGAAATATTTTCATGAGGCTGTTTTAAAACTATATGACAGAGTATTGACGACTTCAATTTGTATCACTGTTAAAAAGTTGCCAGTTATTTTGTCTAATGTCAAGTTGTCATGACAAGTCATGATGCATTGGTTAATGTCAAGTTGTCATAACAAAGACATCTCAAACAATGTCATATGTGCATTAAAAATGACATAATTGAACGAATGACACTTGCTGTAATGACAGTTATGAATGTGTGAATGTGTCATGTCAGTCTTATGAACATCCTTCAAGTAAAGTGTTACCATTATAAATATACTGTATATATTTAAAATAGATTAAAGGATAAATATATTATTAAGGATATAATATTAACATAATTTACTTGCTTTCGGTGTACCCCAAACCTACAATTTAACTGTGTTGTTTAAGCTACAGTATTTGAATGTAACTTTCTGCCTTTTAGTTTGAAATCAGCATTGACTGATTTACTCTAGCCTTCGACCTCAACGTTTTAACTATATTACACAATGCTCTGCATAAGTATTGGGAAAATAAAAGCAAAATTATTATTTTTGTAGTGGAGTCAAGAAATGTCTAAACATTAAAATGTGAATATTCTTTTAAACTCATTTTCCCCTCATGCACCACTATGCCCTACAACCCAGCTCAGACTTAAGTCCAGTATGATTCAGTCTTTATAAAATTTTGCCAACAACATTTATGAGATGTAACCAAACAATCTATGAAATCACATCTCATTTCATGGATGGCGAAACATAGCATTATATTAGAGCGTTATGACACACACATAGACAAGATGACAAATCGCATGTCCTCTATGAAACCACTGTTTTCTACTTCCAATAAATTAACCTTCCTGTCTGTCCCCTGTGGAAATCTGACCGACCCTCAGAATCACAGGGAAATTAACACTTACTTGTCAACATATTTGACAGCGCTTTTGAAACATGAAGGCCCAAGATTGTGTGTCTCGGTGAGCACTTTAAAATTGCAGTGCTCAAGCGTTGTGTTAGCTGTCTGGAGTCACAACACACTGGCATCACTTCCACCTCAACACCCAAAGTTCTGAGGGTTACGTTCCTGAGGTCGTGCAGCGCCTTGTCACCTGATATGGTGTCTCGCGGTACTGTCACTGTTCTGAAATAGCCCATGGTTTTGCTCTGCTCAGGCAGAAACAGAACTGATGGATGTGCTACGACATCGCAGTGACCCACGGCTCAACTCTTTTATGTGCTGCTTTTTACCCATGAGAAATACACTGAGCGGCCTCCACCCGCTCTATCCAGACAGAGTCGGTACAAAAGCAAATTTTAATCAGAAATCTTTTAGTAAAATAGTATAGTGTTTTTTTTTTTTAGTAAATTTAGAATATTGTGTTTTGTTGCTTATATGATCATTGCATACTTTAGGAATTGTAGCGTAGGATTGGTTTATTTGAGAATGAAACATGCAAAACGCAGGAGTAACCATTTTTTACAAAACAAGGTGAGAGACAGATGTTTTCCAGGATTCATTGTGGCTTGTTTGAGTGTTATTGGCATTGGCAGGAGAAGAACATGACTTGGAGGGAAGCCACTTTGTGGGTGATGAGCAGAGGACACAAGGGTCAAAATCATGGAAGAGATTCACATCAGGTTCACTGTCGAACCACAGCGACGTAAATGAAACAGAGACAAGTGCTTCTTATTCCAGCACAGCAGAACACAATCACCATGAGAGATATGGTCTGATACTACTAAACATAGAAAAAAAAATAATACAACAACATTTTTGAAAATAGCTAAATAAAATTCAGGTGTGAATAAGAATAATGTATATAAGGAGCTCAGATTCAAAAGCTGTCGTAAATGAGACAATAATAATAATAATAATGCTTCAACTTTACTACTACTACAATAATAATAATAATAATAATAGTAATAATAATAATAACAATTATTATTATTATTACATATTATTATTATTAATATTATTATTATAGTAACAATAACTTTGAGATTGATGTAATATATTTATTCTTATATTTTTATAAATTTTTTTCAGTACATGTCCAAAGAAAATCAACCCATCCTCATGCCCGTGGCGTCAATATTTGACGCACTTGACCATGCGTCAATATGTTACGCGGAGGGTATACCTTTCGCGTCATTTTTTGACGAACTGGGGACTTCAATACTATTACGTCCGTTGCATTCTCTTTCCTATTTTCTTACCATTTTCGCATCGGTTTAGGGTTAGATTTACATAATGACATCCCTACCCAAACCTAACTCTAACCCCAACGCCAGGTGACAACTGTCGTACCTAACTCTAACCCCAACGCCAGGTGACAACTGTTTAAACTGTTTAATTTCGCGTACACTGTTTAATATGCGTAATCTAACCCTAAACCGACGCGAAAATGGTAAGAAAATAGGAAAGAGAATGCAACGGACGTAATAGTATTGATGTCCCCAGTTCGTCAAAAAATGACGCGAAAGGTATACCCTCCGCGTAACATATTGACGCATGGTCAAGTGCGTCAAATATTGACGCCATGGGCATGAGGATGTGTAGAGAAAATATATTGTGAAATTTACCTCATGGCACTTTATCATTGCAATATTATTTATACTCTCGCAGTATTGGATTTGAACTTATTTGTGTCAGAAGTTATTTGCTTTAAGTTGTACAATTATTTGATTATTGTTTGTTATGTATTGATGTTCATTTAGTTTCTTATTTTTTAATTATTTACATAAATGTATTGTTTTCACAATAGCACAAATACAAAAAGAATATGTGCAAGGAACATGTATAACAAAAATGTTTATGTGTATTATTATTATTATTATTTGTAGTAGTATCATACTACAATTGGTTTCATGTCACTTTCATTGAGTCTTCAAGCGAACTTCAGGCGAGAGCTCAAGTTTTTGATCGGTGACACAGCAAATTTGCTGTAAAGTCCAGTCAGGGGCTCGTGAGGGGCGCTTCATTGTTCTGTGTCCACAATAATTAGAGTAACTGGTAAAAATTTTTACTAATGGCCAGCTAAAACTCATTATATCAATGGCAACTAATGCAGCTTTCGGCCTAACAACAACGCCACTGACACGCACAAGAGACCCTGCCTGACAGGAGCACACATAAACTAGGGAAAACTATGGACACCACAGTATTTTTGAGGGCTGGTTTATATCACATTTGGATTCATGCAAATATTATTATATGCATTTAACTGACTAGGGTCACATATTTTTTTTCTCATTCCAAACACACATACACACACGTAAACTAAAGTGGTTTTTAAGATTGGAACGAGGCAAAACCTGTGGTGACATCCAAATGACAGAGAGCAGAGGCTGCTTTTAAAATAAACGGAGAGGCTAAATTATTTACAAAGTGCGTATAAATTATTCCAAGTGAAATGTCAAGCAGCAGGACACTTATAACTTTTTCCTCTCAGTCAGTCTCTCCATTACATGACAAAAATTGCTGCAAAATCATTTTAATTGGATTCATTCTTATGAAGCATCAATGATGAAAAATCTTTTTAAGAAATTCATGAAAAACCAAGCAACTCAAGTCAAGAAAGGTAACTAAATGTGAAGTGTGGTTTGGTGTGTATAGTCTAATGTAGACAAAAAAATAAAAATATATATATATATACACACACACACACACACACACAGACACACACACAGTATATAATGATGATAATTTGAAGCTTTTATAATTTTTCTTTTCTTTTTTTTTGTAATTTGCAGAAAAATACATGAAACATTGCATATTCAAAAGTTAGTAATATAACTATATCTGATGGCAATAATTAAATCCCTTCACTGACCACATGGATAATTGTTGAGGAATAGGACAGGAAATCAATAGGACGAATTGTTTTAGCATGTCACACATCACACATTCATTCATATGCACAGCACGGGTTCAACCCACATGTGTATTAGTGGCAATCTGTGTGTTATCTGAGACTTTTCAGGACCTCTTCCTGTCATCTGCCAAATTCCATCACTCACATCCTCATTTTTTTCAACTGACCATGGTCAAGGACTAATGAACGATTCCTTTAATCAGATTGATAAATCAGTGAAGGGTCAATCATACGACGGAAACTAAAAAAACATCATTCAAATGACTCGTGTGGTGAACCAAAATTGTATTCATGTTAGTCATCAGAAGAAAAACTGTAAGCATAGAAATCCTGTTTCTTTAAATACAATATGGAATTGCTCCTGCAGCTCAACTGGCTGAGCGTAACCCTAGCAATGCCAAGACCGTGGGCTTGATTCCCTTAAGAACACACAAACTGATAAAACCTATACCTCAATTGCACTGTAAATCACTTAAACGGAAAATCGTCTGCCAAACGTATATAAAAAAAGGGGAAACTGGAATACTCTACTTTGTCGAAAAGAACACTGCTGAATACTTGCCCTGTGACGCTCTACCTTGATTTCGGCTATGGGATCGTAATCAGGTCTGTTTCAAATAACCGCCGATTACGGTAAAACTCAGATCCTGTTTCACCACAGCGGTGCTTGAGAGGGAATGGATGGGGGGTGAGTTGTAAAAGGTGATTGAGTAAAAGATGAACAGGATTTCGTGATGTAGAGAGGCACAATGGTGGCATGCATTTTGACTTCAGCAGTGACATGGACTTGACAGTTCGCCCCAAGACAACTCAATTTTAGCAACAATTCACCTTCAGTAGCCGCTGAACTTACTTTGAACCCAAGAAAAAAAGAGAGAGAGAAATGTTAATGTGAGTTTTTGCGGAATCGCTCAGAAGCCCATAAGAAGATGAAGCGAGTACCCATGATGGACAATGGAGATGATGAACGCAGCCTTTTGATTTTGTCATTTTTCATTCTGCCCACTGTTGATCTGATGTAATCTGTTTTAATGGGGACGGGAGCCGGGCAATTTCGCTTAACAGACATCAAATAAAAACAGTAGTAAACAAATAAAGGTGAACAGTAAAGGGTTAATGAGTGACAGAGGAAACTAAACTTTTAGTGCAGGTTCTGAAAGAGAGAAAGAGTAATGCGAGAAGCAGTAATAGTATGAGACAGAGCCAACATTTCCTCTCATCTCTCGAGGGGGACACTGACAGAAACGATTCTCGTATCTCATGGCCCTGTTTTCAAGCAGGCGGGATGTTTATGTACAAATACATTTCTTTTCTCAATTTGTTCTACCTATCTGAGTGTTAAGTGAAGATGGGAGACAACCACGCTGAAAAAAGTGAAAGAGAAAAGTTTTCCTAAGAAAAAAAAATCAAGAGATAAAACATCTATAAACTTTGCCTTTATAATGTCACCAGGCATTTGATCACGGCTCCTTTTGGGAGCTCATTGGCGGAGAATCAACTGGAATTTTCTCAGCCTAATCAGATTTAAAAATGTCTGATCCTAGAATAAAGACTTATTTCTCAGAGGTTGCTCTTTTATAGCTCATGATGATACATAATTGAGTTGAAGTTTATTCAGGTATCAACGTTGCCCCAGATGTTTCTCCTTTAATCCCTTCGGGAAACATTTAAACATATGCAAATCAGTATAGAGCTACGGTATAAAATTCATGTGGATACCATATGCCACATAACCCAGTTTCACAATTAAATCTCACTGCTGCCTAAAAAAAAAACAATTGAGGAGTTAAAGAGATCTCATTTGTGACGTGTTTGCATATAATCTATGATGCAAAACAGAGTGAACGCGAAAATATAAACATTAACAAGTTACGTGAGCATCCATATTCTGCCGAAATCGACACTTACAAAATGTGCTGCCTAAGCCGAAAGGTTTAAGAAAGTGGTGCTAACAAATGGGAGTTTTAATGCTGCACAGCTGGCAAAGTTATATTACCACATTTATTCAGGATTATGAGATTCAAGAAGAAACTTTAAACGGCACAATTTGCCCCAGGCATCCACACACGCCTAGAGAAAATCCAGTAGCCCGGGCCGATCAGTGGTGCAATATGGGGCAAATTAGACCACAAACTCCCACCCCGAGGCAGGGGTTGTCGAGCCGAGCTTTCTGGAACTCAAGCGACCCCCTCCCATCCGCGGCGGTCCGTCTGCCACCCCTTGTGCAGGGTACGTGCACTGCTGATGAGAATGTGAGCTAATGAAAGCAAAAGCCTGTGTTCACTAGAGTATAAAATTCACATTTGGCCAGTGCAGTCTGTGCAATCTGATATTATGAGGCTGTCTGACGCACATACACACATATGCCATGGTAGGCGAAAGGGCTTAAAGGAGAGAAAGAGATGGATAAGGAAAAAGCAACTCAATGTTAAAAGGACTATGTCCTGTGATTGCGACATGCATTGCACCGCTATGTTTTCGGAAATAAAAAAATCACAGGAATCACAAATAAAGCTGTAAAATCCGCATGGAGGACATGAGAAACCATGAATCATAGGACATTTTTGTAGATCGCTAAGTTGATAGCTTTACAAGATGGCGACTACGATGGAGGAGGATAAAGGATTCGGGAAGGATGCCACAGCAGGAGAGATGAGGTATCATGTGACGCCATCTTGATTTCTGTTTGGATGTGTTTATGTGTGCATGCTTTGGTGGCACTTGTTTTCTCATGTTAAAATGAGGCTCCATCATGACGGAAAAAAGAGGTCACACAGAGGCCAATAGTGACATAGTTAAAAGGGAAATAGCAACATCCAATCACAGTCTCTCAATGCTGAGCTCGGATTGGTTGAAGATTTGTAACGCCACACTATCTGTCATCGCTTGATAGGGCTGTTTCAAAATAATACACCATCCTTATAATGTAGTTGATGCATAATGTCCATGAACCTTATTATGAACATCCAGATTATAAAATAAAAGTATTGAATATATGAGGGACATTATGTGATTGTATAATATTCCACGTGGTCTCTTAATTCATATTAGGCTGTAAAGCTAAATGCATAATTTTAAAATAAGTTGAAAAAAGATCAAGGAAAGATCAAGTTTTTAAATGCATCAAACTTCCTTAAAGTTCATACTAAGTTCTAAAAATACTAAAACTATGTTTGTATCTGCACATGGAAACTAACCAGTTGCTTTTCACTCAAATAAACAAGTTAATTAATTGATAAAAAAGATTATATTATTTAACATTGATAAATCAGAAAGTCAAGTACTTGATATACAAATGACGTCTTTTAAGAGTTCTTAGGGGCTGAGTGTTGGGACAATAGATGCACTTTTGTTCGGTTCAAAAGTTCAGTTGCATTACAAGCGCATGACCTGTTTTCCACGCTGGAAGTTTGGCATCAATCTTCCTCATTCTGCACCCTCCTCCCAATTTAATACACTGCACTAATCACAATAAACTAGGCCATCAGTTAGCCCATCTACAGCACCAACCGCTACATTCCAGCACTTGTAGGGGCATAAAAAGTATGTTTATTTACATATTAAATCTGATTAATTTTTCATAAAATTTTGCAGCTTCAAAAAAGCAAGACATGCAGACAAATTGTTTATATGTACTCCACTTACATTTGATTTGCATTGTTAAATGGTAAACACTTGTAAACAGATTTAAACTTTTTTATGGATTTAAAAAAAGTTAAAAGTAGCAAAAAAAAAGATAATAAGAACAAAAGTGAATTTCAAATGCACATATTTTAAATATCTTAAACGCTGTAATGGTGATCCTAATGGAATTGCTGTAGTCTAAAAATAATAAATCATCATTCATCAAAATGACTCATCCACCAGTTACTCTAACATGGGATAAGGCTGATAAAAACAGATCAAAGGTTAAAAAATCTGACCAATCATAAGTTTTAGCTATATAGATATTTCTTATGAGACCTATATTAGATGGTGGTCTGCATGAATCAGAGGGGCATTCATGAGAAGTTAGGTTGCAATTACCATCATGGAACAGCAGAAATTACAGCCATACCTTTATGATTGCAGACTGGCGGGTTACACGCGGGCGGCCTCGTATCAAAACTACTGTTCAGGTTGGGTTTCAGGGTCAAACGCGCACATACATTATCATTAAGATCTGCCAAGTACGCACACTTTAAGACAGTTTTCAGCAAATTCCATAAGCCCATATCTGGGTCAGCTTTGTATGAGGAGCATAATTACAGAGCAAAAGCTGGCCTGAACATGTCTTTCTCTCTTGAGCGAAGAGCCTTTATGTAATGGGGTGAAATATAGGGAAGTGTGTGCCTCAGGTGGGGACAGTTCGGTTGAGTGGCTCCCTAACACATCACACTGCACTCTCTTTGACCATAATACACTATTGTGACCCATTTACATATATGATCAACAGTTTTTTATGTGTAATGGATTTTTTAAAATAATATTTCAATAAACTAAATGATAACATTTAACTGATAATAATAAAGTAATAACTATAGCATCAAAAAGAAAAAAATATGTGGTACCAGTTCTTAAAATATTTATATACAATTATAATATAATATAATATAATATAATATAATATAATATAATATAATATAATATAATATAATATAATATAATATAATAATAAAATAAAATAAAATAATATAATAATTATTATAAGTATTTTATATGAAAAACATATTTTAAATACTGGCTATATTGAGCGAATTAATGTGTAACAATTATTACAATTATAAATATAGTATTTAAAATATATTTTTTTAAATACAACTTAAATATACAGTATCAGAATAAATGCAGTCTGTACGGATGTAAAGAAATGCAGTAAATGCCAAATTACATGTGCGCAGGTCTCCATTGCTTGTGGTCAGCATGTTAAAATGTGAAACGACAATGAAACTGTTATTATGTGCTGTTACTCAGTGTTTTACATATTTTTCCCTCGTCTCTGATTTCATATGATTGCCCGTGATGACAGTAAAAGAGCGCTTGCTCTCTGCTATTCAAGAGCTGCAGTTCTAATGCTGGTTTGATTTCAAAAATGGAATGAAATGCTGATTGCTGAATCATTTCCATTGTTTATTTTAAATCTCTCAATCATGTACCTAAAGCATGGAGAGAAAGACAGAGAGTAAGAGAAAGTGTGTGTGTAAATGTGTATGATAAAAAATATTCATGCATCTATTTATTGTAATTATTTATATTCAATATCAATTATATTGATATATTGAATATATAATTATACTATATATAATTTTGAAGAGCCACTGGAATATCATTCTTGGTCACGAAAACATTATTCATCTGATGTTGCTTTACTATGTTTTGTGAACAATGCTCAAACATAATGTAAAACATACAACCACAAACAAACTATTTAAGTGAATGAAAATAATTCTGACATCATCTGAACTAAATCTATAGTTTGGACAGATGGTTGGTTGTCCCAGCACATCAGACAGAAAGGTCAACAGGTGTGATTCTGCAACAACAAATGTCTTTTCCTCTCTGTCATACATCTCTGTCCTTAGGGACCTTAGAACCACACGTGGGTGAAAATTGCAGGAACACAAAACCAGACTTAAAGAAAATACCTGAAAACTTTAAAATGGCTAATGCAGAAAACATTACGTTAGAAATGTTTTCCAATACTGTATTACCCATAGATGTTTATCTGCACAAATAAAGCATCACTAAATCTTTCATTTTTGGGAAATGTGTGTATATTTCTGAAACAAAGTAGGAAAACTAGAGAAAATCAAATCATAATTTATCATTGTTAAAAAACAAATCAAGGTATTTTACATTATTTTAATGCATTATTTTAATTAAGCATCCTAACATAAATTAATAAGTTTTTATTATTATATTACATTAAATAATATAGTATTTTATTGGCACTTAACTTAAAAGATAATAATTGTTTATTTTGTTACCCCAAATAATGCACCAAATACATTTTTAACATATAATAATATTTAGGCCTTGACTTCATTGCCAAAACCTACTCTGGTTGAATGTTTCTACACATGTTAACATGCTAGTAAAAATAAATCATACGAAACACAAGGCTGCTGGATATAACATGCCCTTTAACAGTATGTAAAATAACTAATTTATTACACCGAAAACAAATAAATGTTTCACCCTTTGTGGATAGTGTTAACGGCCCCACTTTTAAGTGCTTAATGTACAAACAGTTTTATTGCTGGCACAAACATCTACAGTAAACACAGAAAAGATTTATACAGAGCACAAGTAAAACCTGGGCAAAGCACCAGGACTCAAGGCCACAGTTATTGAAACCATTTGTCTACTTTATGTGTGTATGTATTTGTGTGTGTGTGCAAGTGCGTGCGTACGTACGTGCGTGCGTGTGTGTGTGATGTGTAAGCTAAATTCTGAGTTTGTTCAGTAGACGGCACACTCACTCCACATTAGCTTTGGAGAAGTGAAATGCTTAAACGTGCTTAGGACATGGCAGCAAAGCAAAAGAGGACACACACACTCTTTGACCGTGCAATGACCACCTCAAATGCATCATTGCTTATTCAGTTCACACTAGACAGAAAAATATACACAGGCACACACATACGCCACACACCAATGCATCTCCACTTTAGTTTATTTTGTGTGGTAGATGTGTTTTATCCACAATAGGTAACCGACATTTACCTGTGATGCTCTATTAAGTCAATGGTTACAATGCAGATAATGCAGTTATCACACACACATGTGTTCTGTCTGTTTGTATGCTGTGCCTCACAATAATGCTTTGAATCAATTTGTGCCATCGAAGGGATTGTTACTGAAATAACAGTCTTTTGATGGAGATGTATTTGGTTTATTCAGTGATGCATGACATGCAATATTGAACTACCTAGCAACCTAATCAAAACCAAATTATATTCATTTTATACACAGTGAGGCTACTGGAGACAAAAGGGCCAGTAATTTGTCATGGGTTATTTGTTTAAGTCTGTCATTTATCAGGGGGGTTGAAAAATATATAGTTGTTTTTGGAAATAAATCAATTGTGTCACCCTGAGTGAGTTTTGCTTGTTTAAACACAGGGGCTGTAGTGGGTAATGTGGACGTTGGGGCTTTCCGTTTATTTTTGGTTGGCCTTATATAATGTATATATTTATTTACATTATGGGGTCTAAAAGTTTGAGAATTTTCCCATTACAAATTATATTAGTAGCAAATATTAGTGAAAAAAGCTTACAAATAATATTTCCACATTTCTCACATCCACATTTTTTATCAGTTTGTGCAAATCCTAAAGATTCTGATTTGTAAACATTTCAAAGAGTATTTGCTGTGAAACATTAAAATCTGACCTATTTTGTGTGTGTGTTACTGTAACTGCACAAATAACATTTAATTAACTTTTTAATTGAAGTTTTTTATCCTAAACTTATTTTGCTAATTTATTGTATTAAGTCTCAAAAACGTGCATTTTTGTATTATTAAATTGTCATATTTTAGAGCTATGAAAGTATACTGCAAAAACAAAACAAAAAACTACTGACCAATTGCAGCACAAAATAGACCTTCCCATATACATACAAACTTAAAACGGTGATCTTTCAAAGAAAAGGTCTTCTATGGTTTTATCTGACTGTCTAAATCTTTCTCTCCTGTGTGGGGTGAAACGGTCACTGGAACGCTGTCTGTGTGTTTTAAAGCGGAGGCCGTGAACTGTAAGGTATTATCACTCTAATGCGCAGACACAGGGGGCGGAGTGGAGAGAAATGTGTCTCACAACCACATGGCACTGTCCTCATTCGCTCACATTTCATAAACACAGTAGAAACGGCCAACCAACTGTACTAAGAGATCATTGTACAAGAGGTTCATTTTTCTACATGGGTCAAAAAAGCTAAACTGCAACAATAATAAAATATAAACTTTTTTGCAGTTATGAAAGCATTTACTCGCTTTACTTTTTTCGATACTCCCAGTCTGCCTCTGATACACATAAATGGACTACTGTTTAAATGTAACTACAGTACAATACTGTATGATACAGTACAACAAGCAATTAACTTATAGGGATTGTTCAATAACCTGTCATACAGTAATTGAATCTTTCTCATGTTAGGCCTAAACATGCATGAGAGCAAGAAAAGTTATTAGGCAGAACTGGTAACATAAGTACCTTACACTTTTATTATATAGAAATAAAATCTAAATTCTTCTTCTTCTTCCTCTTCAAAATAAAATTAGGTTTGGAACAATATATATTAGTTTCGGATCCATGCCCGAGTACGCTTTCATCATTAGGATGCAATTGTTTTGAAGAAAACCGGAAGTAAAGCACTCTCTCAAAACACTGGGGCATCTATTTGGAGCTGTTTGGGACACGGTGACAGGCACATCACTTAGTTGGTCTATCCCTTGTGCCAATCGGACATTCATGTACCGTGCCACGTGCATCAGAAGATTTTTACGAAGTTAATGACTGTCGTGCAACTCACATCTCGCGTTTTGATCCATATTCTTGTGCAGTTTGCGATCACACTCTATACCTGAGCCAAAGTAAACCTGTGACCTGCTTGTGTTGCTTGTTATTTAACCAATAATGTGTGGATAATGCAAGTGCACCCTTAAAGTCAGTCTACAATGGCAGCAAAGTTTAAATCCCTTAAGGTTTTGCATGCTAACATTAATAATGGTGTTGTCTTAACCAACTTAACTGATTTACAACCTGCCTTAAACTACTAATATTAAATAATAAATATTTCTAACACGTGGATGAATCGATTTAAAAAGAGATATTAAACACACATGATTTGGTTGTTTTTGGTCTTTAGTATCACCAGCCAGTGCAATTTAAAATTGTACTCAAAGTACTTGTGCTGTGGTGAATGTATTGTATGTTAATGACAGATTGATAACTGTATATATTTCCATTCATGTAATGGGGTATTGTGTAGCTTTAGCAAACTGCCAATAATGTGGGAACAAAAAGAGATGGAAAAATCAGCTGTCTGAAAGGTTTTGCGGGTTAGCTGTTGTTTAAGTTTGATTCTGTGGACACATGTTTTTTCAATACGCTGCGTTATCATGCTTGAACATCATAGCTGTAATTATAATAGATAATAACCCCATTTGAGCAAAACAAGCTAATGTAATGTCTCAATTATATAACATAACAGTGGACAAAAGGTCAGTATATTTCATCATAAGTGAAATTTTGAAAGGAACACAATGGAAAATATTAAACATTAAGCACATGTGACAATTATGTTTCAAAATATTTTTTTTCACTGTTATTAAAATGGCAGACTCAATAGGTTGATGAAAAAAAAATCTCTGCAGATACCCACTGTGGGCACTGCCAACACTCACCCATCAGAGACACATGAACTCCCTGTGAACTCATCTGTCTGAACACATGAGAGACAGACAGCTCATTTTTTTTTAGAAATTAAGTGAGTTTTTTTGGGTGACACACAGTTTGTGCCCTAAATTCAATGTGGTTTAAAACAGCAGGACACAGTGATTTCAGCACGGGTGATGTTAAAATCAAGTGTTTTAGCTTGAGGTGCAATAATCTCTATAAGTGTATAGACATAATTAACAATTTTCTGTTAAATTTAAAATAATACCTTTATTTTGAATAACAGCAGTGGTGTCTATTTGTCTAATATAAGATTATATACGTAAAACATATAGGTCAAGGTATTTGAAAATAATATAATTTCTTTGAACATAGGCTTTTGAAATGCATATGAATGTGATCATTTATTATTAAATCTAATATAATTAATAATATGTTTTCATTTTAATTTATTTATAAAGTATATACCACTGATCACATTACATTCAGATATATTAATAAAGCATGTATAGTACAAACTTTATAATTACACAGTTGTTTTTTCATTAGAAGGAAACTCTTATTACTATTTTTACATGAAAATAATTTCTAATAATCGTTTTCTACATGGGCAACAACACAAAGTTTTTTTATTTAATTTTAAAACTGTCGGATATGATTGTGAAGTGGGCAGAGCTCCGACATATACTGTAGTGGAGACACACTTTTGGCGACCCGAGTTTTATTCCCGGCTCGTGGTTCTTTTCCGATCCCGTAGCCCTCTCTCCACCCTGTACTTTCCTGTCCTTTCCTTGCAAATAAAAGGTGAATGGCCCAAAAAAAGTCAATATTCACATTATTTTGAAAATTTTGGAATAGTTTTTGTTTCTGTTAAATTGTCAAAAAACAAAATGTCAAATTTAGTACAATGTACGAAGTTATGCAGTCACTTTCAGAAAATGCAAAACATTCAGATAATATTACATGATCATTTTGATTTAAGAGCATCTGAACAAATAGCTTTTTTGGACTGACATGAATAAACAACTCTGTTTGTTTATACCGTCACTGGTCATTTTCTAAAGGGATGCAGGTAGGGTGAAAATGAGGTCATTGTGTCCCTATTGATTTAGTTTTCTTTTTAAATTTGTATCCAGCTAGAGAAAAACAATCAAAGCTTTGCACAAATCTCTCACAAACATCGACCGACTTTTTAAGGTTCAATGACAGGCCACGATAATGCTGACAATGCGCGCTGGTAAAAAGCTTTGATTCCTTGTCCTCTTTTTATTTTTCCCTTTGGCGAGTCTTTGCGTCTCACTGCCCTGCTGCTGAACCTGCACATCTCTGACCACTGACCATTTCTGTCACCTCAAAACAGCAGGAGGTATTTTGGGGCCGATATCAACTTTCCATGTCGACTCTAACATATTGAGACACACTCTGTTGGCATGATTGTGGTACATTATTTCCAAAGCAATGAATTTTGAAATGTTTTTCCTATTATGCTTCTCCATTACAACATCTTTCTTTCGAACCATTTAACTTGAATTATTTCTGTCATTCTATATAGATTTTACAAGTTTATATGAATTAAACAACAAAGTTATTTTTTATATAACTTATTTTTAATATAAAAAAAATTCACAAAAAATAGCTAATTTGGCTTTTTAGGTGAGCATTGCATTACCAATGCAAAGGTCATGGGTTGTATTCAGGGAAAACACACTTGTTAAAAAAAATGTGAGATGTAATGCACTGTAAGTTGACATTTTTATAAATGAATTAAACACTGCAGGTTTTAATTTAATTTTAATTTAATTTTCCTCCAAAATGTCAAGTCCCAAAGAATCTGCCTGATAAGCCATCTTGTGTTGTCCTTTCCTGTCCTGTGTTTGAGTATTATCTATTTAAATAAGCAATTGGATAATATTTTGTCCCTATTCCTAGAAGATAGACTGTAAACTTTAAATGTGTACTTCATATGTTATAAAGTGAGTTTTGAACATTTAGGAGTATACTTGCATATAGATGGCCTCACAGTTACCACAGAGGGACAAAACAGATCAATAACATTGTGAAGCTTTTGAAGAAATGGAGATAAAAGTATAAATTACAAAATGTTTCATTTGAACCAAGGGCATGAAGGCAAAACCACAGATGCAATTGAAGGAGTGCTGTCTGAAATATTGAGAAAGAAGATGACGATGAGCAGAAGAAATGGGGCTATAGATCTAGTCATAGACATTTAATCATGACTACATTTTGTGTCATGAAGGTTGATTGCTGTGCAAGCTGAGGGCAGTGCAGATCTGAGGGCAATTCATTGCATCTGTGTGTGTGTCTGTGTGTGTGTTAGCAGCATGGTAATAATCTCATCGCAGCATCATCTGCCAGGGCCCTTTAGATCCATTTCCCCTCGGCTTGGAATAGCAACAGGGCAACAGCTGGTGTGGATGAACAGGCATGAAGGGAGGGAAGGTTATGATGAAGAGGGACGAGAAAGGGGGAGGAATGGGTGGCTTTTAAATTTTTTCTACCTCTCTGAATTAATCCTGACACTTTGACCCTTGCCTAAATTCTTGGTTCCACGTTGCGGTCTGTGGAAGGGATTGGGGCGCATGAAATTACAAGCAGGAAAATGGGATACTGTGTCTTGTGCCAATCAGTCCACCCCATGCCCCGTCAATCTGGATTGTCCCTAACTCTTCCGAAAGAGGAAAAGTTCAAAGTTCATTAACTTACAAAAACTAGTCCACTCTCTAGAGAGGATGTAAAAACACAATCATGGGGATGAAAAATAGTTTAAAAATGGATGTAATGGGTACAGACAATATTCTTAAGTGAAACTGAATTGAACTCTCAACCTCTACCACCACCCCAGAGAATAATATGACACCAAAGACCGCAAAGATTAAATATGTTATATGCCAAAATATTTGTCACTACCAAAAATATACACTCAGGTTACTTTTGACAACTGAAATGTTTAAAAAATACATAAAATAGACAAAAATACTCATTTGGTAGAATCCTAAACTTGAGTCTATACTAAAATTAAAATCATTTATTCCTCTGATGAAACTTTTGTCACTTGGCCTTACTGACTTTTCTCACCACCTGTGTAATAAATTAATCAGTATTGAAAAATGGCCAGTATACTTTAAAATGTTATTGACTGTGGACTTCAATAAAGTAAATCGTTTTTTTTTTCTGTTTAAGCACTGATTTAATTTATTACAATGCTCAGTAATTCCTAAAAAATCCTGTTTGATACAGCTTACAGGATCGTAATGTTATGACAACACAATCAATTTAATGCTGGTTTTCCATCATCTCTCTAAAATGTGTTCTTTAATATTTTATTTGTTTATCCCATTTTAATAGATTGCTGTCTGCTTATACTAGAATTTAGTAATTTAGTAAAAAAAAACTTGTTGTGCACAACAATCGTGCAATACTTTATTAATTTGTTTATCGATATACCCCATTCCAGTGTTCTGTGTTTATGTTTAATATACAGTAGTGTTAATTGTGTAAAACGGAGGAATGTTACAAGAACGTAAGTGCATGACTCTTAGTGATCCTAGATTTGCTGCAATTAGGGGATACATTGGACGTTAACAGCTCAAGAATCTGATCCACAAAAACAACAATGGTCTTAGACACTTCAAGATCTTCAGTTTATTGATTTATCAAGCTACGGTTAAGTTTAATAAGTTCATATGTCAAAGAGATTTAAAAAAATACTGAAAAAACACTCTTATTAAGATCTGACCATGCAATTTAGTGTTATGTTAGTTAGATGTGGTTTGCTCTATAAAAAATGTATCAAATGTGAACATAAGGTTGGCATATACAAGTATATATATATAATAAATGTATTTATTTATTTATGAAAAATACAGTGTTTTAAAATTTTTATATGCCAACCTGTTCACATTTGATACATTTTTTTATAGAGCAAAATCTTAATAAACCATGATGCCTGAAATACTCAAATGGCAAAAGTTATATGTTTGAGAGTGCCTTTTATTTATCTGTCTGACTGTATTTTTAGAATGCTTTTATTTCTACATTTTATTTTCTGTATAATGTATAAAGTGTTGCTTGAAGCTTTTAACAGAGGTCCCACACAGTGACATGAAAGACATTCAATCCATTTCCTTTTTGAAAGAAACGGCCATCACGTCCAGCCCAAGCTTTTACCCACAAACAAGCAAATCCATTTACGGACAAACCGAACGGTTTATTTTTCCTTTTCTACTTTTTCACATGCTTTGCGAAAGGGTAATGCTGATCTAAGCAAACACAGCATGTATATTTAATGCTTGAAGATATTGCTCACACGGCCATTTTTATGGTTCAAAAGATATCTGAAGAGAGAAGTTGGCCGCTACTAGGTGTCCGATTTGGCCTTTCTGTCTTTGTTTACCATCTCTTGAAATCTTAAACAATGTGCCTGTCTGTGTAGATGTGTCTAATTTCATTTCATCACTCGGTTCACCATCAGGTCATTTAACAGCATGAAGACAAGCGTGTTAAGTAATGCACTGCGCTATGAGTCAACAAATATGGGATTATGGTATTTGGTTTACCAGATAAGCTTCATTTCTGGAGATTAAACCAGCATTTCCAAAAGCGTAAAGAGGCACAATAATTGATTTGATTATAGTATGGCTTGTATCTAGGGCAGGACCAATAAACCTACACATCAAAATTGATAAATCCAACTGATCTCTGCAAATATTTCAAGCTTCGTACGCCATGGACATAATTGCATTGCAAACCGGTGCTTGTATGAGCTTGCTGCTGTGATCTGCAGTGACACTGTTGTCCATTAGGGGGTGATAGTGGTGCAGAAAACAAATAGAACATACAAATAAGAGTTCAACTGGAATGGGAAAGCTGGGATACAAAGAGGGTGTTGTCTAGCGAAGACGTTAAACACCTATTGGCTGGCGTCCTGTAGAGATAAAGGACAGCGCAGTGAGAGCCCTTTAATAAGAGTAGATTAGTGACTTTGGCAATGGAGTCCAAATGCAAACACACAGACACAGGTGATATTCTCTTACGCACCTCTCTGCTGTAGAGCTCCTGGAGTTGAACGGGTCATGAACTTCTTTTATGTGCCAAGTGTCTGGGCACAATCCGTGTCTCGTATCCTATGAGGCATTTCAGCATCACAACTGATCTGTGCTCTTAGATTCAAAAACGTCATTGAGCACTACGAGAAATGTGATAGAAAAGGCTAAAAATGCCAACCTCCCGTCGGCCTGCTTGACTTTTTGCTCTCGTTCATCTTCTGCCGTCCCTTTCTCCATCTCTCTTTCGCTCCAGGACTGTAATACCACATCAATGCCCCAGCGGGGCTGTGGCTCCAGGCAAACGTAAACAGAGAGGTCATCCCTTCTCTCTCATGCTGTGCTCAGGTCTTTTTCTCATCCCTCTATCGCCTCTGAAAGGTCCAGCCTTTCACACGGGAGATGAAGGTGAAGCATGACATCCCATTTGAGGTTTAATGAAAGAAAGAGAGAGCAAATGACTCGGGCATCTGAGCAAACGATTGGTGGAGATGAAGCAGAGGTCTGAAGAGACCCAGAGCTGTCATAAGGCTGAATGAATAAGGGGGAAATATATGAATAGGCCAATAGTAGATGGACGGATTAATGATTCAGAAGAAAAGTCTCTCCCGTTGTTACAGACCCATCATTTGTTTCATAACAATCCCTGCACTCTCTCTCCATTTAAAAATAGAGCTATATTCACATTTACTGTATGTGCATATGACAAAAAAAATAATGTATTTGAAATATTTGAAATATTATACATATATATTTTATATACTACAATGAACTCTGCAGGGTTGTACTTGAATCCAACTCAAGACCACAAGAAATTGAGTTTCAAGTCCGAGACAAGGCAGAGTCCACATTCAGCTTTATCTTTGCTCTGTCTTGACAAGGATTCAACACTCAATCTCCGGTTTTGGTCTTGACTCTGACTCAAGTTGGACTCGACTACAACACTGCTCTGATCTTAATCTGTGTAATGTCTGCTGACACCTCATCTTCTTCTCTGTTCTCAAATCCCAATGTCCCTTCATTGTACTTATCACTTCCTGTTTGTCCCAGTTTTGTTTGAATTTAAAACTCCCTGAAACCAACTTTAACTCGTCAATATAATCGGCCAACTGCTGTTTCAGATCAGCGTCTGTATAAAACAGCGTGGGATAAATTGGTTTAAATCCGATGCATTAACAATTACATTAAATGCAGGGCAATTAGCAGTGGGTGCTAAAGGTTTTTAATGTGGCTTGCGCTCCAGCATGCTTCATTCCCCATTAGTGATATTACAGCGAACTGCTACACATAATAGTTTGATTATGCTGAGTTTTCTGCATAGATTGTTAGGTTGATGTTTGGAGTCAATGCCACCCCTATTGACCCGTGTATTTATGTATCCCATAAGCCCCCAAATGGCTTCTAATGGGTGAGTTGAGACACATTGAAAAGCGAGACTACTTCATCATCTCTGTGCCAATGTGCTTCCTGTGAAGTACAGCCTGGCTTAAAGCGCATTTACACACATAAAACAGCTCAAACTAAAGCTTGTGCTTTTAAACAAGAGTCCAGTACTTTGGGAACATAAAAAACTACATGACATGAAGCTCATACATATAAACATTGCACTAAGGAATGCACACACTTGAGACAAAAAGAAAATAATTGGATTTAAAAGTTGAAGGGGATAAATTAGATCAGGGTGCAATAAATTCCTGCATTTCCTTTTTAATAGAGAGCACACATACAGAGCAGAGGAGAGAGAAGAGGCGAGGAATTAAAAAGGAAAAATGAAAGGAATTGAGGAAAAATGCTATGGGCAAGCAAACACAGGCAGCTGATATCGATCAGTGGGTGTCCAGCAATGATAATTGGAGGTTTTAATTGTCAGGGGTGAGATGGAGAAAGACTGATGAATAAATGCATTGTTCTGTCTGCCTCGTTGATTTTTAATGTGAAGCTTCATGCATCTGAGTTCTGCTGTTTTGTTTCACTCATGCCTCCAGGGCTGACCTGTAATGCATGATGGACTTATGTGTATGTAAGAGAAAGATGGAGAGAGAAAGAAATATAAATGAGTTGAGAATAAAAAACAATAAACTGAAGTGGATTTTTTTATATATATACTGTATATAGTTACAAGATTTTCTCTTAAACCATTTGCAATTCTAGATAAAAATGTACTAAAGCTCAATTTCCAAAAAAAAAAATGTAAACACTGTGGTGCTATGATAATGTTTCAGAAGCTCAATTGGTACAGAATTGCATTAGAGCCCGACCGATAAAGGATTATTTTGAAGGCCGATACCGATACAAATGTTTGTTGGTTTTAAAATCCGATATTCCGATATATCGGCCGATATTTTTTTTTTTTTTTCAGAAACACGCAACAAAACATTAACATTAGTTATTTGTAGTTATTTATGAGTTTTAACTAAAATAATATGATAATGCACAAGTTTGGAAGCACCAACAGTGAGGAAATATAATAAAGGCTGTTTCGTCGTCTTTTTTTAAAAATATTCATTTATTGGCCATTATGAATGTCGATACCGATAGTTTGGAAAATGCCTAATATCGTCTGATAATATTGGCATGCATTAGCAGTGCAAAGGTTGTAGGTTTATGTCTCTGGGAATACACATACCAAGAATGTATACATTGTAATCCACTATAAATCAATCTGGATAAAAGCATCTGCCAAATAAGTCAAAATAATGTCAACAGTACTTTGTTTAGCATACCAACAAACTGGACCCAGCATTGTTTTAACCTTTAAAAAGAATAGAGCTCCAAAAAAAAGAAAGAAAGAGGAAATGCTAAAAAAAAGCTTATACGGTTACATACCAAATGTAATATAATCAGTCTTTAATCAGTCCTAAAGCTTGTTTTTATTTTATTTAATATGGAAATCATCATTATGAAACACACATGTGCTCCTTACTCTTTCTCTGATACACACACGCTGACACACATTTTCCCTGCAACATTTATAACATAATGTCTGTCAGAAGCAGCTTCTCTCTCATTTATCATGTCTATTTAGCAGTAGAGAGACGCTGTTCCCCTCCCTCAGTGGAAATATGTCCGTCGCCAGTTCATTTAAACACATCCTTTTGCCTCTCTCTCGCTCTCGTTTTCACTTTGTGTTATTTCTCTATTCAGCTTCCCTCTTGTAATGCCTCTCTTCATTCATCATCAATATAGGGTTTCAAAACAGTCGCTTGCACCTTCTATTTTTTCCCACTGCCCCTTCAACCCCCATTTTTAAGTATTTTTGGTTAAGCGTAGTTCTGTAAATCCCCCACTTCTGGCACACAGGCACACACACACTTGTGGCCCGCATGGATCTGCGCACGGGCCGCGCTTCCTCGTCGCTGACTGCAGACTTTCTCCAAGTTTACTAAAATAAACCAACGTGGTCCCGAGACTCTGAATAAATAAGCATCTCACTTCGGTCCAGATTCTCGAGCGACTATCTTCCCGGTGTAAGTAATTGTTCCTTTACCTCCCTGATTAAAAGAAACGGGTTGGAATATAATACCTGCACTATTACAACCCAACCGGAAAAATAGCAGGGCCTAATCCCAGAGAAAATAAGTGCTCGAGAACATTGTGATTGGCAAAGACCCATGAAAGAGAATGGTGGAAGAGATTAGAGATTTTTACCTCTTCGTGCCGGACGACAAACCGTGGCAGAGGCTTTTAAGATCCCCTGATCTGTTCTTGGAGGAATGGTAAGCCAGGAGTTGTGCAATTTCTATTACTGAAGCATAAAAGAGGCTTTTGTCTGCCACAAGAAGAAATGTTGTCATTGACAGAATTTTTTTTTGAGTAAGTGCGCATACATACACGGAAACTCAGCCTGCGGCCTGCAGCTGTCAGCATGAATTCTGTGCAATTCTGCGAACACTCGGCAAACTGTTATCATGTGAAATGTATATCAAAAGAAGAATAAACGTTACTATATGAAGATGCCAAATAAAGGATCTGACTTGCGTGACTGTACTAAAATTCATTATTAACTCTTTCACCGCCAGCGTTTAAAAAAAAAGTTGCCAGCCAGCGCCAGCGTTTTTCATGATTTTCACCAAAGTTTAATGCCTTCCAGAAAATGTTCTTCTTTAAATATATAAACATACAATATACCAAATGAAAGAACAGACCCTCTGCTTTCAAACAAAAAAAAAACGTTTCATCCTACCTTTAGTGGTTCTTTTGCAATCAGCTTTTGAATATGGGTAGGTTTTTGCAAAAACACCATATTTTGAGCAAAAAGCAGAGATAATTCCATTTTTATGACGGACTTTTCATAGAGTTCCCATTCAGAGCGATCTTTAAAACAGACACGGACATGCAGCCGCTTGCCATAGGGCAATACTTCCGGTTTTAAAAAGTTGCGGAAGGGCGCCACCTGGTGGATAATAGCGGTATTGCGGAAAGACGGAAAATCTCGTCATTGGCGGGGAAGTGTTTTCTCTTAATTGACGAGATATCTCGTCAATGGCGGGGAAAGAGTTAATGGTAGGGTGGCATTTCAGTGCCACTAGCAACACCTTATCACACATTAATACAAACTAATAAACACACAGTCATAAGCACTCCTTTTCTCTTACACACAGTAAAACCTCAAGACATTATCGGGACCACAAAACGCATCATTGTGCACATCGACTGGACACGGTAATTACAGAGAGATGCTTAATGGCGAGTAAGTGACCATGGCAACCAACCAGCAGCACTTTTCAGCAAACTTCAAACCCTTTCTACACACCTGCCCAGACTCAAGTGTGCTTTTAACACAGAGATGGATCCTGTCCATTCTTTCACTCTCTCTGTGTACCTTCACCTCTTTCTCGCACACAAACACATAATCACACATACACATGAACAGAATGAATACTAAAAAAGCCTGATTGACAGCAAATGAATGTGAATCCAAGAGAAAAATGACCAGAAGTCAGTGGAGGGTTGAGAGGGGAAACGCAAGGACGCATGGTCGTGTCAGTGGTCAGTATAATAAGAGCTGTCTCTCTTCTCTGGATGGATCTGCTGGGCTGAGTTCAAGGCTGGTCTGGAATCAGTCAAACAGCAATGGGGCCAAACTCGAAAGAAGCTGCTCACAGGCTCTGGGCCAGACCGACATCTCTGGATCTTCAGACAAACCCAACAGGCTTCTGTTTGTTTCTCTTTCTCTCCAGTTTGCAAATTACAGCAATGCACACAACTTTAACAAGTGAATGAGTTCACAACTGCTTTGCTCGTCTTTTTCCAGTCTCTGTGTCTACACTTTTGAGCTTTCTGTTGTTTTTTTCTCGCCAGTGTGTACTCGCATACCAAGGGCGTTTACTACAAACTGCCAAAACAGGCAGAACGTTTTTAAAGATTTGGATTAGAAAGCAAATTGATCAAATAAAACAAAACAAATATGTCATCGTTTGAGACAAAACAGTGTACTGATTTTAATAAAGCAGAAAAGTTTTAGAGACCCTAGGCCTCCACCATACAGACTCTTTAGCGACCCAAGGGCCATGAAAAAAAAAGAAACTGAGCTGAAAAGAAAAACAAGCATTGTAAAAAAAACCTTTGCTGCCTTAACTATTTTTGTTGAATCAACTCAGATGTATCTGTAAGTCATGACAAATTACTATTATTTATCTAAACAAGAGATGAGTTGTAACTTATAAAATGAAGTTGACTTTTTTAAACTATATTTTTTAAGTTATAACAACTCATCTTTAGTTATAACATCTCATCTCTAGTCAAGATAAATAATATAAATTGAAATTACTTGTAAATCTGAGTTGATTTAAATAAAATAAAAAATTATAATTTAGACAGCAACAAACTTTTTACAGTGAGATTATTTTTCTTACCAACCATAATACATTGCTCTATATTTTTATTTTTTAAGTTTACTGTATCATCTCTTCATTATTTTGCTTGTTCAAATATGAAGCCAAAATACCTTTTTATTTTTTTATTATATTTATAATTTCTACAGTATTTTTTTTTAAACACAAGAAAAGTGTAAGATAAATGGCTGTTTCATATTTCTAACTGTGTGAATATTAAATGGGACATTTCGGAAACGACAATACATCACTGATGCTGATATAGCACCACACATCTTTCTTGCATGTAATTTGTGTAGACACTTATCCAACTAAAACGGGGGCTACAAAAGCAGCAAGGTTCCCGCCACACTTCTTTCTTAATTTACACAACATTCTGCAAGAGCAGATTGCTCTGATGTATCCAGCAGAACAGATAAACATAATGCATATACAGTAAGTGTGTGCATGCAAGTGTGCATTTGCATTCAAAGAACACTACATCTCTAATGCACACATAATCAGACACAGTTATCCATAGCACAGGCAGTAATTTGCAAATTTTAATTACAGTTTCATTCATTATAAAATGTGTTAAAAATATAGAACTATATCCATATATGTTAATGGTCAGGATTCCCAGGTTAGTGGGTGGTGCCAATCTCAGGTGGAGGCTAATCTCGGTGCTGCTTCTACGGCTGGCGCAAACTTTAAATAAGGTTTCATTGGATTTCATCAGAAATGAGCTGTTTTTCCAACATTATGGAAAAGAGAAGCACATGCATGATTTTTCAAACCCTGTTCAGTTTCAGCTGGATCTGTACGAACAAGATTTTTCCGGCTTATAAGGCAATTTTAGTAAATGCCACATTCAGACTCACACACATGTATTGTACACACTGTAAGGCTAACCTCAAATTTATGTATGTACATGTGTGTGTGTGTGTGTGTGTGTGTGTGTGTGTGTGTGTGTGTGTGTGTGTGTGTGTGTGTGTGTGTGTGTGTGTTTATGACTATGTGTAATACATTTATTATATTTTATTTACAGAAATAAGATATGATGAAAACCTACAATGCACAATTCTGTCATCATTTACTTATCATTCTCCTCAACCCATATTCTGTTTATAATTTTTATGCACCAAATACAATTCATACAAGGACAATTAGGGAAGGGTAAATAAAGCCAGAATTTTTATTTTTGGGTATATTATTCTTTTAACCTCAACCTAATTTAGCCACATTATCAGATGTAGGCCTTCCTGTTCTCATCTCTATGTGACACACCCATCACTTTTTTCTATGGCCCCATATCATAACTTTATAACTGGACATATTCTGGTTGATGAAAGGAACAAAAAAGCTATTGAATATGTGCTGACTCCCATCCTGGGAAATTTGATTAACTAATTATAGCAAAGTTTCTAAGTTTGTTTCTTGTTCCATGTATTAGTCACGTTTTGGTATTTTGGCATGGGTGGTGGAGCGTCTGGTGGTCTTGAAACTTCAAACAACCTCACACATACACAAACAGACTGTTCAAGAAAAGAGATATTACTCAGTTTAGTGCGGCAGAGACAGTTAAATAAATAAGCAACGGCCTGCCAGCGTATCATATGGGCAATGTTGGTAGATTTATCCTTATGCCTATTGTTTTCTTTCTCGAAGGCCTGAAAGCTTGACCTCACGTTTTTGAGACTTCAGCTGCCCGTTCTGTCAACATATAGAGACATAGACAGCACACAGACCAGGACACGGGTCCTGAGTGTGTTTACACACAGCTGAAAACAGAACCAGGGGGAATGTTTTAATCAGAAAGAAAACCGCTGACTTATACACACAGGCAGAAACATAGAGATGTAATAATAACAAATTAAATAAAGTAAAAAAAAAGAGGTTTTTTTCAAATTGTGGGCAATTTTAACTCCCAGTGGTGGAGTATTATTTAAAAAAAAGTAGTTATTTATTTATTTGTTACATAGGGTAATATTGCCTTTGGTAGCTTTTTGCCATTCCTTTATCATATTATTTGTGTGCATGTAGGACATTCATGAAATTACTATGGCCCTAACGGGACAAAAAGAACTACTGTAGATTTAAAAATTGTCATTAATAACTTGAGATATGTGGGTAATCATAACCAGTCTCACAAAATTATGTACCTATAGTCACGTTTTTATTTTATTTTATTCTTTTTCGTGATACTGTCACAAATTTCTGCGTTTTTTTCGTGATCGAATCACAGATTTCTATTTATGTGTCATTGTCGCGTATTGATTTACTCAACTGCTTTTTCCTATTTTCAAACCATCTTCGCTTCGGTTTAGGATTAGATTCTGTGTTTGCGTTAGGAAGTCACTTTAAGTATTGGTTTCCTACTATTTTTTCAGATTTATTTTTTTGTATTTTCTAAATTTTAAACCATTGTCGCATGGCGTTATGGTTAGAGTTGGGTTTGGGTAAGGATGTCATTTTATGTAAATCTAACCCTAAACCGAAGCGACAATGGTTAGAAATTAGGACAAAACAGTTGAGTAACCAATACGTCACAATGACACATAAACAGAAATTCGTGATACGATCACGAAAAAAAAAATGTGGAAGTTCGTGACAGTATCACAAAAAAGAATAAAAAATTTACGTGACTATAGGTACGTAATTTCGTGTGACTGAGCTGAGGTAATCATATTGTGATGAAAATGTCCATAACATGTTATTATGTCAAAAATGACTTTATGTATGATTTTTCTGTGATTTAAACACATTTGGACACTTTGAGACAAACAAAATAAAGTAATGATATTATATTTGAAGAGTTTATTTTCTGACCATATTTGAAAACGTGTAAAATAAAATAAAATGTGATGTAACATAAAGTAACATAAAATATAATTATTTAAAACATTAAGCTATTATAGTTTTTCTGTATTAAAGTATTTATTATAGTATTTAAGTATTTCTGCCACAACATATTAGGCTATCGTTATAATGCTCTTGTTTTTAATCTTTGACTAAATGTTTATCCAGAATTTATAATTTGTGGAATATGTGTTTAGCTGTATGGGTCTCTGAGGAGGAAGTGAGTTGAGAAGCAGCGAGAGGGGGAGAGAGAGAGAGAGAGAGAGAGAGAGAGAGAGAGAGAGAGAGAGAGAGAGAGAGAGAGAGAGATACTACGAAAGACTGTGAGTGGAGCTCGTGTATCACTATAACAGTCAAATAAGGCAATTTTACACTCCAAAAAAATACACCAAGCACAAATCAAATACATTCTCACACGCACACCCATATGACGTTGAACCGTAATGAATAATTACTACGGACGAAACTATTTCTCACTCAGATCTCAGGCTTCAGCATTTTAAGTCTCTCCGCTGCAAGTTGCTGCCAAGTTCAACAAAGTGCTAGAAATAATAATTAGTTGCCATGACAACGGCGGCTGGAAAAGGAGGCTCAGTAGTTATGAAGACGAAACAATACAGAGAGAAAATCAGCACCAGGAACCATTTGCATTTGAAGTGTGAAACTTTGCACATATCTGTGTGTTAGAGTCATGTGATTCAGATCTGTTAAGAAATTGATGTGCTGTATGCAACAACTACACGAACATTTTTTAAGAACTATATATGATTTGTCAACTGCCAAGTATAAATAAGGGCAAATTGACAGTTTACTGACGTTTCATGTGTTTACTTTGTTTAATTCTCTTCTTCATGGCAACTTTTTCCAAGTTACCCATTAAAACGTTTTCTCATTCTGGGCCTGCTCCACTCGGCCCTGATGACATTAAAATCCAACCTTCGGTACAAATGGGAAATATAGGGAGGAAGTGAGCGAGGGGGAAAGAGGAAGATTAAATGTTATTACAACAGAGGGACATCCAATAGGAACATATGGTGCTAATGCTATCAGATTTCCCAGAGCATGCCGGGAAGGCACGATCAGAGTCATATCTGATTGCTCGTTCTACACTCAGCCCTAACAATACATTCACAATAAAATTTCATTTACACCAAACCCGGCTCAGGGAATGGCTATCTAATGAAGTCATATGCATTTATTTCCTGTTCACTGAAGCAATGTGTGTGTGTGTGTGTGTGTGTGTGTGTGTGTGTGTGTGTGTGTGTGTGCATGTGTGTGTGTGTGTGTGTGTGTGTGTGTGTGTCTGACAACACAGATGTGACCAGAAACAGGTGCACTTTGACACACACACCAAAGATATAAAGCACACAGGTCCATTTATTAGATATTGGCTATTTAAAAAAAAGCTTGATATGTTTAATATTTGTCAGTAATAATACTTCAAATGAAGGAACGGCACATTATATGTGAAAAAACCGTACAGCACCCATCAGCTAAATCACTTCAGGCATTAATATAGCTAATGTGAATAACAGCCGATCTTTACGTAACCGTGAAAATGAAGTCACCCTTAGCCACAATCTATTCTGCTATAAATCACAACTAACATTTCACGTATGACTGCGGTCATAAAGCACTGAAAATATTTTTTAAGAATGAACACTTCTGCAAGAATGTGTTAGAAATAGCGTTTCTGCAACAAAAGTGGTAATAACTAAGATCTCCCTAACTCAGAATGTACAGTGTTTCGGGGAAACAGTACTGGAGTCTGTGCACGTGGTCATTTATGCTACAAAAAAGTATCAGCACCATGTAATCATCTCAAACTGTTGCTAGGCGCACATAATTCATGTAGTTGTCATGGTGATATTAATGCCTTTTTTTCTGTTGCAGGTCATTGATTTGTTGTTATAGAAAGTATTTGTGTGGCTTTTTGTTAAACTGCAGTAATTACCATTGCAAGACCTTCACAAAGCGAAAGAATCAGACTGCCTGAAGAGAACAATCAGGATTTTCTCACCTCAGTGTGAGTGTTGAAGAGCTCCCAGATGTGATAATAACAAAAGTATGTGACGCACACGACGCAGCTACAGTAGTTAAAGCACGCAAATTAAAGGAAATGACAGGTTAATGTCCTCAATGAAATTAGGGTGAATAAAGGAAATGCACAGGAGAATTTGAACTTGGATTAATTTTATGTGGTTGCAGTAGCAATGCACTACACGTACAGTAGTGCAACAGTTTCCAACAGTGTTGTATTCAAGACCAGCTCATTCGAGTCCGAGTCAAGACCGAGTCCAGAGAGGGTTGAGTCTGGGTCAAGACCAAGTCCACATAAAGTTCTGGGTCTGAGAAAAGACTTAAGGTCATAGTCTGTGCTATGGCATTTCTGATCTCACTCAATTCATGTGTTGTTAAAAATGTCAAAGTCACCCTCAGTTTAATGATTTTGAAATCCACTCTATAATATTAGGTCCTAAACTATACACAGGTCCACTGTAACACAAACCACAGCATACCAATTTACAAAATAAATGTATTATTCATGAAACAAAATAATAATTTAGTTAAATAAAGATAATTTCTAAAAAGCTACAGTACTGTGCAAAAGTCTTAGGCCACAACCAAGAAATATGTATAAAAAGGACTAAATGTCTTTTTTAGGCATCGTCTGTGTTTAGTTTTTTTTTTTTTTTTTTTTTGAGTTATGTGTAGTGGCACTCTATGTTTAACGCAACCATCTCATCATTTTGGGTAACAGCGGCTTATCTAATGCTTAAATCTCAATGGACGGGTGCATTTTATTGCACTGCCATGAGGTAAAAGTCATGGCAGTGTAAAAACCTCCTCAGGTCTGACCGTCTGACCTCGCGCCAGTCTGATGCGCGCCAAAAAAATCACCAATCACTGTTCGTGTGAATCTTACATCAGTTTATATATTTTAAAAGAGTGGACTCGACAATAAGTCTGATTCCAAATGTATTCGAATACGAGTCGAGACCGAGTCAAAATGCTCACGAGTCCATGACAAGACCAAGACCATTAAAATACTGTATGGTCCCGAGACACTGGTTTCCAAAACATAAAAACTTGGAGAAGTCCCCAAAACTTAAAATTTACTAAAGAAAAAACATGTTAGGGAGAATGTGAATGATTTACTTTTGTGTATGAAAGAAAAATGTTGTATAAAAAACAAGGACAGTAAATGAGTTAGAAGTGTGCAACTTTTTATATTTGTTTGGGGTCAGTCCTTTATTGTGTTCTTCAAAGGAATTGTCCTTTCATTTAGTTTTAAATGCAGTCTATTTAATTAAAATCTATTTTCTTTGGCAAAGTAACATTTTAATTAACAGTAATGTGCAAAACTGCATAGCGGCACGACCGTTCTTTCTGAAGCATGTGTTTACTCTGGGTAACTACAGCCCAAAAACATGCAGGTTTCCGGTAGGTGAATTGGAAATGCCAAATTTTAATTGGACAAACTTGTGTATGGATTAACCTGTTCTAGCCATAAATAAAGCCATGCTGGAATAGCATTTAAAAATAAATAAACAAACATATCAAACTTTTTCCAAATTACCAAATATTTTTAACAATGCTTAACAGATTTTTAAGATTTAAGCATTTACAGTACGTTTACAGTAGGTTTAAGAAATTTTACTATGTTCACTCTTTAACTTTCTCAAAAATAGAAACACAGATCTCTCTCTCTCTCTCTCTCTCTCTCTCTCTCTCTCTCTCTCTCTCTCTCTCTTAGCAGATGCTGAAGCATCAAGGGTGATAATCAATTTCAGATGAACACACACAGTGATGCAGGTGCCCTCGCACAAGTAGACATCATCAAGACGACCTGCCAGCCACCTTCGGCACAGAGGACACCAGAAGAGCAAATGTCACTATGTCCCATGCCAACGTGTTTCCACAGGGACCATTAATCATGTGGCACCCAAGGTGGAAAGGAAGTGTGACAAAAGGCCTGGAGAAATGTGGCACACTTACAGCGGTTTCAGTGGTATCAACATAAACAGATGGCTTTTGTGGCCTAAACTTAACTTCCGACAGACTTCCGCAAAGAATCAGTAACAACAGATCAACTTTAGAGGAGATTATTTCTTATAACAAGCAAAATAAATAACAAATAAATGACATTCGTTCAAACCATAGCTAAATAAATGTATTTTACGATACAATTTTATCTACAGATCCTTGAATTCTTTCCTGGCTGCCAAACCTCTCTGCACACAGTGGTGATACATTCTTGCTGCCTCCCCTTGTATTTCCAGAAAGATTTTTATTTTCAACAAGGAGAGAGGTGAGACTAGCCACTAGCCAGGCCGTAAAACAATCATAGGCCGGAAGTTAACTTTGGGCCAGGTGTGTAACCATAACCCCATTCACACAGACATTTGGTCCCAGAAAATACCCGTAAAATTGCCAGACAAGCGTCTGTGTGAACGCAAACTCGTCCCGTTAATCTTCTGGGATCATTGCCGGAAAGAGGTTCTAGTCAGATACACGGAAAACCCTCTGTGTGAACAAGAAGCCGAAACAATGCCATAATGGGCGTGTCGTAGTGAGGATGCGCACGTCACAACAAAAGTTATGGTTCAGCTCCTTAAAATGAGAGATAACATGCATATAAACATTCACCACAAGAAATGTTGCAAACTAGATTGAAGCAGTTATCAGGAAATGATAAATGAGACGCACAAACAATAACGCACGAGCCGTAGTGAGGAAGCGCGTGTCATGGCAACATGAAGTTGGTTCAACTCTTTAAAATGAGGGATTTACAACATTCACGAGGAGAAATGTCATCAAAATGGACTGAAGCAGATATCAGGTAAGTTATCTCGTCACATACTGCGTTGAAACAAGCATCATTCAGCAGCATAAAAGAATATTGCGTCACGTGCTCATTTGAGCTATAAAATAAACGAAAATTCCTGCGCGTCATCCCAACAAGATATATCGTTCAGCTCCTCAAAATGCGGGTTTTAAATGCATATAAACAATCGGTCGGTCACGCGCTCCTTTATAATCTTATCATAAACAAAAATGCACGCGAGTGGTTTCTGAAGAAAGAAATAATAAATAATATATGCAAACTTCAGACGCTGCGTAGAAGAGAGGATAGGACTTTCAACAGGTCACGTGTCTTTCCGGGACCATCAGATGCCGGCTAATCATGGCAGTGTGAATGAACAAAAAATCTAAGGATCCCAGAAAAATCCAGGATGCCTTTTCTGTGTATTTTCCGGAATGTCTGTGTGAAACGGGCTCATGACAAATCACGTGTGTCCGGTAAAATTGCCTAAATAGGAGAAACATAGAGCAATGAGAAACACAGCAAGTATCTGGTCCTTAGCTTAGTAACAAACAGTCTGTATGTAATAATATTACGTAAGGAGCGTATGCATTTTAATGCTTGAACAACTTAAATTAAGTCATTTCAACTTTTTCGACTAGTTAAAAGTTGCTATAAACTATAAATATATATATATATATATATATATATATATATATAATAGCTATTATAGCTGTTACATAATTACTAGGTGACCACATATTTGGTAGATGAAGCCATATGAAGTCTAAAGTACTGTAAATAAAGTCTTATAGCTTATAGGTCTAAAACCTGTAGTAGAGTAAACATTCTCAGGCGATGGGTTCCCATGGGTATTTCTAATGGAGTTTTTAAAAAAGTGCTTTTTTATTTTTAAGTAAAATATGGTTAGTGGTTACTATTACTTGAAAAGAGCTTCCTGTCTGGTTCTACAACATTATGTGCAATAAACCTCAACCATAATTTTTTAAACCATTGCATGCATTAAAGCTTTACATTGCAAGCCAGATGCTCTGTAAACACTACAAGTTTGTGAAGGAGTTTACATTTGATAAATAGGACAATCGTTCTTATGTCATAACTTAGGTTTGGAAAGTACACAATGCTTTTGTTATTTACATGAAGTATGACCGCGAGTCATTTAAATTACACATCAAATGAGAAAATCTCTTCAAGTAATGTCAACCATAGACTTTGTTTTAGTCATAAATCCAAAAACCTCTATTCTAAAAACCCTTTACAAATTACAGAGGCAGCCCATGGCAAAATAACCTTCCCTGATGGACAATAAATTAAAATAGTGGAGTAGCACTAATAATACATAAAACATATTAATAATTTTTGATGTTGATCGTCTACTTTAATTTTCCTTTTACCCTAATTCTGTATGCATTTGTTACAAACATGATAAAACAACAGCTGCTTCAAACACAAAAGACCAGATACACAGGAAGTATAAATAAATGACCAGACCTGGACCCACAGAGATTCAAACAAACAAAAAGAGGCATTTAATTCATTCATTGTGTCTTCTTATTAACAACTCTAATCACTATATGCAGAATATAAAACCACTACAAAGGTTTTTAATGTTTTAAAGGATCAATTCACCCAAAAGTAAACATTTTGTCATCATCTACTCTCATGTCAGGACCTCCAGGGTGATCTGAAATCAGAAATGACAAGAAAGCATCATGCAGACCGTTGACTTCTTTTTCAAGGGCGCACGATTTGAAGCCTGCACATGTATTTAGCCCATCATGTGTGTGACCCCTCGGTCCACCGGCTGCCACTGATGCAGACTGATGAACTCTCATAATAACATCTATAAAAACACATATACAGTATTCATTGTTGTCTATCATATTCGAGATACTCATCCTGTTTACTTTACTTGACTTTACTTGACTTTACTTTACTTTACTTTACCTCATATTTAAAATCGTATTAATATTAGATTTTTCTTTTTTTTTACCAAAATATTTAAAGCAAATGTTGACTTCATGCTTTCTGTAAAACATGAGCCAATTTGATGTATAACACTGATGTTTCAACAACTCTGACAAATGGTGCAGTTTTATGGAAACCATTTCATTGTAAAATGTCATTTATGAGACATTTTCCCTTCATGAGTTGAATCAGTGTTTATGTCACGCTTTCGAAGAGATGACACTTACACTGCAACCTATTACAGATAAAAGTTACGAAAACACACAAACCAAAAGCAGCATGCATTTCACAAAGACCGGTCCTGTCAGTAATGAATGAGTCTGTTCATCCCTTGAGAATATCTTCCGCCCCAGTAACCAGTTGTCAAGTTGTGTGTGTCTGCGTTTTTCTGTCCAGGCCCATGTTTCTAGTGTCCAACAGGAGCGGAGTATGTCGAGCATCAGTCTCTGTCAGAAGCACGTCCTTATCGCTTATGTCCTGTTTAAACCTTCGAAAAGCTGTCTCAGAGAGTGAGAAAGTGTGTGAGCGAGAGACAAGACAGAAAAGGGGAAAAACAGCAAGAGACAGATGCCTGGAAATGAGGCGGTGAAAGAAAGAATGAGAGATACAAGATTGGAAAGAGAAAAATAAGGAAAGAGTTAATGATAAGGAAAAAAAATGTCGAAATCAATCTCATGGCAATACGTATCTATTTTATGAGGATGCTAATTTGTATGAATTCATACAATGTCATGTGTGTTTTATAATATTTTCCTTATTCCCCTGTGATGCTGGGGTTAGGGAATTGTTTCACTAGTGCTCATTAATAGCAGTAACACTTTACAATAAGGTTGTGTTTATTAACAATAAGTTAATGCATTAGCTACTTCTACAGCATCTATTAGCCTTAGTTTATGTTTTTATTAATACATATGCACCATGAACTAACATCAACAAGTATTAATAAATGCTGAAAACTTTATTGTTCACTGTTGTTTATGTTATTTAATGCATCTACTAAATTAACTAATACAACCTTATTTTAAAGTGTTACCTAAATAGCCTACTAAAGGTTATGGGTATGGATTATCTTGTTTTATTTGTATTAAAAACTCTACTTGCATTTGGTTCCACTACCTTCCCGTGTTTACTCTCAGGGGCGTTACAAAAGGCCTGGGCCCGGTTGCATAAAGCACATTAAGTTTTTCCCTAAGGGGTGAGATAATGATTTAAGGATTGTTGCATACATTATAATCCCTTAAACAGTTCTCTTAGGTAAGGGCAGAGTCGTATAATAATAGAGTTACGACACTCACATAGACGTCCGTTGTAAGAATGGAATGCGGAAGTAACAGCGTTTCATGTAGTGACCGGTAGTGACGCATAGTTCCAAACGCAGCACTGAAGCCCATTCATTTCAATGGCACCTGCTGGTAAATCGATGAAATTACCGTTTCTCTTTACATTTTCGGACATTTCATTAATATAGTCAACAGTGATATTTTATGAACTCTGCTGTAGGTAATGATTTTCGTTAATAATAACTAGTAAAAATTTTATATTTTAATGAGTTGTGTATAATGTGTGAATAATATAGATTTAATGGTTTAATATTTTATTACTGGTGGCCATCTACTTTATACTTATCTTTTTTATATATTACGAGTAACACTAGGGGGCAACAGCGACAAGCTAAATGCCTTATAAGAAAGTCACACTGCTTACAATGCTGCTATGTGTTTCATTGTGTTTGGTAAGTAATACGAGTGATGTATCCTCGAAAATCATGTATGATTATATTAACATTTAATGTGTGTACTATAAATACAATTAAATATTAATTTAGTGTGTTTATGTTATGCTTCACTGTTACAAATAACCACGTTGGCGATCTTTTTTGTGATTTTAATATAGTAAAAGTGTAGGAATTATGTTTTTAGCAGATTGATAGCCATTTATATAGCCATATTTTGCTACAAAAATAAAAGATAAACTGTGTTGCTGTAGTTGGTATAGATAACCACAGTTATCTTTGGGCCACAATTAACTGTTTATCTTTATTAACTGTTTTACTATATTTACATCAGTAAAAAAACGTTATAAACATAGTAAGTATAGTGATCAATTCACATTACAAGCTAATATTTATCTAAAATAGCTGAAAACATATGCAAACAGATTGACAGCCCTGCTTGGTTTGGAACTGCAGAACGTTACATGAATCACGTGACCGCACGGCGGCGAGATCAAAGCGTTTCGTAACTCTGTTATTATACGACTCTGGGTAAGGGTAATCGTTAAGTGTTTCACGACAGCAACCCAGGTTTGCCGTTATAAAATACTATTGTTGCCATGGAGACGCAACAGAAAAAACTTAAGGTTTTTTATGCAACATCCTCAAGTTTAAGGGAAACATAAGGGTGAACTTAAGGGAAAATTACACTTAAGGTTGTTTACGTAACCAGGCCCAGATATCTGGATCAATGATAAATGATGGATTTATTAATAAAAGATCATCGATCTCTCTGATAATTTCAATGTCTATTTACATGTTTTTAACCTAAGGGTGTTTTCACACCTGCCTTGTTTAGTTTGGTTGAATCATACCAGAATTTGATTGCTCAATTGGTGCAGTTCGTTTGGGCAGGTGAGAATGCAGCAATCGCGCACCAAAAGCGGACCAAACAAGCGGACCGAGACCACCTTGAAGATCTTTCAAACTAACTCTGCAGCGGTTTGTTTGTGGTGAGAACACGATCCGAGATCTAACCGACCTAACTGCAAAAGTACTGCACATTTTGGACTAAACCAGCTGCCGGAGTCAGCTGCGCAGTACATTATCGGATGAGGAAGTGTTTGTTGACAATTTCTATTAGAATATTATAGAATACAATATTAGCACAATGACAGATCACCGACATACCTGGAGTTGTGAGGAGGTGCGGCGGAGACACACATTTTGTGTCTTTGCCATTTGTAGTGCATTAAAACGTTGTTTTCAAGCCGCATCCACACTTCATTCTGGAAATGGACTTTGTATAACAACAACGGAGACATAATAACAGTGCGCAGCCGTCTGTCCATGGTGTCTGCTGCATTTTCCTTCTTTTTGTTTACTTCCGGAGTTCCGTTGGAATTTCGCGCACGTTGATTCTGACCAATCGAGAAGCAGTTTAGGAAATACGTTCAAATACATGTGGCCAATGAGTGATGTTGATATTACCACATGACAGAATTTTGGTTCGTTTCAACTGGTGTGGATCAGAGCAATCAGTGTGGTGTGAAAAGGAACCAAAACTGCTAAAAAGGTTACAATGTATCATTTTTTGCTTTTGGTCCGGACCAAATGAACCGAACTAAAGATATGAAAACACCCTAAAAAGGTACCATTTATGCATTTTGGCTGTTCTTTTACACAAAAAGCATGTTGAGATCCTGAAAATGCAAACTTGTGAAAACTTGTTTTCAAAGTGCACGTTTTCAGAAACATCTGCATTATCATGTGTATATGGATGTCACACTGATTTGTTCAGTCTTGATACATGCGCTAGTAGCCTACTTGACAACCATAACAACAATGGTGGCCTACAGGACTGTGTTTGTGCTGCTCAAGATGCTGAGTTTATTTACACAAAGTTTACAAAATTTTGCTTTATAGTCCATGGTCATTTAAAAAAATACTTTTCCCATTTTAGTACAATCGCTGCTATGTTAACATGCCTAAAAAAATCTGTTAAATAAGACATACAAGAGTTAATATTCACTGGACTACAGCACCCTGAACCTGTTTGTTTTTTCTCTCACACACTGATCACAGCTCCAGACCTCAGCATAAACTATGGTGTCATCCAGCTGTTTTATGGCAAGATGCATCTTGTGCTTAATCTCAAGGTCTCCATAACTCCTCCTGAATGATCTGCATTTAATGCATGGGGAGATTTCACAACCATGTGTAAATTTGTGAGTGTCCACGCGAAGGACTTTTCAATGCAACTACTCATTGTTTGTCAAGCGTCTCTTCACTAACACACCCACCACCGGATGTGTGTTGCCTCCGTCAACCTAGTGATGCTGCAGGTGAGATGTGCCTTACGTGTTTGGATGTATATTACCATAGCGGCGTTATATGCACCAGTTTAAGACCAGTAAATTACAGAGAGGAAGCATCTGTTCTGTAAATGTAATGACGGCAATAAGAATGATCCTTCTACCCTCACGCACCTGGGCTGTTGTCCATAAGCCTCTTGATGCATTCTGGGAAATGATACATATATATTTCTGCCAGCAGAGAAGTTGAGAGATATAATAGCAAATAAATTGCCTCCTGTTGAGAGGTAAAAATTGGTGTGCCTGAGACCAGAGAAGAGCAAGTTTGTGTCTGTGCGTTTATCTTTGTTGGACGCTGAAGGTGTAAACATCTGCTAGCATCCACCGTTTTTATTCTCTTTGCCATAAACAGTCCTTTTTTTATCTGTAATTAACCAGTTATCTCTATGTTAGTTATCTATGTTGTGCCTAGGGTTGTAATGGTGACAGACATCTGACACAGTTAAAACTGCCAAGTAAGAAAACCAGTAAATGATAAAGTAAAGGAATTATAAAGTGTGAATTGAACAGATTTGATGAGCTAAAGCAGTAGTAGGCTACTATACATGACATCTTGTAAAATAGCTGTTGTATCTTTGGATCTAAAAACTTATTGAGCCATTGTTGAGCATGAGGTGGACAGAGGAATCACTTTATAATAAGGTATGTATTTATCAGTAGGCCTATTTGTTGCCTGGTATTCGAACCCACAGCCTTCATGCTAACTTAATGCTGTACCAGATGATCTACAAAAACAGTAGGCTGTAAATATAACGAATTTGCAGTTAATTAACAAAGAATATTTGAAAGTGGTTGTCCTGCTATTCAATTTCAAGGTAATTTTAGGTTGACTTTTTATTTTGAAGTGATTTTCTAGTGGTATATCATAAACTTAATTGAAGGGTTCTGAATGTTTTTCACTGCTGTTAGCAGGTGGGCGGAAATCAGAATCAAGGCTTTTACTGCAAAGTTCAGCTCTCAGGTAAAAACAATCAGAGAACTTCCACTTCTCAGAAGCTCAGATCCTTTTAAACGTTTCAATGAGACAGAAAATACCAGATGTGGAAAGTAATTACACTCTCATAAGTGTATACAGTATTTATGTGTGTGTTTATGTGTGCTTTATGCAGAGATAATCATCATCCTACACTGTCATTGAGTCTGTACCTGTCAAAAGTACAGTTTTGCACCCAAAGAGTTCATATAAGTACATCTGAGGTATTAGTATCTGAAGGATATATTTTGATGTAGATCTGTACATAAAGGGACAGTTCACTTTTTTTGAAAATATGCTCATTTTCCAGCTCCCCTGGAGTCAAACATTTGATTTTTACTGTTTTGGAATCCATTCAGGTGATCTCTGGGTCTGGCAGTACCACTTTTAGCATAGCTTAGTATAATTCATTGAAATCTAATTTTGACCATTAGCATTGTGCTCAAAAATAGCCAAAGAGTTATATTTGTCCTTATTAAAACTTGACTCTTCTGTAGTTACATTGTGTACCTTTAAAGTGGAGGGTCTTTTCCAGACTTTTCCAGTCTTCAACTGGGGTGGTGATGGCACAGTGGATAAGACACTCGCCTTTGGTGTGAGAGATCCGGGTTCGAATCCACTGTGACACACCATTGTGTCCCTGAGCAAGACACTTAACCACTAGTTGCTCCAGAGGCGTGCGTCCCCTGACATATATATAGCAGTTGTAAGTCGCTTTGTATAAAAGCGTCAGGTAAATGTACCCATCAATTTTGGTGAGCTTGTGCAAATTGTAGCCTTTTTTCCTATTTGTAGTGGAGATGAGTGGTACCCGGCGGGGTCTTCTGTTGTTGTAGCCCATCCGCTTCAAGGTTGTGCGTGTTGTGGCTTTACAAATGCTTTGCTGCATACCTCGGTTGTAACGAGTGGTTATTTCAGTCAAAGTTGCTCTTCTATCAGTTTGAATCAGTCGCCTATTCTCCTCTGACCTCTAGCATCAAGCATGGGGTGAGTAAATTATGAGCGAATTTTCAAATTATGGTGAACTATCTCTATAAATGTAATAACAACGTACAAACATGGACTAATCATAAAAGAAAGAATGAAAACAATACACATGAATGTTCAAATAAAATGTCATAAACACAAATTACTTAAATTACTAAATCAATATAAAATGGGCATTTGTTAATCATGAAAAACAAAATGGTGAAAATACAACCTGGAGATAATTGACTTTTTAGCCTCTTTATCCCACAATCGTCAGCAGATAAAAGACTGCAGAACTTAAACACTGTCTGCATCCATCATCACAGTGTCTGTCAACAGCTGCCTGGATGTTAATTATACATTGTGAAGTTTGGGGGGGGGGGCAGTCACACCTGTCTATGTGTGCTTCAGCATTGCTAATGCAGCGATAATTAGGAATGCAATCTGCATGAAATCAGTCACTGAATTAATGCCTTTGTCCTCTTCCCATTGCAGAGAAGAGAAGACCACATGCTATTAAAAGTGAGTGTTGGTACAGTATTGATGTGTCGAAGGAGGTGGGCATGTCATGAGCTTTGCCATCTTTCTGTCTTTCAGCCATCTTTCTGGTCATTGTCCATTTTCGATGAAGATAGAAAGTCACTTGCATTCAGAACAATACTGGGGTTTGTAAATGTTGACAACATTTTCCTTATCTGGTGAACTATTTCTGTAATGCTGTGCTGTTTCGGTGCCAGAACCTCTCGGTGAGACTACAAGCAAAAATAATTTCTCTATGCAGAATATCATTTCGACAGGGGTTTGTTTTAGTGGCCTTCTACATCTCTCTGGAATGAATATGAACATCCCTCATATAAATTGTTGCCACTCTGTCAAAACAGATTTAATAACAAATTCTCCCTAAATTTCTTTCAACATCTCATTCGATCTTTCTTTCCCAATAATAATTGGGGTGAGCATTGGGGGTGAGGCTTTGAGAGACATGAGTATTTGCAATCAGCAAAGTCTCATCTGATTTAAATTCAGGTTGCAGTCCACAGCACTGGGATGGGCAAAGAGGTTATTCCCTTCTTATTTCTCTATTTCTCTCTTATTCTAGTTATTTCCTCTCAGAGGAGCAATGATATTTCCACCTGGCTGGGTGCAGAAGACGAGTCTTACATCCGAGGAATCGGGCATGAAGCGCTCGCTGCTTTTACCAAACCCTGTGCGACAGAGCAAAGGATTGTGGGATGCACTGCACGGCTGGAAGACAGGAATAAAGACAGAAGGTAGTGATTATGAGCTAGACAGAAAAGAGAGAGTGAGAGAATGTGAAAATCACAGCAGACAGTGTCTTCATTTAGCCTTTTGTCTAAATGCCAGTTATTCCCATTGCAGAAGCTCGGATCAGCCTACTGAGAATTATTCAGTCTATTCCTGTCTAATTCTAATTCATCACTCTCTTTCTATCTCTCTCTTTCTCAAAGAGGCATGCATTGACTACATTACCGTATGCGCGTATGTGCTTAAATGTCAATGCCCTTTGATGGCAGCTTTATCCGTTCTCAAACAGAATTCCCGGACCACATATGTACATTTAGCATTTGCCGTTTTTGTCTGTTAAACACAAACCAGTTTTATAAAATTATCATGAAGCTCAAACATAAAACAAACCGCATACAAAATTATATAAAAACTATATTATGTGCACAAACAAAAACTCAATAGAAAAGTATGGTTAAGAGTTTTGAGTATTGTCCAAGTGTAAAAATTTGTGGTGCCATTATTTCTTGCAGACAACGTATGTCTGTTTCTAATGGAAGCACCATGCTTTAAAAAAACATCAGCAGACGGCAGTTTTTTTCAGCGCTTAGCATTGGCATTTTGACTAAGTAAAAAAAAATAACTTGGGGGGGAAACGCTTATGAATGTCACTTTTCACTCAGCCCCCCAATCACAGTGGAGAAGGGTTGGGACAAATACCACACCAACCATCCGGCGCATTGCACAAAAATTTATAAACAAATCCAAAGTACCATAGCAACCAAAGTGTTCAGCTGAAGAAACACTGGCAAGTTTCACATTGTCATGCACCTGACGTTTTCATATTTTAACGCATTTGTGAACATGAGGCTTAATAGCCCAGACAAAACATTGCCCACATACCATTCCATGTAATCCTGTATGTATTTGTATGTTTGCACATTACTTCCAAGTCTTAAGATGTGCTATCACCTTCAGCAAATCACAGTGGTGTCATAACCTGATTGCAGATCTACAACAGCCCAGTGTGTATGCATGCGTCGATGCGTGTGTGTGTGTGTGTGTGTGTGTGTGTGTGTGTGTGTGTCCCCGGTTAAGAAATGAATCAGTGTAAGCCCTGGCTAAGCACCTCTCTCTCCCTCTCCTGCTCCTGTTATCATATTACACCACTGATAGATGTTCCCTCCAACCCTGGAGCTAAAAGATTAATTTGTTTAAGCAGAGCCCGATCCATTGACCTTGGAAGAAACTATCTCTCCTCTGATGTGTGCTTTGGGTTTGGCCAAAAAGACTAATAGAGAGATTATATGTTCAGTTCACCAAGAAAAACATATGATGTTGAATACTTTTAATAGCTGTAAGTTAGCCCAGGGTGCCACATTACCATAATGTGTCAAAGGGCTTCTGTTCAGAGAGAATTACTTTTCATTCAGTAGTGTTGGAAAATCTCTTTGAAGCTGATGATTGGTCAACAAGGAGAACGTCTGGCAGGAAAACTGGTATGAACGCTGTCAAGAGGAGCACAAATAATTGCAAATGAGATAAATACATTAAACTCTACATTTTTACTCAAAAAACGTTGGAAGGTTTTAACACATGTTTGAGTAAAATATGAACAACCCATACCACTGGGTTATAAAACCTATGCTGGGTTGTTGTTACCCAACCAGTGGTTGAAACAACCCAGCATTTGGGTTGAAACATGTTTGTCCACATTTTACTCAGACATGGGTTTAAACAACCTAACATTGTAGAGTATACATTTGCATGCCTTCTGTAGAGGTTTTGGTCCAAAAATAAACTTAAAATTAATTCAATCTATACTTTTCTTTAATTAGTATATGTGTTCCCTGTGAACAAACTCATGACCTCTGCAGTACTGACACTCAAATGATGTTAAGATGCTTTATCAATTTAACCATAGATAGATAGATGGATAGATGGATTCATAAGAAATTCATAAGAATCAACAGTTTTTTTGTCAATGTTTCCATCAATAAACACCAAATCAGTTACAGAAATGAGGTCAGTAAGAAGGAGTGAGTGTGTGTTGTGTCACTTTGACATGCTGGGAGAAAATTCCCAGATTCGTTGCTATGATACATTTCTACGAGTCCACATGCTGTTAAATTTAGTTTAAACCCATATTAAGTCAAACACAGACCCTATTTAATTGCTTTAAAGTATTGCAATTTTGCTACAGTGGGTCCTGTCATGAGAGTGATTTCACATGTTTAATTTTCTGATTAAATTTTTAAGCAATATGTCAAAATCAGTTCCTTACGACCAAACACTAAATCTGCAGAGGCTGGGTTTCTGTCTTCTGTTGAGAGAAATCATTTCATTCTCTCTTTCCATCTCTGAAGTGAGTTCTAAATCTCGGTTCATGTTTTTATTCATCCGTAAGAACTGGCAACCAGTGAGAGGTGTCAAAATCAGTCAGTATGACTGGAAATGACCTAAAACAATTATGCACAGTAGTCACATAGGGGCCAAAAGTGAGGTCTGGGGTGAGTTTCCCTCAAGTTAGATTAGGCCAACAAAATATGAGGTGTATGGTTCAAAATGGTATTTATTGGACAAAATTATTTGGCAGAAAGGCAAATCACAGCATATTAAAGAATCTGGGTTTTGTTTAAAAATACAAAAATGCACAGAAAAAACAAAACTAAACATTTAGGTAATAAAGCATGCATTAACTACTTTTTTATTAATATTAATATTTGTTGATCCTCTTCTGTGTTAATATTTTTTAGTTATTGTCCAGAGCTGAATTAATACACCGTGCACATTGTGGGCCCTATTTTAACGATCTAAGCGCATCGTCTAAAGCGCACAGCGCAGGGTCTAAATGGGCGTGTCCGATGCCACGTTTGCTAATTTAAAGACGGGAAAAATGGTCGAAAAGGGTTGTACATATTTTCCTAATGAGTAATGGGTGTGTTTTGGGTGTAACGTGCAATAAACCAATGAGAGTCTTATCTCTCATCCCCTTTAAAAGCCAGTTGTGCCGGCGCTGTGCGTAATCCCATCAGTAATTTAGATGATGGACTTTGTAAACTGAAAAACTAAGCGGAGGAAGAAGACCACCAGTTTAAGAATAATGTAAAAAATTTGTTGTTTTCATTTTTATTGAATTTTTTTGAATTAAAATCTTTAAAAGCCTTTTTCTTTCAGTCATAGAAGTACAAATAGCAGGCTTTGAATTGCTGTAAATGTATTGATATCCTACATAATCAATGTAATCTCATATAATAATTTGCAAATATGCAAGAAAAGGTTTGTACTCTAAAAATTGAAACAAGAGATAAAGGATTTACAAACGTGCAGAAAACCGAAGCGTTTCAGCACTAGAACAGCTCCATGGGATTTTTTTTTTTTTACAAAACATTAGTTAAAATGTTTCTCATCATTCCATATCCACAGGTAGAGTGTCATCATGTACAATAAATCCGTTCGATAGCATTTGTAAACATTTAAAAATAGATGCATTTGTTTAAAGCAAAGCATTTATTTACTTACCAGGCTACAGGTGAAGCAGCCCTTTGCGCCTTTTAACGTCTCATAATTAGTCCTCATTTATTTCCAAGAGTCTCAATAATAATATTTTACATTCAATCCTTTAATCTTTCATATTTAAAAGCGTTTTTGTGTTGCTGCGCATTCATGTATGTGATAAGCAAATCCACTTGTCGTCCCGTTTATAAGCGCATATTACTAACGCGCTCTTTAAATAAAAAAAACACATTGCGCCATTGACTTTAGACTTTAGACCAGGTTTTTGTTGGTCAATGGCGTAGTATATTTTATTTGCCTCAAAATAGCAACGTGCCAACAATGCGCCTGAACACACCTCGTTTTCAGACCAGAACGCCCATGGGCGCAAAAGGGGGCGGAAATGCATTTGCTATTTAAACAATGTGGCACTAAACGTGAAAATGATAATTGCGCGGGATGGAAACAAGCAAAAGACACTTGAGACGTGCATTGCGCCGGGTGTAAGATAGAGCCCTGTGTGTTATTTTTGCCAAGCCTGCTTAAATGCTTCTCAAAGCTGAGCTTCAGTTTATTAGGTTTAAACATACCAATGCAACATGCATATGCAAAGTTTTTAATGCATCTATAATCAAATATTTGAATGAAGAGCGAAGAGTTCAATTGTTTAGCGCTGGCCATTACCGTACACTTGACCAAGACTGGGAGTGAAGGTCGCATTTGCTTGCAGGAATTAATCCCATAATTATCATTATGCTGGTATAGAATTCAACCCAAAATGGTTCACGTAGTGTTAAAGTGTTAACAGAAAACACAGAAATCTAATTACTGTATTAACAAGACCAGACTAAAGACAATTTAGAGAAAAACAGTATGAAGACATTGAAAAAAAGTGACTGTTGAAAAGGCAGTTATTATTTTAAAAAAAGACATCACCTAATCCCTACAATAGTCCTGTCACTCAGACAAGCAACAGTTTTTATTCAAGATTCCTACTTTATTAAGACATTCTGTATGCTTGGTAAACTGTTTAAGAATAACCAATGTAAATGCGTGACAGGAAATAGCTCCCAGTGGGCATTGCTAAGTGGAAAAGTAAACTATGAGGTACTTTAAAAGAACTTCAATCTAAACAGAGATGCTGGATTAAAACTAGATCTCAACATCATTCGGAAATCCGCTAAAGAGCAAACAAGCAGATTAAAAATAAACAATTCACAGCACGTCATGCCAAGCCCCAAGACTACTTCCTAAACCAGAACACTTACAAATTAAGATGAATAGAGCGATTAACAGCAAGACAGAGCAAAAACATTTTCATTCCCTCTCACCGTAGGGACAAATATGAATGAATGTTTTGATTTTAACCGTCTTAGGTAAAAGCCATTGATTTAAACGGTTTCATTAAGCTATCTACCATCATCTAGCAGGTGTACTGGGCACGGCTGTCTTATACTACACTGTGCGGTTTTGATATTGAACATTCACACATGGATTGAGCTCCTAATGGTGAATCTCACTGAAAATCTTTACAGACAAAAGAAAAGGTCAAGCACTGGCTTTGATACATCAACTACAGTAGCGAGAGAAGTGGACAGCGAGGTGCCTAGATTTACATACACACTATCATAAATGACACACCAACACATACTCTAATTAATTCCCTTGTCACATCTGCTGTCGCGATACAGCTCTAGTGTTATGCTGATCAGCAAGTGTTAAGCTGAGGTGCGGCTGTCAGAATTGATTCCACCTCTCCATCCGAAAGGTCATTAGAGATAAAGTAACCACTCTGTGTGCTGTCACTGACGAATTATGGTTTGCATAACCAATCATCTCAGGCCTGACAGGGAGAAATGATGATGTACGCGGGAGGAAGCTGAACGTGACCTCAGGCCCCAACATGCCCAACACCTGATCGGATCTGAGGGCTAACGGCAAGTCTTGCTTCAGCATTAGCGGGCGTTTTCATTTTTTAACCCTCTGGGGTCTAAGGGGTTTTTAGGGCCCTTTGGAAGTTTTGACATGCACTGACATTTGTGCTTTTTTCAGTTGCTTAAAAACATATTAATGGCAAAGGTCTCATAACACTGTGTTCATCAGAAACTGGGCTACAATATCATATAATCAACATGTATGTACATGTTTGTATTTTTGAGAGAAAAATGTTTATGCGTGGTTTTTGAAAAAGCAAAATTTTTAAGTCACTGATATAACTCCACAAAACTCATTCTAAACATGTTTTCCCAAGACTTTCCAAACTGGATCTAGTAGTCTAGAGTTTTTTCTTCAAAATGATGTGAAAAGCATATGGCCTACTCAATCACATAAAGCAAGATATTGATTTACAATTTCTAAGACACTTTTGCTTGGGAAAGGCTGTATGCATGGAGGCGGGACAGCTCCTGAATAATCAGTGATTGACAGCTGAGAGACAAAAGAGTTGAATAATGAGCCACTAATGAGCCTTGTGTGGATGTTCAACAGGAATAACTTTCTCTGTAGTAAAACCATGATAAGGTTTACTTTTCAATATAATGTAAAAACACACACACACACACACACACACACATTATATATATTTATATATATTTCTTTTGAAATATTTTCTATTAATTCCACAAGTATAAGTTACCTTTTAAAAACCATAGTAGCTTAATCATGGTAAAGATACTGTTTGGCCATCTTAACATGAACACACTTCAACCCAGGGTTAGTGTTTGGTTGGCCAGCGAGAGGTTTACTTTTGTGCAGTAAAAAGCTCAAAAGAACAACTGCCTATCGTTGTCTGGACTCTTATTTGTGTATTTGTAATCATTATAGTAGAAACACAACAAGGGACACGCGTGGTAAACGTATCAATGTTTGTTTACAACCGCCGCCATAACCTCACGTGTTGATCATGAAAGCAGTGAATGTGTGCACACGCGAGTGATCCTGTGTTTAATAAACTTGCTGTGCGGAGATATGTGCTTAGACGCAACTAAATAAGGATTGTACTGTTTGGAATCGCGCATTATATAAGAATACCAAAAAGCGCGTCAAGTTTCCTGACTCGCGTGTTTGTGTATGTGTGTTCCAGTCGCGTGAACTGTTTGACGGAAGAACAAAGAAAACACTCGCGTCTGGAGATACTGACACACATACGCAAGGAAATAAGGATTTATGTCATGTTTGGTGCAATCGGATGGAACAACAAGGAATGGAGAGACTGGATTGTGGATTGCATATCCATTGACTGCAGGAGGCACGAGTCATGCATATGGATGTTTCTGCTCATTCACTTCAATGGCGCGGGGGTGTGGCGATCCGATCTCATTACAGATAATGAGGTAACTGGCGAAATACGGTACTTCTCCTCCTTCTCATACAGTTTACACCGAATGACAATATCTGTTTTCAATTTCATTTATATCATTTAAAAGGAGACATTCCAAGCATTATGTAGACATTTATCTTTTGTTTCTACACCAAGTATTCGTTAAGTTGCAGTTTATTTTTCTGACGCGTTTCTGAAAGGACTTCACTGAGGGAGAGAGAACAGAACGTGCATCATGTTTATTTTCTTAATTTTGCGAAAAGCACAACATTCTGTTTTTATTGGGAGTGGACAGGAAAAAACTAGACACTTTAACGTTTGAAATGATGTATAAATCATATCTGTATGTCAAAAATCAGCAGAGTAATTTAAGTCTCTTTGCGGAGTGATTGAAAAATAAAGAGTTTGCGGCGCCCGCGCCACCGTCGACCCCAGAGTGTTAATACGAATTTAATTTGTTTTTATTTATTTTGCTTTCCATCACTTGTTGCCTGAGGAGAGAAAATGAGGATTGTCAGTTGTGGTTGAGTCTGGTACAGTGAAGGTCATGTTTGGTTTGTTTAGAGGGGGTTCATTCCTTCCTAATTGAGTTTTCTAATCAGCGCCCTTATGAATGTTTATGTGGATGTTTGTCATAAAACAGACACTGTTAATCAGCACAGGATCGGTGTGATGTATGACAGTATATTTTCTTTCCCCTGAACTCAGAGTCTTTCTGTTCGTATGTGGGTAAATGGCATCTGTGCAGGTTCATATTAAAGATGAGAATAAAGACTGATTTTTAAACAAGGTTAAAGTAACTCTGTTAAAGGATTACTATGCCAGAAACGACAATGCTAAAATTTGCTTACAATTCCAAACCCCTGTGCTGTTATTATTCTCTATAATAAACAAAAAAGCAGTTAAAAAAATTACACCCTTTAAAAGATTATACATTCTGTTATATACAAAAAAGTACAAAAAAATTAAGACGTATGTGACAATGGCGTCATACAAAACCTTATGTCTTATGCTTGACAGAGAAGGAAAGTATAATAGCGTTTTCATTTTGAGATGAACTATTATTAAGGTTTTACTTTATTAAGTGCACGTGGCTTGCTTCGGTGCCTTCAAAACTCAGGAGGCAATTTAACAAGAAAATTGTGTTCATACTGGTGGTGATTCATACAGAAGTGCTGAGATCCATCACAATACTGAATCTTTATTTTTAGACGGGCTTTTGTAACACAGCTGTTTTTTTCTGGCCAGAAAAGTAAGAGGACAGCAGGTGTTTGTACAGTCAGATGAATATGGAAGAATGAATTTAGGGTTACATGCAACGCTGCTCACTCTCCTTGCTACAATAACCACAGTCATAAGAACCAGAGCCACAATAAATAGCCAGCTATGCTATTGGATAAAGAAGTTGAAAGGAAAAATCCCACATAAAATTCGATATTATATTTGTCCGTCCAAGCAAGCAAAATGGAAAGTGTTTATGTCTGCATAGAGTTTCTGTGTCATCTAAATTTTAATGCTGTCATGACTCAGATCTTTTGAATGCAAGGCATTCTGGTTTTCACATTCATTAATAATGCCTCCTTTTCTCATTTTCAAAATGGCACGTGTCCAAAATTGATCAAAAAATTATTCTTATTCATTCTAAGAGCTATGAGATACCTGAATGAAATACAGTAGCCTTCATTTTCTGTGAAGACAGACTATTACTATGTATTGTGTACTGGCTTATACTGTACTAGTTGCTACAAAAAGTATATGCACAATATAGTCAAACATAATGTAGAAGAATATTTACTGTATATAAAATATATAACTGAAATATTAAAAAAATATCAAACAAAGTGTTGTTTTTAAAGTGATACAGCAACAAACTCTTAAGCACAACATTTTAATAAAAAAAAAGGTACAACATTTAAGCAATAGATTCATAGGTTAAAATGACACGTAAAGACACTTTCTGGTGAAATTTGTACACCTTTGTAATATTTGTTCATACTTTAATTTTAAGGTGCTATATTTAAAAATTTTATAAAGCAAAAAATACCATAGTACTGTATGTTCGTAGATATTCAGGAAACATGCAAAGTTCACTTAAACCATATAAGTTTTGAAACACATACATTTGAGTACTTTGAACTTAAATAAATTGAGTCATATGCACATATGCACTTATATTTAAGTTCACAGTACTAATATGTATATGTTTTAAAACTTAAATGATTTAAGGCAATCAGTTTTCCCAAATGGTTTGAGTTGATTTAACTTATCAGGTTTTATAGCCAATAACTCTGCTTTGCAATGTGCATTCCGAATCCGAACATTTGTTTTTGTTTTGGTCGGTGCTATCCCGCCCATTGCCAGTTTACCCAGTAGTAGGGCTGGCACGATATATATGGGGGGATTCTTATGTGTGCTTCATCAGTAAAGCCACTTGATTAGTAGTAAATTGCCATCACCTGCTTTCAGATGGAGCAGAATTTACTACACAGAGCCGTAGTTCGCTGACAATCTGGGCAATTTAGCATTAATTATCGAGGACGTATCGCCTGCGATAATTAATGCGATATGGCCCAGCTTGTCAGTGAACTACGGCTCTGTGTAGTACATGCCGCTCCATCTGAAAGCAGGTGATGGTGATTTACTACAATCAAGGAAGTGGCTTTACTGATGAAACAGGCATGAGAATCTCCCGATATATATCGTACCAGCCCAAACCCGTACTGTATTTTGACAGCCCGGTTGCCAGTTGGTGACAAGCACATCTGCAACAAGAAAGAACACTTACTATTATTCAGACACAGAGGTTTTGTTGAGCAATATATGTAAGGAAAAACTGACGACGGGCCATTGAATTATTAGACAAATAATGCACACCCGAGGTGGTGATGCGGCCACGATGCGAAACGGAGTTATACCTCAGGTGTGCATTATTTTTCAATAATTCAACGGCCCAGAGTCAATTATTCCGCTTATGCTACGGTTACACACCTCAAGACATCGATCACATGAAATATTTAAAGAAGTTCATCTGTTTTTTGTACTTAAATCGCTATTGTGAGTACGACTATTTCTTCCGCGTCTCATCCAACGGCTCTTTTGCTTGTTCCAAAACGTCATTTTAAAGCTAGCAACAGATGCTTGAGCTGTTGATAGCATTCTAATGCAGTTATTAATTTAAGTTAATAACTGCATATTAAGTTAGAAAGTTATTAGAAAGATAGTGAGAGCGACAGAGACACAGAGAGAGAGAGAGAGAAAGAAAGAAAGAAAGAAAGAGAGCGAGCGAGAGAGAGAGAGGGCGAGCGAGCGAGAGATTGTGTGAATCTCTACCTCTGTACATCTCTAAACAGCGTTGTCTTGTTATTTTTGTTAGTCCGTTATTTCAGCTAACTATGCGAAGTGATATGAAACTGTAATGCGGTCAAGAGAGCTGCCTAGAACTATGTTCACCGTGCGTTTCCCAGAAAATAATTGCACACCTCAGAACATTCATCAGCCAATCAGATTATAGCATTTAACGGACCCCTAGAGAATAATAAATTCAACTCCTGTGTCATGTGTCAAGCTACATGTATGTGTCAGTTTGGATGATGCGTCCTCTGGAAGTCGCATTTGTCATCCTCATTACAATGCAAAGTAGTGAAATTAAAAGATTTGACAATTTACAAGAAATAACATACAATTTTATTACGGTTACTAAATGAGACCGCAATGGCCTATAAACATGACCTCCAGAGGATGCAACCTCCAAAATGAGCCGCAGATTGAGCACACCCACTGGTTTGTAATTTACAAACATAAAATTAGCAGATAGCAGATAAACTGTATAAGCAACCCAGTATCACGAAATTGCGAAAATGTCACGCTTTGCTGCGTTTGAGCGTGAGCATGTCACGCTTTCTGTTTGTGTCACTGTCACGTATTGGTTACTCAACTTTTTTGTCCTGATTTCTTACCATTGTCGCTTCGGTTTAGGGTTAGATTTACATAAAATGACATCCTTACCTAAACAAACTCTAACCCCAACGTCAGGTGACATCTGGTTAAAGTTTAGAAAATATAAAAGAATAAGTCTTGTATCTTTTTTTTTATAAACCAATTCTTAAAGTGACAAATACTTAAAGTGACATATAACACAAGCACCAAATCTAACCCTAAACCGAAGCGACAATGGTTTGAAAATAGAACAAAAAAGGTTGAGTAACCAATACGTTACAGTGACACAAACAGAAAGCGTGCAAAGCATGACATTTTCACGCTGGTCCATGCGTGAAATAGTCACACAATTTTGTGATATACAGTAGGGTTGGTATAAGGGTATAAGGTTTGATTTCCATTTTCGATTAAATTCTGTAATTGTTTGGCAACCTATAACTGTCAAGTCTAAGGAGGAGGAGGACTGAGAACAAACCCTCTCCGGTATTTTTAATTTGGATTGTGGTAACAAATTCAAACGCTAGCTTTCAATATCAAATAGAGCACCTTTAAAATGTCCAGCTGGTAAAGTTATTGAAATGTGGCTCAGGAAAGTAAAGATTCATGTCTGCCTATGATGTATTTTGATACTTTGTTTTATAATGCAATGAAATTCAAATGTGTTAGTTTAAATTCACAAAAAAAGTAAAGAATTAAGCTTCTAAAAGTGTTTAAGTACCATTTGGGACAGCTGTACCTGCAAGACATAATACAATACATATTTACAGTTACTGTTATGCATTTACCTTGAGCTGAATCTTTCTTACACCGACTGTTCATCATTAAGCTGTCAAATTATCTAAAGCTGTCATGTTAAACTTGAATGCATGGTTTTAATTTCTCAACCTTCAAAAATGAGTATACATTTAATTTGGTTGTACAACATATATAATACGTGAAATGTTTATGACGTCATGTAGCATTTCAATGTCTCCTTAACTCTCAGACAAACAGTGAAATAAAATCCAGGACAGTTGCTTTTTCCAAAGCATTTAAAAGCAAGGTCAACGTCTTTTTTCTGGTCCAATTAGAGTAAAGAAACTTGGGCTAGATTAAAATCAGAGGGGAGCACTCTATCCCTGAACGCCAAAACTCGACATAATGTGGCTCACAGCTGGAAAATATATGTGTGAGTGCGAACTACAGAAAGTGCGAGAAGAAACGAACAGGAAATGAACCTGGAAATGCAGCAGGGAATGATTCATGGTTTTATATGGGAATAAAGAATAAATGGAGCAATTTTCCCCTAGACAAGGTGACATTAAAAATGTCAGCAGTAATTGCATTCGGGTTAGCGCAGCAAAAAGAGCTTAGCATTATGGGTAATGCGCGAGCAGAGCTATCATTAACATCACAGGCCCGCTGTAATCCTCAGTTCAGTTTTAAACCTGGTAGTTGAGGTCAACTCACATTTTGCAGGCGTTGAGAGAAAGTTTGAAGCATACGGGTGACTTCCAAATGACGAAAACAAGATTTTCAGTGACCTTCATCTTAATGCGACGGTCCACCTTTGGTCGGCCGTAGAGAAATATCAAAGTCACCGGCGAAAGGGTCAAGCGATCATGTTCTTGCCATAGGGACTTAAGTTTCCATATAGCTGCGTCCCTTCTCCATGTGTCAGCAAATGTCAGCGGTGAGAAGCACCTACACTTGAACAATTGCTCTGACCGTACCGGGCCTCACAGTCAACCTGACATTCTGTTCCCTGTGACATTTAAGTTGACACATGAACGCACAAAAAACAGGAGCATGAGAGGACCACAAAAAGTTTTAAGGAATGCCGTTCAGAATTCTGACAGAACCTCCGATTGGTTGAGCCTATGGTGACCCCTTGTATCCATTTTCTCTGTAATGCAGTGCGGACATGGAATGCCAATGGATTATGTCTGTTCACCTGACCTCACTACTCTGGCCACACATAGACACAAGAGCATATCAAAGCCTAAGTTATACACACCAGGTAGGAGAGTCGCTGACTATGAAGGTTTCTTAGTTTTGCTGAAACTTCATTATTGTAGTTCCCTCTCAGGTGTTGCACTCTTCAGTGCTGTCTTGTGTCTGTAAAGCCAATGCATTGAAAGATGGATGACATAAGACATGGACAGGGGGTACTGGACCAGATGGGGAAAAACACACCTGCCACAACGACAGGGTGCAGTGAACACAAATTGGACTTGTAGGATAAGTAGAGAGGATTTTTTGTTTGTTTCTCAGCCAGTTATTTACCCATTGTAACAGTAACCCCAATTTATTTAAAATTATACCTATACCCAGTTCTGCTGAGCATCTAAAAATCAGAAAATCAGATCAGGCTGATTCGGCTAGAAGACCAGCTCAGACCAGCTTAGTCTGGTTTACACATGTTTTGTCTTTTTTTGTTTGGTTTGAACAATAGAACATACAAAACCTGACAAACCCCAAATGACAGAATAATATATCGTAACAACTGTACACTGTAAAAAATTGCTGTAATTATGCAATTACATACAAACTGTTTGTACAAACATTTGAACAAACTGTTGCCAGTAAATAACATAAATGTAAAATCTACAGTAAGTTACTGGCAGCTAGTTGCCAGTAATACCCAGTAATATTGTAATTTCTACAGACATTTTTACAGTGTACTGTGTATACATCACATGTCGATTCAAGGACTAATTTGCCTAAATATTTGTCAAACAATACCAGCAATATTTTGAGCTACAACGACCATCAATCCTTTAGTTTTTATCAGAACTGCATGTCCAAGAACATTGTTACGATCATTCTGCTGAAGAACATTAATCTGAGCCTTTGTGTCACAGCGGGAGGTGGGTGAAGGGTCGTCTGTCCTCTTTAAGGTCTCCCTCGCATTAGCCCAGACTCATCAAAGAGATTAATCGTGCCCCGAGCGTGCCAGTCGACACATTCGTCAGGCCACTAATACCATCCCTTACCATCCTTTTTTCTGGCTCATTTTTACTATCCCCTCTTTTATTCACTTCAAAGACAAAGGAAGGTCAGGCTTGAGACGGACATGGAGAAGGATGGAACGTGACATGGGTCGCGTTGATGGATCGCGGATGAGTTCGTCTAATTTTATTGAAAGACAGTGTTGGGCTAAAATGCATAGTGTGAGCTTGAAACGGACTTTGTGAAGTGACATTCAGATAATTAGGCTTGCAGTGCATTGAAACATCAAGTGGAAATCAATGTGGATATCAAAGTGGAAAATGAGTCAAAATGTCTGACAATTACAGAGAAAGCTGTTTTGCATGCAGCACAATTTTATGCAACTGACCCACTAATAAATATATATTGCTTAAATATTTGTATTGTGTAGTAACTTTTTAATAAAAGTAATAACGTTCTTACATAAAGCAAAGCCTTTCATACTTTATTGGTTATGTGAAACACATTAATTTATGATTTGTTGTGGCCAGCAGAGACATTTTAGTGCAGAGATGGGCAGCTTGTATTCCAAATTATTATTATAGAGCTTGATGTGGCAGCTATAGAAAACACTTCCACTTTATACAAGAGCCAAACACCACTTTTACTTTGTTTTAGAATTAACATGTGCATTGCCTGGACCAAATGGAAATATTTTAGCTTTATTTGACCTTGGTAAAAGATTATAATGTCATTTGCGTCAGATTTCAGTTCTGTTTAAACATATATTAACATATGCTTGCCATTAATATTAAGTATTGTGTACCATAAATGTTACAATCATCAACCAACACTTGCCTTTTCAAAAACTGTTAAGGTAGACGATCTTCAAGAAAGATAAATTAGCGAAGTTTAAGGTTGTAAAACATTTATCCGGACTGTAAGCAGAAGAGCCCTTGTGATATATGGCAGTTGTCCTGAGTCATGGACTCAACGGTAATTTGGGAGTAATCCATGCGAGACAAAACCGAAGGACATAACTGTTCAACAGAGGAACATAACTGTCCAAGCACCTCGGTGACTCAGTGTCCGGTGACTCAGTGTCTAGGTTCTCAGTTTACAGAGACAGAAATCGAGACACAATCTTTTCTCTCAGTCGATGCACATGAGGTTTTCCTTTAAATCAGACTATGCTTCACTTTTATGTTTTCTGGCAAAAATATATTTGTTGTAGCTTAATTTAAGTAGACAGGAAAAATAGATGTTAAAAAAATAAAAATGCATCTGTTTTAAAAGATTTTGTTTTAAAATGGTCAAGGGTAACAATCAAAAAATTGCTGCAACAAATTTATCTTGACATCACAAGACAAAAACCAACATTAACAACGATGTAAATAAAACGAAAACAGTCTAAAATATTTAACTAAATATGTGTATACCCTTAGAAAGAGGGCAAATGTGATCAGTGTTTGCCTTTTAAAACTCTTAAAAATAAATGTATTGCATTAAATCCTTTAAACTCACCTGCTACGCCTGTAGGTTCACTGTAAGAAATCTGATTAGATCGTATAACAAAACTGTATTGATGTGCATAACTTGTGTTACTGAAATATGCAAGCTGCTATAGAACTACGCATAAATACTAAGCAATTCTTTGGTTGTCCTTCAGCATTATTTATACAATCAAATGACTTTTACATTTTTCATCACACCCCTGTGCCCTAATCAACAGCAGTTTACGCATCAATTTCACAGACTGCCCGTCTTTCTTAGCCAGGGTGTTAACTTTTTATGCTAGTGCCTGGCAAGACGAGCGTAAGAAAGCATGGAGGGGAAGCGAGGCAAAAATATCCCATTAACTCAGGAAATTGCTACAAGCTGTGCCTCAGCACAATGCAATCACCTTTCACATCTTAGCATCTCTGTCCATGCACCGCGCCTTTCACCTCGTCCAACAAGTGCTGGAGTCATGTGCACTTTGTTTTTCAAACCACCATCACAGATCTCAATGGACAGGTGGAGAGGAGGACAGGGCAGATGTAGAATAGGAAAAAAGGGACTTTCCATGTGAAAAAAAATCTAAAACGAGGTCTCAATATCTCAACTCGTGTTTATCATAGGAATCAATTAAATAAATTGACGTTTCTTCTGAATGAGAAATCAGTAGGGTCACATGTGTCAGTAGGGTCATAGAGGACATGCTAATATTTGTGTATTTGACAAGGTACCAATGAGTAAAATCAGAAGTTTGAGTTCTCAGGTATGTTTGACTGTATGCACTACAGTGTATATGTTCTTAAAACTATTTACAGTTGATGCAAACCAGCCTAGTCTGGTTTAAGCAGATTTTTTACAATAAGGGTGATATCCAACTTTCATAGTTTTAAACCTTTATTGTAAATCAACAATTATCTCCACAGTTTTTTTTTGATGAGGAATTTTAATAGAAATGTCTCCAAAGAGAAACTCTTGAGAAAGAACATTTTCTTCTAGTTTTTTTGCATATAAAGTCTTAATTCTGTGTTATGCTGAATGAGACATTAAACCAAATCAACTTCCCACACAGAAGTGTCTGGCCAATTTGATCATCTGCAAGAAACAATGTGTTCTGCTTTAATGAGCACACAATGGCCAACAGCGATACTCTTGCTGCACAAACTGATTTAAAATATTACAGTTTTATCAAGGCCAATGATTCTGTATTATCAGTTTTAACTAAACCTATAAAGAAACTTCTGCAAGAGCAGTAAGCATTAATGTGTGTGTATATAATATATTAATTGCTTCTAAAGTGTTGCTTACTGTAACATTTACCCATGTAATAAATGTCTGTCAAAGAGAGAGTGATGGAGAGATTGAGAAAAAGAGGTAGTGTAATGTGTGTGTGTGTGTGTGTGTGTGTGTGTGTGTGTGTGTGTGTGTGTGTGTGTGTGTGTGTGTGTGTGTGTGTGTGTGTGTGTGTGTGTGTGTGTGTGTGTGTGTGTGTGTGTGTGTGTGTGTGTGTGTGTGTGTGTGTGTGTGGTCCCACAGCTCAGTCTCTCATTACACATAAAGAGCCCCATAGGACACACACACACAATCTGACCTTCATCACATCATTACACTCATCTCAGTGATCAGTTCAATTCATTTGCACCCATAGCAGCATTTTCAGATTTATGTACTTATTTTACATATGCGCACGCACACACACACACACACACACACTCAAGCGCTCTCACTAGCTTTTGGCTCTGAGTTTCTAACAGACTTTTTAATTAGAAACCAGATGATAACAACAGTAGCGATTATTCATAGCGTTCGTTTGCCTGCAGGAGGTAAGGGGAACGGAGCTGCTATTCTTTAAGCTCCTTGCATTGGAAATCAGTCTGCCTGCTTACCCTAGGAAGTTATCATAAAAGTGACTCCATGAGGTAATTTAAAACATAGAATTATAAACACAAACCCGTTTTAAACTTAAGGATCAAACCTAAAAACTTTAGGAGCTTTATCTGAAGAAAAGCTTTAGATCTCTTAAGTTAAAAGAGTTTTTTGTATTTATTTAGTTTCCATAATTCCCTACAGTAATAATAAACTTCTGTTTAAAATATCATTATCAAAATAGAAACATACTGTATTGCTATTTTGTGAAACAAAAAGGTTTGTCGGATGTTAATGGAACCATTTAGCCAAAATTGTCCTTCAATGGCATTGTGAAGCACCTTCACAGAAATATCATTATTACCTGTGATTTTGCCAGACTGATCTCACAGAAAGTTGTGTTACAGTCACAAAAATGTTGATTATTTTTTGTGTCCAAGGCACGAAATTCAGCTTTTTTCGTGGCTTGAGCGTGATGTCTTTTTCATGTCACTTGCACAAATTTCTATAAATAGTTTTTTTTTCCTGTCCGTGGCACAACTTTTTTGTGTCATTTTATGTATTGTTTTCTCCTTGTTTTTTTCCTATTTTCTTACCATTGTTGCTTGGGGTTGAGGTAAGAATCACTTTCTGTTACATTTTTAGACATCCTAACCCAAACTCTAACCCCAACTCAAGGAGAGAATAGTTTTAAAAGCGGAAGAAAAACGTCTCGGTTACGTATGTAACCCTCGTTCCCTGAAGGAAGGGAACGGAGACGTCACGTCGTGACCGACGAATTGGGAACCGCTCCGCGGGTGACCTATCTACTTCGAGAAACTATAAAAACGCCAATGAACTTGGCATGCAGGTATTTGCATAATGCCGGCGCCGCCCCGCCAGGTGCGTATATAAGCCGCAGGTGCACAATACCAAATTAGCTATATTATTGCTGAGAAGCCGAGCAACAGTGCCCGGCCTGAAAAACAGCAATGGAACAGCAAACTGTGGCGACGGGACGTGACGTCTCCGTTCCCTTCCTTCAGGGAACGAGGGTTACATACGTAACCGAGACGTTCCCTTTCAGTCGGTCACTACGACGTCACGTCGTGACCGACGAATTGGGAATCCCTACCAAAACGCCACTGCAGCTGAACCCTTCCAGTGTCTGTAAAAGCCCTCCGCCCTCCACATAGGGGGCGGAACCTAAGGCGAAATGCAGAAGGCCGGTCACTACCTGTTCCTTAACCCACGATAGTGAAGCAGCGAACTGGGGAAGCGTCTAAACTGAGCGGAGCTAGAACACTGCGGAAGCCATCCCCTAAGAAGGTTGAATGGATGACATAAAAATATGAAACAACCGATAGGTTGCTCATAAAAAGTCTCTGAACAAAACATAGTATGCAGAGAGATGCAGAGCAGGCTCTGCTAAGGAAAACGTGGAGGATTAGTACCCCACGGAGTATACACACAAATGAACCCCACGTAGGGGACAAATGTGGACGCCTAGCCTACACAGGTTTACAGAGAATACATCAGTGATAGGTTGACAGCGGATGCTCCGCAACACCAGCTATCAGGGCGGTGGAGGAGAGGCAAAAACAGTTTTTTAGACGTTTTTTCCCGATGGGCTTCCATATTGGTGCAGATGTGCAGCACCAAAATAGAGGCTCCAAGCCGACACACGAGCCGACCCTCGGCATTCTTAACTAGTTAGTAGAAAGAACCCGAGTGGAAACCGGTTCGACACGAACACTATAGAATCTTGTGAACGTATTAGGTGTCGCCCAGCCTGCAGCTCTACAAATTTCTGTTAGCGAGGAACCGCGAGCCAGTGCCCACGATGATGCCACACTGCGTGTAGAGTGAGCACGTAAATTAAATGGACAAGGCACATTCTGCTTTTGATATGCAAGGGCTATAGTATCCACAATCCAATGGGACATCCTCTGCTTGGTGACAGCTTTTCCTTTCTGCTGACCACCGTAACAAACAAAGAGCTGATCTGAGGTCCTAAAACTTTGCGTCCTGTCTATATACACACGTAGTGCACGAACAGGGCATAACAAAGCCATGGCTGGGTCTGCCTCCTCCAAAGGCAGCGCTTGGAGGTTCACCACTTGATCTCTGAAAGGAGTGGTGGGAACTTTGGGCACAAAGCCGGGCCGGGGTCTCAGTGTTACGCTGGATGCAGCCGGCCCGAACTGAAGGCACGATTCATCGACCGAAAATGCATGAATATCCCCTATCCTCTTAACAGAAGCCAAAGCAAGGAGAGTTAATGTTTTCATAGTAAGAAATTTAACACTCACACTATGCAGAGGCTCAAATGGGGCTTCCTGGAGTGATTTCAGCACCAAGGACAGGTCCCAAGGAGGAATAGAGGGAGGACGCGAAGGATTCAGTCTTCGAGCGCCTCTGAGAAATCTAATGACCAGGTCGTGCTGACCCACTGTTCTACCGTTTACGGGTGAATGGTGAGCTGATATCGCAGCGATATCGACCTTAATAGTGGATGGTGACAGCCTATTCTCCAAACGACGCTGGAGATATAAAAGCACAACACTAATCGGGCATTCTCGGGGGTTTTCACTTTGGGAAGAACACCAGTCGACAAACAGGTTCCATTTAAGTGCGTAAGCCTGTCTCGTAGACGGCGCTCGCGCAGCAGCAATAGTGTTAGATACCTCTTGCGGTAAATCACTCATATCCTCCGTGCCCCGTCCAGAGACCACACATGGAGGTTCCACAGGTCGGGGCGCGGGTGCCATAATGTGCCCTCTTGTTGAGAAAGAAGGTCCTTCCTCAGGGGAATCTTCCAAGGAGGGGCTGTCGCGAGGAGAGAGAGTTCTGGAAACCAACTCCTGGTTGTCCAATACGGTGCCACCAACAGCACGCTCTCCTCGTCCTCCCGGATTTTGCATAGGGTTTGCGCAATGAGGCTCACCGGAGGGAACGCGTATTTGCGCATGTTTCGCGGCCAGCTGTGTGCCAATGCATCCACGCCGAGCGAGTCGTCGGCTAGTGAATAGAACAGGCGACAATGGGACGTCTCTGGGGAAGCAAACAGATCTATCTGCGCTTTGCCGAAACGTCTCCAAATCTGCTGAACCGCAATGGGGTGGAGTCGCCATTCGCCGGGACGCGCAGCCCGAGAGAGCGCATCCGCCTCTACATTGAGCGTGCCCGGGATGTAAATGGCACGAAGAGACCTCAAATTCTTCTGACTCCAAGTGAGGAGATGACGGGCGAGATGCGACAGGTGACGCGAGCGTAAACCGCCTTGACGATTGATGTACGCCACAGTCGCAGTGTTGTCTGTGCGAACTAATACATCTTTGCCCTGTAACTCGTTGCTGAAACGGACGAGCGCAAGATATACAGCCCACATTTCTCGGCAATTTATGTGCCAATGCAGCTGGGGTGCCGTCCAGACCCCCGAAGCCGCAAGCCCATCGTACGTGGCCCCCCACCCCGTGTCCGAAGCATCTGTGCATACTATTGCATGCCTGGAGACCTGTCCCAGAGGCACACCGGCTCGGAGAAACGCACGGTCTGACCACGGAGTGAAAGTGCGACGACACGCAGGTGTAATGATAACACGGTGAATCCCGCGCAGCCACGCTCTCCTCGGGACTCGATCGTGAAGCCAATGCTGAAGCGGTCGCATATGAAGCAGTCCGAGCGGAGTTACAGCTGCGGCTGCTGCCATATGCCCCAAAAGCTTCTGAAATTGTTTCAGCGGGACCGCGCTCTTGCTCTTGAATGTATTCAGGCAAGTCAGAATCGACTGTACACGCGCTTCTGTTAGACGAGCTGTCAAATCGATCGAGTCCAGTTCCATCCCGAGAAAAGAGATTCTCTGCACGGGGCAAAGCTTGCTCTTTTCCCAGTTGACCCGAAGACCCAAACGAGCGAGGTGTTTTAGAGTTAAATCTCTGTGATCGCACAGCGTCTGACGTGTTTGAGCTATTATGAGCCAATCGTCTAAATACGCGAGAATGCGCACACCTTTCTCTCTCAGGGGTTTTAAAGCCCCCTCCACTACTTTGGTGAATACACGGGGAGACAGAGAGAGCCCGAATGGGAGGACTTTGTACTGGTATGCTCGCCCCTCGAACGCAAAGCGGAGAAACGGCCTGTGCCGGGGGAGAATCGATACGTGGAAGTACGCGTCCTTCAGGTCGATGGATGCGAACCAATCGTTTGGACGAATGCATGGAAATATGCGTTTGGGCGTCAGCATTTTGAACGGCATTCTGTGAAGTGCACGGTTCAGCGAACGCAGGTCCAGGATCGGTCGCAAGCCGCCGCTTTTTTTGGGTACAATAAAGTAAGGGCTGTAAAACCCCGACCTCATCTCGGCTGGAGGGACCGGCTCGATCGCGTCCTTCGCCAGTAGGACAGCGATCTCCGCACGGAGGACGTGCGCATCGGCAGCTCTCACCGCAGTGAAACGAACGCCGGAGAATTTGGGGGGACGCCGGGCAAATTGGATCGCGTAGCCGAGACGAATCGTGCGTAAAAGCCAACGCGACGGGCTGGGAAGCTGTTCCCACACCCCCAGACACCGTGCGAGAGGGACTAAAGGCACGATCGGAGTACCCGCGGCGGGCGCAACGGAGGTGATCGCCGGTGTGTGCGTATTGGCCGCACCGACAGCAGTGTTGTGCATGATAACACTCACCTGAGTCCGCTGCTGGGTGGGTGAGTAAGGGAGGCTCTGCTGGAGACACCTCACGCCACTCGATGCACCCTCTGGCGAAGGGGGAGGAAGACGATGGGTTATGAGCCCGTGATTGTCTTCTCTCCCCTGAGAAGACAGAGAGCGCGGAGGGGTTATGAGCCCGTGCGTAGCTCTCGTACTCCTCTGATGAGTCGGAGAACGAGGGGGGGTTATGAGCCCGCTCGTATCTCCGGCGCTCATCTGAAGACCTAGAGATGGAAGTGGAATTCGCTCTTTTTGTGGAATTGTGGGTGCCGACTGAAAAGTCGGCGGAACAGAAAAATGAAACAAAAGATTCCCCAACCGGCCCTCCTCCGGTGGGGGGAGTGGTGCCTTCACCATCTCCCGAAGAGCGATCCCCTCCATCTCTAGGTCGCCCGTCTCAGGGCCGCTTCGATTTTCTTTTTCCACCCTTTGAAGCGGGCTGAGCGGGCGGGGCGGGCTGCTGACGACCGGTTCCTCGCTTCTTAGAAGAGCCCCGGGGAGGAACGGAGGCGGCCGCCGCAGGACGCCCTCGGCGAGGAGCAGGCTGAGGTGCCGACGTGGACGGGGCAGGCGCAGGACGCTTCCGACTTGGCATGATCTGAGCGATGGCCTCAGTCTGCTTCTTGGCCGCGGAGAATTGCTGGGCAAACTCCTCGACCGTCTCGCCGAACAGGCCGGCCTGGGAAACCGGAGCATTCAGGAGCCGGGTTTTGTCAGCATCCTTCATGTCCGCCAGGCACAGCCAGAGATGGCGTTCCTGGACCACCAGGGTGGACATCGCACGACCGACGGCACGTGCGGTGACCTTGGTCGCACGAAGCGCCAGGTCAGTAGCCGCACGGAGCTCGGAGAACTCCGCCGAATCGTGACCCCCCGCGTGCAGGTCCCTCAGAGCCTTAGCCTGGTGAACCTGCAGCAATGCCATGGCATGCAGGGCTGAAGCTGCCTCCCCACAGGCTTTGTAAGCAGAGCGGACGAATGCTTACAGGCCCGTGAGGGGAGAGTAGGCTGGTCCCGCCAGGAGGAAGCGACACCGGCCGGACACAACTGCATCGCGACCGGCCGCTCCACTGACGGGATACCAGTGTACCCCCTGGCATCTCCACCCTCGAGGGAGGTGAGAGGTGAAGGCTGAAACGGCCGGTTCCGGGAGGAAAACGGGGTTTTCCACGACCGCGTCAGCTCTTCATGCACCTCGGGGAAGAAAGGCACCGGGGGCGAGGGCTGGGAAGCCCTGGCACCCCCGAAGTACCAATCGTCGAGGCGGGACGGTTCGGGTGGGGGAGGTTCAGTCCACTCCAAGCCGACCGCCGCCGCCGCCCGAGCGAGCATGGCTGCCATCTCGGGGTCGAACGCAGGGCCCGCAACCCTTCCCGAAGGAGGGAGTGGGTCTGGATCGGCGTCCGAGATTGACAGCCCCCCCTCCGATGCTACGGTGGACAAAGTCTCCGGTGGAGGCTCGACAGAGCGCGAGGACACCGTAGAACATGGGCCACTCGTCTCCATCGGGACCTCCGCTGGCAACGGATCAGGGCGCTGGGAGCCACTGGACGAACCAGCAGACCGACCCAGCACCGTTATACGGAGATCATCCTTCGCAAGCCTAGTAACTGCACTCTTAGCAGTACCAGGCTTGGAAGGCGGGGGCCGTTCCCGGAGAAACGACACCCGTCTCCGCAAATCCGCCATAGTCATGCCCTCGCAGATGGAGCATGAACTATCACGCAACGCTGCCTCTGCGTGCTGGAGCCCCAGACACGAAACACAGCGCTCGTGGCCATCCCGGGGAGCGATGAACACACCGCATCCAGAAACGGAGCACGGGCGGAATGCCATCTTTAAAAAGACGCACCCAACCGTGACACGAATGAGTGGCTGTCTTTAAAAAGACACAAAGCTCAAACGTGCTGCTCTTTTAGGGAAATCACTCTTTTGTGCGAGCTGGTGAAACACACAGGGAGAGGCAAACGCACTCACTCGAACTCAAGTCCTAAATTAAAGAGACAGAGAGAGAGAGAGAAGGGTGGAGAAAACACTGCGAGCCTCCGCTGAGGTGTCTTTGCCCAACCAACTTCAGCAAGCTGAGATTTTTCTTTCCCCTCTTTAGAGACAGGATCTACGAAGATCTGTTTAAACATCTTCTCGAGAGCAGATGTCTGCCGGCTTCGAAGCAATAAAAGCTAATTTGGTATTGTGCACCTGCGGCTTATATACGCACCTGGCGGGGCGGCGCCGGCATTATGCAAATACCTGCATGCCAAGTTCATTGGCGTTTTTATAGTTTCTCGAAGTAGATAGGTCACCCGCGGAGCGGTTCCCAATTCGTCGGTCACGACGTGACGTCGTAGTGACCGACTGAAAGGGAACTTAAATACATAAAAGTACATCCTAACCCCAACCCCAAGCGACAATGATTTAAAAATAGAAAAAAAAGGAAAACAATAGATAAAATGAAACGAAAAAATTGTTGTGCCACGGACACAAAAAACTATGTATAGAAATTTGTGCGAGTGACACGAAAAAGACATTCATGCTCAAGGCAAAAAAATCTGATGTGTGCCATGGACACAAATAAATTAATAACCTTTTTGTGACTATAACATGACTTTCTGTGGGATCATGTTGGATTTTGCGATGTTTATTTTTAAGTGTATCACAAAATAATTGAGTGAAACTGGGTAGTTGTTACCTTAATGTGCTATTTCGACCTAATCTGACTAATCTAAATTTTTTTATACCAGCTCATTTTTAGATATCTGATGAAATTTTTTTACAGTATTGAAGAGTCACCAGATTATACGGCTGTGCTTTTAATCTCTAACAGTTTCCGATAATCAGATCGACGCATTACTGCATGACTCTGACAGATGTGCGTTTCTTCGCAACGGACCAGTGACCCTGTCCACTTCAACCCATCACATATGTCCTCAGAACTGCCTGATTGGGTTTCACAGCCCAGGGCCCATATCCTTTGCCGGGCCCCGCGGATAGCACGTTCCCGGATCTCCTGGAGCTCTTTGAGAGATCGGAATTCCGGTTGAGTGGAATTTTGGCAAGAGAAAAGCCGGATGATCTAAAGAAGCTCCGGTACGCATCCCACACCCATCCCTCTCTAGAGCCGCATTTCACCCGTAAAGGGTTTTGTCTGTCTCTGAACGTTCTCGCACCATGCTGCTGTAACATTCCCAAGGACTTTTACAACTTTCAGCTGGATGGGTTTATTGAGAGGATCATCTGCCTCGATTAAGTTTGATTCCACAGTGATGTCACCACAAACACTGTGGTACAGACTGTGGTGGGGCTGTGGCATGTGTGGGTGACAAGGGCAAAGTAAGAAAATCACTTTATAATGATGCCTTTGCATCTAAAGATGTATTTATGTGAGTTTGTATGTCTGCAGTTTGCAATACTTGTAAGACCCACAAAATGGCACATGTTTACAAAATTAAAAGGGTGTAAACATGTATCAGATGATTTTTTTTTTTTTTTTTTTTGCATAAATCTGCTAATCAACCTCAGTACTATTCAAACCTACCAAATGTTTACAAAAATTCTATGATTTCTAACTCTTTTTTTTAAGTGTATAAGTGAAGTCACTTATTTGGGGAGGGGGGGCACACAAAATGACTGAATTTCAATATAAAAAGTGATTGTTGACAGGATTTTTAAACCTTTTTCACACTCTTGGGCATGTCAAAGATTGGTAAAAATATTGGCTTTGATACATTTTTTGTTTTTGTGCAGCATTAGATTAGATTTTTTTGCTACCATTGACTTCCATTATAACGACAAGTCTTTTTGCAAAGAGGTAAAATTTTTCCTTTTTACTGTTGATCACCATGTGGCACTATTAACCCTTTAGTAGGCCTGCACAAAAAAGCTTAATTTCTTATTTAAAAAAAAAAAAACACGAACAACTAATTAGGGAGAAAAAAAACAAATCTGATGCTGCACAAAAAAGTAAAAAAAGATTTAAAAAATCGAGTCCACAATCACTTTTTATATTGAAAATCTGTCATTTTGTGTGTTTGTCCCCAATTCAGTGACATAATTTATAAACTTTGCAATTACAGAGTTAAAATGATCAATTTTTTTTAAATTTTGTAGTTTTGATAAAAAAACTAATTTTTGATAAAAAAATACATTTTACAGCCGTTTATTTAGTGGCTGTTAACAGCCACGAACAACCCCAAAGGGTAGTAAATTTGCCCATAGTATAATTGAGTTTTTGAAAAAAATTCTAATCATTTTCTAAAAATATGTGTCAATATAAGATATGTCACCAAAAATCATTCCATTTGCTTAAACACAGAGAAATTGTGGCCAAATTACAGTAAGACTAAAAAAACCCATAGTGGTCTTAATAGCCAGAACAACCCATAAGGGTTTATAAAATTTAGAGGCCTTGCTTCATAGTTTTGAAAGATTCATCAAATTGTTCTCCTATTGTGCTGATTCAAAGAGAAAAGCCATAGAGTGAACTTCATACCCAGTGTCTGGAGGTTTAATAGGCTGGAGAAATGCCACCATATTGGAGGTCGACCGATATGGCTTTATCTGGCCGATGCCGATTTTTAGAAATCAGGGCAGGCGATGGCCGATATGTTTGGCTGATTATCTATATGTACATAATAATCAAAATGTTCTCATCATTAGCAGATATTTTAAATGTAAAAATGTCACTATTTAAGTCAAAGTATTTAAAAAAATTATGACTGGTCTTTCTGAAGTTTTACAACCTCCTCTGCACCATGCATTTATCAGACACAGATATTACCTGACACTCTGCTGTCATTATCTTTGATCAGTTTTTTACCATGGCTTTTATTGCTTTGTAGGATAAAATCCTTATTTGGTAGACCTGACAAATTACTTATTCATCATAAAGTTAACATAGGAAATGTCTATGTTCTTTCTAAACACATTTACATTCTCATTTCTGAGGCTAAGTGACTGATTGTGCTGACAGTGACGTCTTGTGAGTTTAGTGTTGGGACAGATCTGTTGTTTCAACCGTTCATTCAAACGAATCCGTTCAAAGGAGTCAGTTCGCGAATCGGACGCGCTGTGTTCTAATCCAGGCTGAGCAGCGCAAAACTGCAAAGTGTTACTGTAACAACACGAAAAACACTTCCTCTGTGGATATGATTTGGTCTTCCGACCTTTCGCCATTGAGTCAGTTTTGTTTTGAGTAATAAAAGCAGGGAGACAGTTTAAAGACAGAAAGCGTGCGCCCGCGGCTCTGCTCTCTCTGTCACGCAAACAAAACTCATCATCACTCATTAATCACATGAAATGAGCATTATCTTTGCCAAATAGTGCACCGCGAGACATAAGCCCGTTGCGCTGTTGTACTGGCTGCTTAATTCACGCGATCCTGCCATCGTTTACTAAAGCTGTTTGTGAACAAGGCATGGCTGCACACACACGGGACGGGAGCGATCTGCTTGCAGCAAGAGGCAGAGTCACGAGTTCTACATCAACGCTTAGGTGCCCGCAGATGTGCCTGCTTATTAATCGGCCTAATTTTGTAGCAATATTTAAAATATGCCAAAAATCGGCCAATTAATCGGCCGGCCGATAAATCGGTCGACCTCTAGACCATATCCCAACAGAGAGAACTGCTTCTGGGGAGAGAGAGCAGGAGAGATCCTACTGCTACATCAGAAAAGTATAAAGCAGTCGCTTTCAGTCCTTACTAGGGTGGCCATTCGTCCGGATTTTGGCCGGACAGTCCGGATTTCGCCGGACGCTTATTTGTCCTCCTTTTTAGGGTTGCGCTGCTAAATCAGCCTAAAAAAAACGCTTTAAAATCTTTATTAGGACGTCAGCACGCAGCAGCATAGCGTAATGCCGTAAGATCTCTTGTCAAACAAACGATTGGCTGAAAACGGTGTCAAATAAATATCTGAAATATCATTGGTTAAAAACGTAAACAAGCCTCCATGTGCTGGCTACGTCATATCATCACGTTAACATGCCGAAACGCCAGACCTCGTTTAATCCGGAATGGACAAAAGAGCACACATTTTTTATTATTACGAATTTCAAGATTATTTGGTGAGTACATTAGTCTTATGTGTTCTATGTAGTCTTATGTGTGTTCACAAATCTGATGCAGCTAATTTACTGTGTATTGTATTTAATGAAGCAAATATATATATAGGCTACACTCATTTCCTCTTAAGCCAAATTGATCTCTAATGCAGCATTTTCATTTTATGAATGGGCTACATGAAACATAAATATGTATTGGGTTTAAAACAATACAGAGTTTTGAAGGCTCATACACTCCCTGTTTTTATGTGTACCGCAGGAGATGATCAAGCCCGGGGCAATGGGGGCTTGCCTTGGTGGCCATGATGACCCTAGAAGTGCTGTTGTCACCTGAGTTGTCACCCTTTTTTTTATTTATTTTTTTGCTAAGAACTGAAATGTGTATTTTTTATTTTTCCATTAATTATTTGTTTATGTATTCCAGAAGTCCAGATATGTTATGTTTTCTGGCACTGTGCTAGTCTGCCAGATTATTTTATTTATTTTATTTTCAGAAGTCCAGAATTTTGTGTTTTCAGGCACTGTGCACTTTGAAAGACTTTTATTGAAACAATACAAATTCTTTGAACAAACACTTCTTTTACACATAGGTCTACATCAAATTGACTGGCAATGAATAGAGTAGGCTTTTTCAGAATCACTGTATCATGATACCATAGATATAATGGACAAAATTGTATCACGAGTACATTGTAGTTGCGAGTACACCAGAGTCCTATGCAATTATTCTTGCCTCACTAAATGCCGCAAAGTGTCCTCCTTTTTGGTGTTATGGAAATGGCCACCCTAGTGCTTACGGCCTTGAAATATTTCAGAAAGAAAAGTCTGTATGCTTCTGTTCATTTGGTGCCACACTGAAAAAAAAGTAAAAGAGAATGCAAGAGCCAACTTTTTACATATATAAAAGAAGAAACAAGCAAAATGAATAAAAAAATAAACAGAAAAGTATAAACTGAAACAAATGTCCATTTTATGATCTTTAAATAAAATTGAAATGTAACTATTTTAAAATATTTTTTATTTGCATATTTACTCATTTGCCAGTTAAAGAAAAGGTGATTTAACTCTTACCCATAATATTCTGCCTTTTGTTCATTTGTACTGTATCCAGTTTAGTGGTGGCATCTTTTATAGTGCTGACTATAACACTTAGCAGTTTGGTTACAGGATTAAAGGTTTCCAAAAACAGCTTCAATTCCAGAATTGATTGCATCATTTTACCCACCACCCCTCCCTTTCTCGTGTATTTAAACAGTGTTTTTCTAAAGTCAACTTGAAGGGCTTTTCCCCTGTTTTCATCTGCTTGTGCCTTTGAGTCAAAATTAGAAATTGTGACATTTTGTTTTATCAAACATCTTATATTACAGAGATGATGCAAGTCTTTTTAACTATCATCCAAGGTGACATTAGAAATAATAAGTCTCTTCTTCATCATCTCATTCTCACCTCAAGCACCATGGTAAGCAGATACTGTATGACAGCCCCGGAGCCTAAGATCAGATATTATAATGGATTTGTAACCATTCAGACAATACAGCTCATCCATCATGCCACAAGTTTGCACTTAGTATTTGTTTATATTGATTAAATACAAGCTTTTGGCAAAAAGGTGCTAGACTTCCTTTGTTGTACTGTTCAGTTATTGTTTAGGGCCTTAATGAGCATGCATGCAGTGACCTGTGTTAATGGTGCTATAGATTAACTACAATGGTCAGCCTTTGAGAGGCTCCCAAACTATTCCCACGTAATCGATTCTCAAGAGCGCCTGTGAAATTGAACTGTCAGGTGTTCTGTTGGATGCTGATATGATATCGATTCTTCTTTTTTTTCCCACAGCATGGCCTAATAGAGCCGGGACACCACGGACGGACCCGCAAACCACAACGTCATTGCTATTAAGAGTGACTCTGGATGAGATTTCACATTAAATACACACGCGAGAGGATGAAGAAGACAGCGAAGGTCCGTGCGGTTATCTGGTACAGGAAATGTCGTACAAGGCTTAACCACGTGTTTGCTTTTTGTAGCTATATGTCAATTAACGAGGCCTGCTGGTGGAGTCCGCACTAAAAGCACATTGACATTGTGGAGATGAGGCTAATAATGAGTGTAGATAAAGGCTCGCATTAACACTAGGCTGCATCATTACTCTTTCTGTCAGACTCTGCCCTTTACAAAGTAGAAAGATAGAGAAGGAGAAAAGAAAAAGCGAAGGAGAAAGAACACTGCACATAGTGTTGGTAAACAGGTGCAATAAAAGAAGAAAATAATTAAAATGTCTGCAGTTGTAGAGGAATGCCAATATACACTGGTCCCAATAAAATGTTCAGTCACTTTTGAACACCGTCACCGTCAAACGTGTACTGTATATAAGTTTATTTTGTATTCTAGTTCAGTGGCTCTTAAACCTTTTGGGCGTATGGCCCGCCTTGTGTATGGTGCATCCCGTTGTGGCCCACTCAAAGAAAATTTATGACATAAAACTTTCTAAAACTTATAATTTTTATTAAACAAACCTTAAAATTATAACATTGTGTGTGTGTTTGTGGCTTTATTGTAAATGTCTTGCAGCAAAGCTCTCGGCATTTCACCATTTATCGCTCCAGTCATCATAATTGTACTTATGATTTTTATTGGTGTTTAATTATGCCGTCTGTTTTGAATTTTGTTCTGTGACACACAAGGAGAAACAAAGGAGAACATGATTTGTTTGTTTATGTCAGGCTATTGTATTTCTTTTTACCGCTCTTAAGCGAGACTATAGTTAAAACGCTATTTATTCTTAGATTTATATTGTTTAAGGCAGTGCAAAAATGGGCTGTGAAAAACCATTTGCTTTCATTGTCTGATGTAAAATAAAGTTGTAACAAACATAATTAACCACTTTTCTCTGAAGCACACACTTTGGTATGTGGTATTATTGCCACATTCAAAACATACAATGAAGGGTTGAAATAAGACAATTATTTTGTATTGTCACTAAAATCTTTTGTTCAACGCATACAGTATCAGCTGTGAGTCTTTATTATGCTGAGCTGATATATTATCCAATATTGTTAGGCTGTGAGTGTGTGTGCATGTCTATCCAGTAATCATTTTTATGTAAACATTTACAGATTGCTCACTAAAATGACCTCGCTCACGCTAATGCAATACTACACACACAAAACACATTATTCTCTATCAGCCAAATTAGCAGTACAACCATTTCCATTTAATCGTAAATCACACCGTCTAGCCTGTATTACACATTGAAACAGTCAATAATCAAGTCTTTATTCTCTCTCTGCGGTCACTCAGTGTCATGTGGAGGTGGATAGACAGGAAGTGAGGGACAGGACTCTTGTTCCCATTAATTTAACAAACTCACGCACATAAACACACAAGTACACTCAATAACAATATCGTGTTAACCCGACTGCCATCTGTATCTTTGACCTCCTCTCACAGGAAGACAATGTAGAAAATTAAAATAACAAATTCCCCTTCCCTTTATTCACTCTGTAATCTAGTTTGAGAACAGGTGAACAGGGTTAACTAACTAAGATCAAGGTAAAGCTAGGGTGTTTAACACAGGCTTTTTAATTTAGTTCAGAGGTGGAAGATGCAATTACACAGCAGCTGTATAATATTATGAGATTTATTTTGAATAGAATAGAATTAATATAAATTTTAAAATTATAAAAATACAAAATACCTTTATATAAGAGATAAAATTATTAAATATGTGTGTAAGAGTGATAACAACGTGTATGACTGATCAAAATTGAAAAAAACTTTATGCTTCACTACACCAAATTTTGTTAGGTAAAGAAAATAAATGTAATCTTATAAAAAACCATAATGTCCAGCACATATAAAGAGTTTGGTTCCAAAATGCGATAAATGCATAAAAAAAATGTAGCCTCCAAAATCAGTATTGTATCAGATCAGTTTTAAAATGTAAATTCTTAATTTTATGCAAAATCCGATATCCACCATGTTTTTTCTCCCTTTTTTCCAAACCGCAACAAATGGCAGTCCTCCTTCTCTGCAGAATGCAATAAATCCGCTTAACCAATCACAGCGCACCATTCCACACATTGTAAATAACAATGGTGGCGCTTTTAATACACACAGAATCCTAGTTTTTATCATGTATTTTGTACTTCATGATCAACAAACAAACAAAAACAAAATAGTAATTTTGAAGGCATTGTTAAACCTGTGGTGGTTTTCTGTGGCGGGAAAGTTCTCACACAACAGCATCAAGCTTTTGTCATGCTAATGCTGCGTGTACACCAACCGCGAAAGAGGCGTGAAGCGCGAGTGATTTCAATGTTAAGTCAATGTGAAGACGCGTTGACGCACATCTGGAGGTCCCGCGATGCGGAAGAGGCGTTTGGCATGGAAGACGCGTTTCCGCCTCATTCGCGCGTCTAGCTCGTGCGAAAGGCTCATATTGAGCATTGTGCACGCTACGCGCGAATGGTGCTATTTGTGCGTTTTGCTGTTGACGCAAATTTGTGGCTGACACAAAGTTGAAAAATTTGAACTTTGCAGAAATTTTGCGCCGCGTTAACCAATCAGGAGCCTCCTTGCTGCTGTGGTGGCAGCCCCGCCCGGAGCCACACATTCAACCAACGCTTGATATTGTTCGTAAGCAGTCACCCGGAGCTATACGACACAAGTTTTTATTTCTAAAGAGGAGACAGGAATAAAAAGGACCTTGCTTGGAAGAGTGTCATTAAGGCAACCTGGTAAGTTGTAAATACACATTTCACTTTTGAGTCACATGATGTTTATCGACCCACGCCGTTTATTTTCCCCCTATAGCAATACCAAATACAAACAGGTAACTCTCTCGATAAATGCACAATCAACATCAGTCATCTTGCAAACAGACAACCGCATAGCACTTGCCCCTCACACAAGAAGCGGATTTTGCCTCTGACGCACGTCAAATGCTTGCTTTTTCCGCGCGTCTACTCCGCTCTACACGCGCGAATGCATTCAAACTGTTCAAGACGCGATTTTGACGCCTGAAACGCGGTTGGTGTAAACTCAGCATAACACATTGACCCCAGAGGATCTTATGAAAAATTTTCAATTATTTTACTCAAAGTCAACGAAAATCGAGCAGGACCAAAACATTTTACAGTGGATCGCTGTCAAAAAAGTTAAGCGAAAACATCCCAAGGATGACAGCAGCAATGACAGTGTAATTAATATGACAAAGTAAGTGTTTTGATTAATGCCATTAATGTTTATTTATTTTTTATCAGTGTAGATCACTAGTCAACTTAATGAATAATATGGCAAAGATGAATGCACATTTATATATTAATTCAATAGATTTATAGCATTTTGAAAAAAAAATTATCGCATTTTGTGGAAAAAATTTCAGTTTTTATAATAAATCTTTTAAAATCGAATTATGGATTTGAAATTTTAATATTATTATAACCTAAAGATGCTATGCGAAAGTTTATAACAGAAAATATGGGTTTTCATCTTGTCACTTTCTTGGTATAGAAAACACGTTTTTACCAAAATTAGTCAAAATGGATTTATTGCGTTTTGGAACCAAACTCTTCATATACTGACCACAATATATCTGGTGTTCTACATAAAAAAATGAAGTTGGTCTTTTGTGTGGTTGTATGATATATTAGTTTTACAGTTAATCCCAAAAAGGATGAATTTATATATAATTTACCTTGGGTCATCTCTGTTCATTGGACCCTTTAGCCACACTTAAATACAAACTGAATATCTGGGAATCTGTAAAGATGAGGGAACTTCTGAATATATGGCAACTCAAAAGCAGGTCAGCCAACTGGAGACTAATGAGTGAGTGAGTGTGTGTGTACAGGAGGAGCAGCTCATAGACTTTAGAGGTTTAAAGCCACAATTACATGCTGTGACAAAAAAATAATCCCCCTTTATGAAAAGAACAAGGCTCAGGGGTGAAAACATGAATAAAGAAATGAATGAGAAATGAGGGAAATCAAATAAAGAGAGAGATAGAGCGAGTCAGAGGGTGACGATTATAAGAATATATGGGATTGTGGTGTGGCCTAGATTACCTCATTCCAAACCAAAGCCACACTGTTACAATCTGCTACCAATCCATCCATCTCTCTCTCTCTCTCTCTCTCTCTTTCTCTCTCTCTCTCTCTCTCTCTCTCTCTCTCTCTCTCTCTCGCATGCACACACGCACGCACAGACACCAAATTTAATTTACTGGCCACTGAGCCCAGGAATATGACATGATCAATGTTTTACACTCAGACACCCAGCCGTTGACACTACTCACCCTGTGGTTGTCAGATGTCCTCTATAGTCAAGGAAAAAGTGACTCTATTTCAGGGCCACTCAATCATTGCTGCTAATGTACTGCCAATGTCTATGCATTTTTTTCCAAATTATTTTTTCATTCACATCTGCTTTTTAACCCAACTTGTTCCACCTCACCTAATGCCCAAACACCTGTTTCCAAATTTTTCAGAAAGTCATTGTGTATTTTTATATTTCACTTGCTGCTTGAATAATATACCATTCAATATAAAATCTAAATCTGGTGTCTTAATAGACGTTCTTGGTACAACTGTGTACAATTCATCAGTTTATATTACAATTATGCCTGTAAAAAATTGTAAACTGAAATATCCAGTTTAAGATTACACTTGTGTGCGATATTTTAAATCAGCAAAAAAATAAAAAAATAACTGCAATGTTCACTATAGCTCAAATCACACACATACTCTTTAGAGTTTAGAACACACACACACACACACACACGCACGCACACGCGCACACACACACACACACACACGCACGCACGCACACACACACACACACACACACACACACACACACACACACACACACACACACACACACACACACACACACACACACACATTTCATTACAAAATTTCATTGAGATTTGGTTAACATGCATGCACATTCTAGAGTAAACAAATAAATGTACAATTTAAGTTAAATGGGTTTAAATACCATTTCATAGACTACAACAAGGCACATGACTGAAATTAAAAATAATGTACAAAAATTACTTTAACAATACAGATCTGGCATCACAAATGATATTTTACAGTATGCAGTATGACTCAAACTGTATTCGTATTTTTTTTCCAGAACTGGTCGTTGAATATCAAAATGCAATGCACACATAAAAAGTAGCTTGTGAAATAGTGTTTGCGCTGCTTTATTTATTACTGAATTGCTTGCCTGACACAATAACATTTACTGTAATAGGGTGAGATGCATGGTTTGCTCCGATTGCCAGCCACCCGCATCCTCTTGCCAAGCTGAACAGACTGTGCTCAATATAAAACTCCCACATAGAGCCGAGATGCAGAGATGTTGGTTACAGCAGACACAGCAGTCTCTGCTTATGGCATTTATTAAAGAAATCAGACAAACCCGCTTAGCATATGGCGTGGATAATGCATGTCATCTCTAAAAACAAAATGCTGTGATTAGCTTAGCATCAAAATTATGCTTTTTGACATGCACATGTGCACTTTCAGAGCTCAGAGGAAACCGTTTCCTGTATACAGCTGCACTTTGCCACCTGCATCATCCAAACTGGTTTCCCACTGGAACCCCAAACTTCTTTTTATATCTGCGTTCTCTGGCCTTTATTTGTTTTGATAGAACATCCATCTAACCTCTAGCCCAGCTATTCGTCTTTATAAAAAGCAGCGGCGATATTTGCACCAGGGCGGCCTAAGATGGTGAGACAAATAAACAGTAAGGAAAGAAACCTGACATGATGCTCCTAAAGATGGATCGAAGGAAAGCTGGGAATGAAAGAGCCAGAGGGAGTATAAATAGGTAGACTGTGGTTGTGTGTGCACGTAAGAGGGAGAGAGAGAGAGAAAAAGAGAGAGACTGAGGTTTTTGGCGGCATAGGCGGGCCGGGGGGAAATTGCGCGTGGCTGGTATTGGAGGCAGTACAGTGGGGAGCAGTGGTGTGAGAGATGAGAAGAATCAGAGGTTTATTTATAAAGCTCAGCGTTTTATGGCAGACAAAATACACCCGTGTGCTGGAGTAGAAACAGGACCAGGCTGGACGTGCGTGCTGCAGAGTTGGTTCAAGAGTATGAGAACATGCAGCATCTGCCATTACTTGCCATGAAATTCACACCAGTGTATAAACACGCAAATAATACATTTAGGAATCAACATATCGTCCATTATCTTGGACTGTTGCTACAACTAAATTAGGGCTCTTATGTGTAAGCTCGCATTACCAATGTATTGAGTCATTATTTTTATATAAATTTTGCCACAGAACACTTTCTTTCCAGTGTATCCTGGCCTAAAGCCACTGTAAGCAAGATCTGGAATGCCAGCAGCCAGGAAATCTAAGGGTGGATAGAGATAGAGAGAGTGCAGGAAGAGAGTGCATGACTTTTCCATCATCAGGTCAAAAGTTATCGAGGTTGAGCAGACAAAAGTTTTTCATCAAAACAACTAAAATCACTCAGATGGCAAAGTGGAAGTGGTACTTAACTTAGTAGAAGGGTGTTCTTAGGGTCTAATAACCCACAGCATTAGAGGCACAGATATCATATAATATTTGTTGTGAGATATACGAGAAATCAAAAATCTACACCTATAACATTTAGAGCCCTTGTTGACTGTATTCAACATTCAAAACCATACACCAATGCCAACATTTTGCCATATGCCATACGGCAATAGATATATAATTTATAATATAATAATAATTTATATTAATATTATTTATTTTTTTCTAAATATCATTTTAAGTATAGGCCTATTTCAAAATATATAAAATGGACCAAAACATATTTGCAGAACTATATTAATATATTTATAATATTATATATATATTTTATATATTATATATATATATATTTTATATATTTTATATATATTTATTATATATATATTTTATATTTTATTTATTATATATATTTTATAATACATTTTAAAGCATTTAAAAATATATTTAGGCCTCCATATATTTCAAATCAAGGAAATATATTAATGTAGCATTGAAAGAAAGCCTTTGTTTAGGTTACAAACATAACATGTTTGAAAATCTTAAAATTACATATTTTTTCAAATTCAAAAATGTATTTTGTAAATATTTTACATACACGAATACATTTGTTTTTGCCATATGGGTTGTAAAATTAGAAATGTATTTGCTTGCCCCGATATACATTTAGAATTCTTTTTAAATATTAAATTTAATTAGATTTAATTTAGCTTTGCTTTACACAAATTGTATTTAGCATATAATTAAATAAAAATAAATGTTTTATATATATATATATATATATATATATATATATATATATATATATATATATATATATATATATATATATATATATTTATATTAAGTAATATCTCATATTCTAATTATGAGATTAAGAGCATCAAAGTTTGATTTCAATCATTGATTTTACTTTTATTAAATTTAATCTTTGACATGACCTTACTCAGTCAATATTAAAAATATCAAAGTTTATAATTTCACAGAATTTTTGTACACTATGTAGGACTGTTTTGTAAAAAAAATATTTTTTTCCCTAATAAAAACCCTTCAAAGATGGTGCAATATACCTGCAATTTCAATATATTAGAAATGGCTTTGGGTTCATGTAGTGTGACTTGAGCAATTGGAAAGTAAGAGAGGAGGAAAAATAAGAGTGTGCAAGCAGAACCGTCTGAGCTTATCTCCACTGGAGTCAAAGATAATCTTACCTGGTCCTACAGAAAAAGCAACAACAACTACCCCACAACTACTTTCAGGACAGCCACTGTCTCACTGACAGACACACGTACTATAAATATCTCAGAGTGGAAATACACCTGTCTGATGACGATCATGACCTGTCTCCTTATCTCTATTGGCAACCTGCATGGTGGACACATTTCCAACCGTACAATTCAAACACTCTCACACACCTAGGAAGGTGTGCAAAAAAATGCAAAGAAAGTGCTGTTTGAGGAAGTTTGTGAATTTCCACTTCTCTTGCAGATGAGAGTTTGAGACTTGCCACTGTTCGATTGAGAATGTGGAACGAAAATGACGCACTACAGTTTGGTGCTAGGGATTGTAGTGTATATAAAGTCTGCAAAACACATATCACATATGGTTTCTAACTCACTGCATGGGGTAAAATAATCTTCAACTCACTGACAGGGACTGGCAGAAACTTTTACTAAACAAAAAGTATAACTGTTACACTTAACAATAGTTTTTCATTGAAGTTTCCATCACCGTCTCAAAGACGAAAACCACATAAAAGAACCCCAAAGACTCTCCACCAGTTTTACAGGTCCCAGTAAGATTGACAGCATTCCTGTGCATATGCTGCACTCGTTGCTGGTTACACACTGTTTGTAACCTCTCAATCACCATTGATTAAATACTTTTCCTCATCCACAGTGTACAGTAGAGGCAGCAGCATATGTTTTTGACTGAAACCTTGATGGGGTTTCTGTTTAAATATCCCATGGAAAGCCAGATGGGCCCTGTATTAATGTAAGCCAAGCGGAACAGAGAAAATAAGAGAAGGCAGAGGGAATGATGGGTGGAGGGGGGTATAGAGGAATATGAGGCATTCCACAGCTTCAATGAAGTGCATTCCAGTGAGCCAAAGTTTGGTAAATCTTTGCAAAATTTCCTGACCTCCGTTGCCTTGATCGTAAACTGTTTACACAACATAAAACATATTTAATAACCCCTGAGACGTAGTCATAACTGAGGGCTTCTTATTTAATCAGTTGCTCAAGAGGTGCCCTAAAAACAATAATTAATAAATTAATTAAATCAATTGATCTACTTTGAGGCAATCAGAGATGAAAAACTGCATTTTCTGACTTCACTTGGATATAAATACAAATCTCTTTTCATTTGGAAGGCTTCACTCTTCGAGGAAATGGCTGGGGCTAGATGTTGGCATACCGTAAGTGGTTTATTTATACTTGCTGATTAGCTGCCCATGTTCAGCGCAATAGATCGAAGGTGAGTAACAGCAAAAGATTTTGATGGACGTGTCTGGTTGGGTTGGATTGAGGGGGTGTAGAGCACTTTTAAGGAATAATGAAAATTAATCAGGATTAATGTTCACATTGGCAAACACAGCTGAGAGCTCACATAATCGGCACAGCATGGAAATTATAATTGCTCACCGTCAGCACTGGCAAAACTGATTTCGGGTCAGCACATGAAATCATATGCAGCTAAAATGGACTGCTAAACAAATGCACAAGCAGAAACTCTGCATGAGAGATCACAACACTTCAAGCTGCTGCTGAAAATGGTATTTATATGGTTTTAATGCTCTCATAACGGTTAATATGACACTAATGCCATTACAGGTAATTATAGCTCATTTTGAAAATATTTAGGTAGGTGCTGAGAGGGGAATAGTGGTTTGCTTAAAACTTTTATACTTTCACCACTTTAAGCCAATTTCCTAAGCAAAAATAAAGTCAATTATTTATTTTGTCCTGTGAATTGGCTGTTTGGTTTTCAATATCCTCTTTGTCACGAATCGCCTTCCCATAAAAGGAACAGTTCAATCATTTTATTTAAAAATATAACAGATAGTTTTTTTCAAAATGTTCCCCCCAAATTTATTTCATCAATGTATATTAATTGTAAGAGTCAAGCTCTGTAAAGCATATGTGACCCTGGACCACAAAACCAGGCAGAAGTAGCTCAGGTACACAGCCCTGGTGGTACCCATACAGTATATACACCAACAGTGTACATTTTACAATGGTGATTTTGCTATGTATTTGTAAACCAGTTGCCAATACTACATTCAACAAAAAAATCTATTTTTTATGCCAAAAATCATACACATTTTAAGTAAAGATCATAAGCTATTTTTTACATTTCCTGAGATAAACATATATTACATACTTATTATTATTATATTATTTATCATTAGTAATACTGTATGTGTTGCTAAGGACTTTATTTGGACAACTTTAAAGGTAATTCTGCCAATATTTTGATTTGTATGTATCCTTTTTAAGTGACTCTTATGACATACAGTATGTAATGAACATTTGTAGATTTATTGTGCTTGCATTCTACTTTATAGTATTGTATCATACAGCAGTATAGTGTATATATTATACTTTACTATACTATAGTGTAGTATAGTCTGAGTGATTCATGCTGTATAATCCAACTATTCATCAAATAAAATCCTCTTCATATTTAAATGTGGCATGAATGGCAATTTGTCTTTTTGTTAACAAAAAATAAAAAATGCAGAGCACTGAGCAACTTTCACATCATACCTGTAAGTTCTCACTACACCAAATGAATGAAACCCACCCAACTCTGCTCACAATGCTATTTGCCATGCTTTCTATCTATCTCAGGAGTCTGATGATTGGCTTTCATGGCAATTATTTGTAAACAATCACTGAAATTCACTTAACACATGCAAGTGCATGGAAAGGAGCAGAAAATTGGTCTGCAAAAATTTTAACTGTGTGCATCATAGACTCAAAAAAGTCTGCTAAATATGCCCATCTCATGTTGTGTTAAATTTTTTTTGTCCAACAGACACTCTTGACACCCAGTGGAAAGAATGTTGCATCTGTCAGTTTTTAAACACCTGTTATTAGTGCTACTTGGCTAGAGGTAAAGGCTTTTAAAGATGCTGGGGAGAACACTGATGCAATGCTTCCAGGATTTGGCTCCCAAGGTAAACAGATTGCAGACTCTATCCATATTTAATCCTCTTCAGATAAAAACAAGTGACACCACCTATTAACAACTATAGAAATAGCCTTCTATTAGACCTACAGCTTCTGTGTAGTCTCAGTAAATGTTGTTTTCTGTCCCCCATCAGTTGTTATAAAGCTTTGACTTATTAGCCATTTCATCAAAGCAAACTGACAAAACTGTACAAAGTTTTACATTTATAAAAAGTTGGCTATCTATACCATAACTTGTGGGTGTTGTGATGTTGCAAGCACAATAGACTTTCATTATTTGATTTAATTTATATTTTGTGTGTTTGTGTGTGTGTGTGTTAATGGTAAATGGGAACACATAAAAGAACATAGTATACAGTGTAATACAGTGCATTTTTGCTTGTGATTCACGCTGGATTCATGTACTGTAATATCAACCTCCCTGCAACCATTCTGAAATCTTTTAAGCTTAATTAAATTAATAGACTATAAAATAAATGTCATGTATATTTTAGATGTCATTTCTAAATCATATTAGGAATCATGAGAATCATATAAACTAAATTACTGCATGATCAATATTTGGCTTACCAAAATTATGGTTTTGATTAACGTTCTTGGTATTTGAACAATTAGTAAATGACCCACAATACGCCTTGTAAGTACGCGCACCAATTTATTCGATTACACAAGCAAATTACTACCCCTTATTTGTGACATTAGTAAATCAGGACCCTTTAAAGTGTAACAGCTTCTTAAAATTGTTTATGACATACTGGTACAATCTAATCCCCTAAAAGCATTATGAATGCACTAAACAAGCAATAACCAGAATCTTCATTATATAATGCATGAGCCTCTTTTCATCTTTCACATAAGTGCCTTATGTCCTTCATGTTCAGCAAAACAATATATTCTGAATTAAGGTCCTGATTGTACATGTAGATAGGACAGCAAAGGCAAAATCAATAAAACCATCCATTAACCAAACTCACCACGTAATCAAAAACTCTTTGATCTTGAGCAAGTTGTCTCGTATGCTCTGTAGAGTCTTCACTTTGAGTACACAGCCACATATCTTCAATCAACTCATCATCAATTTGCATGATTGCTGATTGGCCAGCGCTCTGATTTCCCCACATCCTGTATTAGGGCTGCATCATCAGTATTACTCATAACCGTAATAGAGCACACTCCACGGGGCCGTCTGTGTGTGTTATTAAAGACATAATGTATGAAATCTGAACCCGTTTGGGTAAAGATTAGTGAATGCCTTTACTACAAAACTTGTGTCCAAAACTGAAGGCAGCTGCTTTAAAGCTTCAATAAACAGTCAGGCCCATAGGACCATATCTACATGTCTGATGATCTAGCAGAAAATATCTACAGTAGAGATTTAACCATAACAACAGTTATTAAAGTTATAAGTCTACTGTAAATGCAAAATTCTTACAATCTTTAATATAAAGATGCTATACACATTGCCATAGAAGAATCATTTCTGGCTGTATGTTTCCATAAAAAACCTTTAACACCCGAATAACCTTTCTGTTTTCACAAAAAGTTCATTAGACCATATAAAATGTAATACTTTAATGGGTCTTTTAATGGTTGAATGGTTCCTCTATGGCATCACTGTGAATAACCGAGTAGCACCTTTATTTTTAAAAGTGTAGTAGGAATAAAACCATTAGAAAAAAAATATTTAATTTTTTCTCCTCTATTCCTTAATCCAAAAATGTAGACAGCACTATGCAAAATAACAAAATAAACCACTTACACATTATAAAGCAGCAGAAAAATATTGCAAGCAACACACACTTTGGTTGTTCTTCGATCCCACCCCATGAACCCGATGCCACGGCTCTCATTTACGTCGTAATATCGTTTTGGGCAGAGAAAACATTCAGATGCAAATTCGAGACATTTGTGAATATCAATAACATCTGGCTTGCTTCCTGAGCAGAGAGAAATCATGTCTGGAGGCCGTGCCAATCACACCGAGCCACACATGAATAAAGATGCATGACTCTTAGACACTGCCTCTCAGTCTCTCCAACACTAATTGAGATGGAGATGAACTCTCCGGCTCTCTTTCTCTCTCTAAAGAATAAATACAATTCCTTCTTGTACTACATATTTACAAGTGTGTGTGTGTGTGTGTAAGGGTGGAAAACAGGTCTTTTTGTATACCGCCCACATGTTTAGGCATTGATATGTATTTCTTTTTTTATTTTATGTATAAATATGTGTACTTTATGTGTGAATTACAATTATATGTTGTTTTATTGTTTTTAGCAGCATAAACTTCCAGTTGGGTAATACACCACCTGAGGGCACTGCACACATGGTACACAACCATAGTCTGAGATCTACAGATTTATACAGTGCTACTTAAACCTTATCTTATGTCATAATGTATTTAGGTACTTCAGGGTACTACAAAACTACCATGTTGATACCATAGTACTGGTATATGAATTTGTGTGCGTGGGTCTGCCTATAAACTCACTTGTGAACGCATATACATTACCGTATGTGTGAAAAGCTCTTTGAGAGTTTGTTTAAATGTCAAGAGCAAAAAGAGCTGTCAACATCCATTTCCTCTCAGTATGTGTGTTTGTGTGCGTGTGTATTTGCGTGAGTGTGTGTGTGAGTGATTAACATTGCTGTAATTGTAGGATTAGTGGAGACCATTGTCAGTGAGATAAAAATGACTCTTACTGTCTCAAGAGTCAATGTTAATGGGGGTCAATTGGCTCAAAGTAGGAAGGAAAGAAGTAATTATTCAATTACTTATCATAATAATGAAAGATTCTCATTTGATTATGCTAATACTCTTGACACATTTTTAGTCCTGTGAAACATGGCTCAATAGCCAAAGGTCATCGGGGTCATTCCTGCGCTTTTATTTTGTCTCTGCAACTATTAAACATCTTTATATGTTGATTAATTTAGACAGCATACAAAATTTGATTGACTCAGGCAAAAGCGTTCTGTAACTTATATGTGCTTTAAGTTATTGTGCTGAACATTAACAGCGGCAGCTCAGTTACTATCATGTGCTCCTGTATAGCTTAATGATAGAGCATTGCGTTAGTAGCGCAAAAGGTTATAGGTTCAAACCCAGGGAATACACATACTGGTTAAAATGCAATGCAAGTCTGGGTCTTTCAAATGCATGAATGTAAATGTCATTTAGTGCATATAAATATCCCCATTAAATATATTACCAGCCCCCTCCGTGAAAAAATATAAAGGGCTATCCTAGATTGTACATTTTGGATAAAGTTTCATTTCTTTAGGCGAGATTGATTTAATTCGCTGATGTCAAATCATAAAGATTTATATATATATATATAAGATATGTCAATGCAAGATGTTTTTAAATTAAGGCAGATAAAATATCAATTTTAGCCTGTCACTAGAATAAGACCTGTCTGGAAAACCGCCCCATAATGTTGCAGTTCCAGATTATATTCCAAGCCAACTGGCATTTACTCTTAAATCAATTTTTACTATCTTTTGGGTTCAGCAAGCACTATTTCTTGAGTACGCATCTCAGTGGTTCTATTTGTTTAAAATCCCCTCTCTGAAGCTAAAAAAAGTCAAAATTCGGTTTGTTTAAAAAATACAAGGTAGTCTTTTGCATTGTACACCATATATGTAAGGTGGTGTGTGTAAATTTTAGCAGCAACTAGTGGTGAGATTTCAAACTGCTACCAACAGCTCACCCCTCAATTCAAAACGCATAACATGTTGTCGTCTGAAACTATGTTGGGACGAAATGTGCTTTGTTGATAAGTTTGTCCGTTAAGGGCTACTGTAGAAACATGATCGCAACTTCTATGTAAGGGGACCCGCAGTGTACAGTATGTAGCTAAAAACAGCTCATTCTAAGATAATACAAACAATACAATTCATTATGTAAGATCTTTATACACCACCGATAGTCTACAACAACACCAGAAACACAAGAGTAAAGCATATCTTTATTCTTTGATAATATTTTATCTTCTTTTGTTTTAATCCAGCTTAAATTCTTAAATCTCCCATTTTGCTCAAGGGCACTGGTGAAATAAGCTGTCCATCACACACCAAACAAGAGTGCTTTGAAGTGTCCACACAACAAACTGTGGACGCTGCCTGTCAAACAGGTGGACACCTTAGACACCAAACATCTGGAACGGTCTCTTTTAATTCTCCGGCTGAGCTAGTTGCTAGCAGACGGTCCGTATAATAGACGGGGGTATCGAAAGACCTCTAATGTTATGTGTACATGCATACCACAAACACACACGTCCGCTCTACCCATTGTCTGTCACGACAAAATGGATTTTTAAATCAAAGAAAAATGATGAAAGACAAGTCAACCATCTGGGAGCTAACCTCCCCGCTCCTTCTCTCTCGCCCGCCCTCTGCTGCTACAGTATACAGTACCTTCTCTCTTTTCTGGACGATGCTTGCCGAGCATTAATTACACGCGCCAAGGCCTTGTGTGTTTGGAGTGAACGGCCGCCAAAATTCCATCTGACTCTGTTGGTCACGAAAACAGGCCTGGTGGGTTCCAATGATAACAGGGTGAGCGCCTGGGCGGAGAAAATAGGGTGGGATGACAACTGGAAAGAGGAATAATGGTGAATAAAGATAATAGTATTTACAAGGCACATCAGAAAACTGATACTTTAGTCAAAGACTTGTTGAGAGATCAACACATTTCCTTTGCTCTTAATACCAACATTCATCTTTTTAATGTTGACTGAAGTTTTATCCTAATGGAGTTTCAGCTAAATTATGTGCCAAATATAAAGTAGATGACATACATCTTTTTTTTTCGTATTACTGTACTGTATTACTGTACTTTGAAGAAAGCTCCACCAGCAAGGCTACACACCATGTTTCATTTAAATCCTAGATATCCCGTAGCATTATCTCCCTTTCTTCTTTGAATGAGCTGTCAACCTTTATCCAATCTGTTGAAATCATCGTAACTTTCAAGAAACAGCTGCACACGCACATTTTCCATAAACACTTGACTAATTCACAACCATAAACATAAGTACTTACAATATCTCATCTTTACTTAGTCTACATACCGTATCTCACTTCTGCTCTAGACTGAATATTAATCTTGCAGTGTACATTTATTGTTGGCTCTTATAATAAATTGGTTGTATATTTCACTTGTACGTTGTATAAAAGTGTCTGCTAGATAAATAAATATAAATCATTAATTATATTTAAACGGTTAATATGACAATAACAAAAAAGGTGGCCTAGTCATTTTTTTTACATAGAAGGAACCTGTTTTTAATGTCTTGCCTATAAAAATAAAGGTTAAAAAAGAAAGAAGGATAAAGTCATAAAATGTGAATATTTACCTATTATTATTATTTTATTAATGTGATAATTTTTGCATTTTAATGCACTTGAGTAATACAGAATCAGGTTTTTTCTTGTCTCAGAAGCTTTTGTAGAAATGCATTTGCATTGATCTTGTGATTTCTGTGCTTTGAGACAAAGCATTGTTGTTTTAAAGAAGTGAAAAATGTGAGATGAGTACAAATCGCTCCAGAGCCAAACTTTCATATAACTAAACTTTAGAATGAAGTCACTTTTAAGTACATTTTGACAGTTACCTTTTGGAAAAAAGTTTTTTTTTATTATATCTAGACCTAAAGAAAGAAAGTCAGATAGGGGCTTCACCAAACACTTTAAAAAGACTGCAGTTGAAGTCAGTAAGTCTTGTTGTTATGGACTGTTGCATTTTGCTGTCTCATGTTGGGTAGATAACATGAAGTCGAGACAGAAAGTCTTAATCCTGTGTGGGCTACGACAACAGCCTGGAGGCAAAACTTGTTGGACAAACTTGTCAAGTGATGAGACATTTTGCATTTCAGGAGGACAATCTGCACCATAAACATTTTCACAAACAGCCTAGGATTATATAATGTTATAGATTAGCTCACTAGAACTTAACATATTCAACATTAATTCATAAAGGCTGATATATAATTAAAGATCTTAAAATGATGGTTGTTGTAGTATACAGAGCAATCTTGTGTTAAACTTGTAGTGACCAACATCCTCCCTAGAATACACAGACAGGTAATACAGATGTTTTATAAATACTCTAAATAACCTAAACAAAGTAAAAAGTTTTTCAGCATCACGTTCGACTGGAAACTACAGTTTATTGAACTATCAGCTCATGGGTTCAGAAGTCAATGAAATGCATGCCGAATCCACACTGCTGTCACATTTCGAACAACAGCAAAGGCCACTGAAACAATTTTAACCATGACTGGCATTTTAAAAGCCACAAATCACCAATTCCATTGAGTCGAAGGTTAAGTTCCAAAAAACAATCAATATCCATGTTGCTTTACATAGTCCAGATTGTTTAAAAGGGTGCAGAGGCTGCAACACAGCCCTTACCGCAACCGCCTTTGACATTTAACAGAAATTAACTTAACATATTAGAGCATGCTTGTCCAAAAAGGATTTTGGTCTCCATCAGGTGCGTTGGCGGCACACATCTCACATAAGGTCAGAGACTCGGAAGGAGGTGAATACATATCAGACAGGAACAAAGGAAACAGGCAGGATATATTTTTCTTTTCATGGTATCTTGGAGCAGGGGCATCTTAAGTGGTAAAGGGTTACATAGGGCCCTGTGTCATTATATAATTTAAGAGTTTTGTTGCAAACGACATAACTCCGTTTTAAAAAATTTTGTCAGAACATGTTTATCATTATGTTATCATGTTATTTTTTATGTTATATTTACATTATGTTATATTTTTTATGGTGCTACTTACAGTAGCTGTATTTTTTAAGTTATGAAGGTTTAAATCAAAACAAACCAACTGCAGTTGAATTGATAATAATTGGAATGCACAACCAAAAAATGAGATTTCTGGAAAAAAAACTGAGTTATCTCGTTTTGCAATGAAACTCTTCAATTATTGTTAATGTTATTATTTTATATCTGTGCAATCTGTGTGATAATTATGCAATATTTGAAGTTCTCTGCTTCTTTGACACGCATCCAGACGTAGACGCCTCACACCATGAGCGCAGCATGCATTGATGCACACGACATGATTTCATTGGTTGTCTAGAAACTATGCAAAGAGCGCATTGGCTGTGAGGGAGAGTAGAGATTGCACAAACTCGATGGATGGAATGGAACAGGGGAGTTTATGAGTGTTCTGGTGTTGAAAAACGCATACTCACGCCACCGCTGCATATGATGTCGAAACAAAAATCTTGCTATCAGAAAAGAAAGGATAGGGAGAAGAGAAAAAGAAAACAAAGTGAGTGAAAACAACTCCTCACAAGTTTCTTTCTAAAGAGAACAAGTGAGGCAAGCACTGCACCATGTCGATCTGTTTTAGTCAGTGCTACCATGTAAAGTAAAATAAAGTTTTATAAAGTACTGTGCAAAAGTCTTAGGCCACCATCACCAGCATTGTTGTTTAAGCAAAGTCTTAATGTCCATCCATATTTATTTTTCACTCTTTTTATTAAGATACAAACAGAAAATACAGGAAATATGTACACAAAATTAAAAAAAATTTTTAGAAACTAAATATCTTCTTCAGGCATCAGTCAGTGTTTAGTGTGACTTCTCTTGGCACGAAACACATCTTGAGCTTTTTTGAGGAGACTGAAGTCCTGAAGTCATTCGATTAAATTAGAAATTAGGATTTAATTTCATTTAGGTTTAAGAGATCCTGCAGCTGCCTGCTATTGCTCAAGTGGAAGGGGAGTTTACCCTTAATACTTGACACTTTAGCTTATACATTTATACATTTACATTTAATAAATACACATTTAAAAAATACTGCAATGTTTTACACCACAAATGATGTCATGTTTATTTGTAATGTTCAATGTTTAATTGTATATAATAATAAAACACAGTTCATTTAAATATTGTTAAAATGCAATTTTTATGTCTAAAAAGATACCGAGGTGCTCTATCTATTTTAAAGTATAGGACAAATTATGCCAACAATATGATTTCCAGTGCTGGTGCATTGAAATGAATGCAAATAACACTTTGTTATACTATTCTATACATGATATACAACTTTCTTACTGCTTACTGCTATATATAGTAATTCACAAATGGTAACTAAATCAATGAATCATATGTCCTGTGTATGGTAATAAAATGTTAATATACTTGTTATTACTATTAATTTCACATTATCATTTAAAAAAGTGATAAATGGGCTCCCTGGACACTATCTTTGCATTGGGCCACGGTTCTGTGCTACGCCCCTGCTTGGAGGCTGGTCCTTTGCTTTGTTATATATATATATATGTGTGTGTGTGTGTGTGTGTGTGTGTGTGTGTGTGTGTGTGTGTGTGTGTGTGTGTGTGTGTGTGTGTGTGTGTGCGTGTGTACCTGGTAATTATCACGTTGTGGGGACCAATTGTCCCCACAAAGATAGGAATACCAGTGTTTTTGTGACCTCGTGGGGACATTTTGATGTCCCCATGAGGAAACATGCTTATAAATCAAACAGAATGATGTTTCTTGAAAATCTAAGGTAGTAGAAAGGTTTCTGTGATGGTTGGGGTTAGGGAATGGGGTAGGTAAGGGGAATAGAATATACAGTTTGTACAGTATAAAATGCATTACGTCTATGGAATGTCCCCACAAAACATGGAAACCAGAATGTGTGTGCGTGCGTGTATGTTTAAGCCAAACTTTTTTCTATACTCTGTAAAAAATATTTTATGGTGGATAAAAAAAAATGTATGTCACTTTTCAGGCGTTATACTTTGACTAAATCTACTACATCACCCAGAATGTTATAATTCTCTTGAGAGGTTCTTATCCCCAGGAAATGACTTATACTTGACTTCTTTTAATATCTGGTTTTTCACCTGCCAAACACTACATGGAAGCCAACCCCTTATATCAATATTGTGTGAGCCGAGAGCCACTGTTGAAAGAATAAAACCTAAGAGCAAGGAGGAAACAGCAGGAATGGTCATGTATCAATATAAAGGTCTAAAGTTTGGTTTGAACCTTAGATTTGAGTCTAAGAAAGGAGGTATTTGCTTTCTTCAAAAACCTAGTGCACACTATAGAGAATTATTCAAGGTATTACACTATACTTTGCACTCTCAACTGGAGACTGCTCCAAAAGGTAGGCTTGGTTTTAAAACAGAGATAGAGAGATAAAAGAGAAATGCAAAGGAAGACAGAATACAGTAAAATATTAACCAGAAAGTTCTCAAGAATAATATTTTCTACAAAAGTGCACTGTAGGACCCCGGAACAGCCTATTGTAGTTGTTCTTTGAAGTGTGGTCTCATCCAAAGACAGAGACCTCCAGTGCGGACATATATCACACTAACCTATGGCTCTTCCAGATAAACTAAGCCCCAAATTTACATTCCTGCTTTCTTAGTAGCTGCACATCCAGCAAATTAATCAGAAAGTAAGAGAGGTTAGAAAGAAAAGACACTAAACTATCTTCAGTGTTTCCTGCATTAGTATCTGCAAAAATAAGCAGAGCATTCAGATTACAACAAGCAGCTCTCGGATGTGATTTGATAAATAACTCTTCTGCAGAGGTTCTTGCAAATATTTTTCTACTATGCAGTAGCACATCTGCTCACTTTAAGTTCATTTTTAAATGTGCTACCAGTACCCAAATCCATAAAATACATTTTTAGTCACACATACTGTACACTTAAATTCTTCATATTTCCCTTCTCTTTCCCATTTAAACACACATTCCCTCTCTATTCCCAGTAGGGAATGATTGGCAGCTGACAAACTTCAGATGACACTGCAAGATTAGACTCTAGATCACACTTGAACTCCGGCATGTTTTCAAATCAATCCAATAGACAATCAAATCATACAGGACTGTCCAATGATTGCCATGAACTCTGGGTCTGATGACACTGGCCCAGGAAGATGGAAAAGAGGGATTTTAATTTGGCAAAGGTGAATAGGTTAAAATTATGAAAACATATACAAGCATATCATTTCAAATGTCTTTACATGGTTTGTGGATGAATTGAGATTACTATTTATAAATCTTAACCCTAACCAACCTCAAACGTCTCTTTTTATTACACTGCAATCTAAAAACTTTATTTCAATCTTTTATGGTTGGTAACCAAATGTTTAGGTTTGAAAAATATTGTGATAATGTGACCCCCACCCACATAAAACAAGTAGTTTGCCTTTGAATCTCACATGTGCCAGAGTTTATTCTTAATTAAAGGTAATACATACACTGTTAGATGTCGCTGTAGATTTAGCAGTACTTTACTGTAAAAATCCACAGTACTATACTGTATGTGTACATTACAGTACAGTACTGCAGTTCATAATGCATTCTGGGTAAATTTGTTTGAGCGGGAAAATTTTACAGTATATTTTGGTCTTGATGTAACCTTGCTGTAGCCATTGCTGTAATGTGCCAGGTGTACTTGCAATAATCAGAGAAAGTGCGCCAGAGTCAAATCACACAGACAGCACAACTCCTGGCTGCAGCTGAAGGAGGACGATTGATTTCTGGCAGTTCGGTAAGTTTGAAATATTTCTGTTTCATGAAAACTTAATTTTTAATTTAAGAATGTTGTCAATAGTTTGTCACAATATTGTTTTAAACGTGCAATGAGAGAGAAAAACGGTCGCCAAGAAAGTTTCAATCTCCCCCAGAAAGTAAGCTTACACACAGATGTCTACCGCTGCTTTAACTCGCTTTACACCAGTGGTGTAGTCTACGTGATACGCAGGTATACGCCGTATACCCACTAGAAATTGTCAAGGATTTCCGTATACCCACTAAAAATAGCGCGAGGATGCGTAACAGCATGGTTTTGTGACATTTTTAAAGTTTAGTCATAATATAGATGTGAAGCATTGAACATTAGCATGCTACACTTGCTACTTTAGCGGGTTGAAATACATATTAGGCTATATACTATACTTCATGCCGAACTGCGCGATCCGATCGGCGTATGAATTTCTATGAAATCAGATTACTATAGTGACGCGAAAGTATCTGGGGAGCAGACTGGCGAGTGACAGCAAAGTACCGCGAGAGAGACTCCAGTTATCACATAAAGAGATCTGCTTTGACTCGCTCTCGCGGTACTTTGACATCACCAAGAGGTCTGCTTAGCGCCAAATGAAGTCGAACCTGCAGTGTAGCTGCTCACGCGACACTGTAAACAAGCAGTCCAGAGAAGTGAACGAGTGCTGCAACATAAAATCCATAGAGTTTACAACGCACATGTGAGTAAACAACATTTAAATCATCAGTCCAGTTTATTACTTTATATGAAGGTAAGGCTCAAAATGCAATAAAATAAGCCCGTGATTATACCCTGATGGTTTTTAGCTGCCTTCAGCATGTTTGCTTGTGCTTCACAGTGTTAAACTTCCCTTCTCTGTGTTCATTTATGTATACGTTCAAGATGTATATGATCTTAAACTTCTGTTTGGTTTGGGTGTCTTATATTAGGCTACATGATGGTCTTGTAATAATAATTAAGTATAAGCCTATTTTCATTTTTAGACAATGCTTGTATTATATGCAAAAATAAGCTTTTATATCAATGACTATGCAAATTAGAGTTAATTCATGGTCATCTTAAATGTGTATTAATTAAAAACATTTACACCATTAAATTACACATGGTAATGTTATCAATAGTTGTCAGATAATAGCTATTGAAAGAATTGAATATTTTTTCTCCTTTAATGCATGTGTTAGCCACAGATTGAAGATTTATTTAATTTTAATTAACAGTTAAATAACTTTTGTCCCCGAGTTAGATGTTGATTAACACTAAACCAGTCTAAAAATCAGTCCAGTTTCCCCAGCTGTAAACCCATTGGCTCTAAAGTCTTTTTTTTTTCTTAAAAAAGAGAACACATTCAGTTTATGTGTTTATGAGTACACTTTCAGAATGCACATGAATATCTATACTGTATGCATCTGTGAGTGTGGTGGTGCTTATGAGGTGTCGCGCTAGGATGAGTAAGCATAAGGGTGAGAGGGAAAAATCACAGTATACTCACTACAAAAATCTAGACTACACCACTGCTTTACACCTTATATTAATGAATATAGGGTTGTTTTAACTAAATTATGAGGGTTTTGGTGAGTTTATATTGTGTTGAAAGTGTGGTGACAATGAAACTATTTTTAACAAAATGGACAAAGACAACCCGCCAGCGCGGTCTTGCGGTCCCAGCATAACGGTCGTTTATCTCGGCGTTTCATCCGTTCAGTTAGCGTCAGAGAAAAGTATTAAGTTCGACTGTTTGGCAAGGCTGACTCGTGGTTGTAAACAGACAGGACTTGACACGCCGTACACATCATACTGTAGTACCGCAGTCCTCCTCCACAGAAGTGAAAACAAGAAACCTCATATTTAACTGGATACATGCATCGAACTCATCGCAGCTTTAACTTCGACCAAATATCATTCAGACCTGGGCTCATCTTAATATCAGATGAACGAAAGGCATTGCCGCGCTTATTGTTGTTGTTATTATATTACGGTATATCAGCAAAAGCAGAGAATATCTTCTCTTAAGCGTTTTACACGCCCAGTAAGTTGTCCAATACATTTTTATGGCATATTGTTTCCACCACTTCAGATGCATTACATGCAGTATATATAAGTTTCCAAAACGCATCAAATCAATGCACGAAAAGAGAATGGGCTCCGCATTTACGTACCTTTGTCTTCTCGTCTCTGTCATCTGATCCTTCATCTCTGGATGTAAAATAGTCCATAATAACATCGTGTAGGAAACTGGCATCACCATGATTGCTCAGATTTAGGCGATCATGTTTATCTTTAAAGTGAGCAGCTAGCTACTAACGTTAACTTGTTAAAAAAACTTTGCGTGAAATAGTGTTACACCGCAGCCGGTCCGGGTTAAACATTAAAGGGACAGTCTTTTTACCTTGTCACTATAAATCGCTATTTTCTGCACTAAACGAGACATTTTCAGAGATTTTCTGTAGACAAGATGTTATAATTAAAAAAAAGACTTATTTAGATATTTATATATAATATATAATATAACAACTAATATATATATATATATATATATATATATATATATATATATATATATATATATATATATATATATATATATATATATATATGTGTGTGTGTGTTTTACAACTGACTTAACACTTACAGTAATGTTTTATTTGTTAGCATAGCATGATATTAGATTTAAACACTTAATACATTTTTAAATCAATCACTTTGTCTCTGTTTACATTAGTTAATGCACAATGAACATTATCAAATATTATTAATGTTGTAAAATATATTGTTCATTGTTAGTTCATATTAGCTAAGGCATTACCAAATGTTAAGGAATAAACTCTTATAGTAAAGTGTTACTAAATTTTCTTTTACCATTTCCTTCACAATGTCTATTTATTTCTATGGCTAACAGATTTTGTAACATTTGTCTTTTTTACAGTCTTACCATTGCTTGTAAGCTGGATTGGGTAAGATGGATCATCTTTAAAGGCACCAGGCAAGTACATGATGTACAGTTACAAGTCATGTATTTTTTCGACTGCAATATTAAATGCTTTCACGTCACATGCAAAATTACACAGGAATGTGGCTGACTTTTTATTTGTAGTTTACATGAGTGTCCTTGCACTTTATCAGGAGTTAAGGCAGATGTGGAGGCACAACGGGTGACACCAGACACACCCAAGCACATTATGTTCGGTAAGTTTGTACTTTACCACTACAGCTTCTTTAAATACCCATGTATACACTCATTCACAATTCCCACACACAACACTGTAACACGACCATACACAACATGTACACAATTGTCTTAGTTTGCCATGTAGAAATATACAAACAGAAATATTCAGACTTTGGTTATAAGAAATTTAATTTAATAATTGTATTTATTTAGCAGAGGTGTCCCTGGACTTTATTGACAAAATATTTTGTTTTCAGAATAAAAAGTTGTGTCCAAATCAGTAACAATTGTACTTTCTGTTCAGGACATTCAATCATGACAGGATCCAGGTGGATGCTGTCCATTGAGAAAAGAGTTTGTTCAGCGGTAAGTGAATCTTCTGTATTTTAATGTAATTAGGTGTGGAACAGTAGAATAAGAGTAAAAGGTTTCAGAATAGGAGTAAGTTCAAGGCTGAGTTTAGTTTTTTAAGAATCTTTTTCTATCTTATATTTGTTGACTTAATGTTTATGATATTTCTAACAGGTTTCTGGATAGAATTAATTCCAAAGATGGGAAAAAGGGCACATCCAGACAAGGAGCAAGCAAAAAGACAAGGAACTTGGTGCAGAGAAAAGCTGTGGCCATTAACCCCCATGTGAACAGCTTCATGCAGTCCCTGATTGAGTTCGAATGGACGACTTCAAAGTAAAGGCCACTGTGGTCTGTCTGCCACAGTTTAATGCATTTATTTTTAGTGTTAAATGAAATTCAAGTAGAATATTTAAAACTATGGGCCAGTGTTGTTTTTACCACAGTGAAATGTTACCTTTTAGTCGATGATGGACTTTAAACTGAAAACTTCAAACTATGGAACAGTGTTCTATTTGCCAGAGTTAAATATGTTACAGCAGGGGTCTCCAAACTTGTTTATACTTGTTGATTTTATTTTATGTTACTTGATTATATGTTTATTATTGTTTAAAATCTTGTTTTAAATATGTTTGTTTCAATTAAATGTTTTTTTTAAATAAAATTTTGATACAAACATTGCTTGGATTGCCTTTTAATTCATTATGTTTTAATTTAGCATTTTTACCATATTAATAACTATAGATTTAAACCTAAATCTCTAGCTATTTTATATAATATTATTGTATTAATTGTAATAAGTAATAAATAGTATTTATGGGTCAATATAGACATTACAGTAAATTACTGTAAAAATAGACTACTGTAATAAAATATTGTAAAATTACAGTACAGTACTGCTTTGTAACTATACAGTACTAGTTTGTGTACTGTAAATGGTATTACAGTACAGTACTGTAAAACCAAAATACAGTAACTTACTGGCAACCGTGCTGCCAGTACCGTACTGTAAAAATACAGGGAAATCGTTAACAGTGTACAAAATACTCACTGTTACAGGTAAGTCAGGTTCAAACATTATTGACTGAATATTTTAAAATGATCTCAGATGCAGTTCGCATAACAATTCGCATTTGTGTTCTCATTTGCATCCAGGTCATCTCTCTTGTGAACTAAATTTATGGGATAAATATTTCACCAAACGTATTGTGGTCACAGATCAAAAAAATTAAATGAACTGCAACTTTTGGAAAAGCAAGCGCAGAATGTGGAAATAAGAGCAAGGAAAAAAACAAGACAAGCATACCAAAAATCAAAAAATGTGCACAAAAAATCAGACAGCAGAAAAAACTCAGTAATATAAACTTTGATCTGTGACTGCAGATCCCATACAATTGTTGCTTTAAAAACCATGCTAGATTAAAGCTTTTTAAAATGTACCGTGCTGTCATGACACCAAAGTTAAGAAACCTCTTCTTACACTCTTTGTGTAAGCATGTGTTAGTGATCAAGAGAATACATCTAAATAACACAGATGTAATCAGAAAGCTCTTTAAGAGAGACATACTTGATGTGTTGGATGATACAGTATAGATTTTCTCATGGAATGCTGAAATCTCTTGGAAAATCAGGAATTGCGGACAGACAGTTACACGCATTTCTTACCAGCCACAGTGTTTTTGGCTCAGGAGACCAGTGATGCAACAAAGTCATAATTGTTTACAGAGTTGCATCAGGGTCTTGTGTCCAAATGTATTTTTTTGTTTATTGCTCTTCTACGCTGTTTTTTTCCCTCTGAGATTTCATTGGTCAGATGGTTACTGAACTCGGCAAAGAGCAAACCCCATATGTTTTCATTAAGAATATTGTAACAAACAAAATAAATAAGTAAATAAATAAAACTTTAATTCCCTCGGTTCCACAAACAATAACGGTGGTCGACAAAGGTCTTGAACATGATGTGCAGGGTAGTGATGCATTGTGATCCCTCAGTGAGGCATTGCCATAATGTGGACACACAAATGTATAAATATATATATATATAGTATTTCTTAATGGTGTCAAAATTTCTATCTATATATGTATGTATGTAAATATTTTTAACAACAGGTATTACATGTAATATCATTTATAAGAGCTGTGAATTCCAATGTAAAAGCCAGCTCACCAGCTCAGTGTTCCTGTTTTTATCTTCAATTTTAATTTGGCAATCCCCTGTTGACAGTACAATGGTTCATTAATATTAATTACACTTTTATTAATCTGACTGATTTCAACTGATTTACAGCCCCTAAAATAATTGCTTTGGTTAGACTGTGCTGATTATAATTGAGACGATTGTGTTTATCACAGTTTGACGTTTGCTGTTGGGAAATTTACACATGAATTCTTACTAGTAAGTTAAACAATAAACAGTTTACAGTAGACATTTTAGGCATAATAGTCAACCGAAACACATGGATATCTTTGACGTTTTCATATTACCCCATGTCCAATCGCATCTAAAAAGTAAATTCTGTACTGTACTCATATTAATGTGTCATTAAAACCTTATGGTCTATAGACAACAACAACCTCTAGTGCTTCAAACCTCTAACATTATCTCAACCCTGCCTTTTTATCAGGATTTTCCACCATTCCACCAGTGCAGAACGATTCACGATCAATTTGTATTCATTTATCATTCTGAGATAGCCTTTCAATGTACGCCTAATGAGAACAGATGTTCTTCCAGACAACACACACAGGGTCAATACCGGCCTCCTAATGTCTGACCACACACATCAGGTCATTGTAAACGCAAGTAAACATACATACAGCTGTGTTACACACAGAACAGCATAAGATGATTAGTAAAGATCTCTTTGTTTATGCAAGCCAATATTCTAGATGAAGAACTCATGCAGTTCTGATGTTGATCTCTGAACTTCTGCAGACTGGATGCCCTGCAGACAGTGTAGTGGCCAGAGTGCACAAATGCATCACGTCATCACCATTTTTCCTCATTATATGAGTGGACTTACAGTACTCCCTGGCCTTAGGAGAAAAGGACGGACAGAGGTCACCTACACATTACAGCTAATAATTTGCCTCCTTTCTTTGAGTATTGAATCATGTGCACATATTTGTAGTGAAGTGACAACTCCACAACCAAACTCACTTAAAACACTGAGGTAGTAGCACATGTGTTTTCGTATAGACAACCATATTGGTACTCATATTGGTTTAAATGCAGCTGGACCCTATTACAGCTCTGTACAATAAAAATGCTGTGGGTCCCAACAAGCAAAAACTGAGACGTTGAATGATGGCTAACTACAGACCCAATATAGTCCAGCTATGAGTAACCTACTTCTACCTTTTTACTATAAAGTCCAATTTATAGTTGTGCGTAAGGTCTGCTCCGTAGCTACGCCGTAGGTTATCCGTAGCCTCTGCATAGCCTGACGTGCACCTTGCCAAATTTTTAAAGGACAAGTTCGGTATTTTACACTTAAACCCCTGTTTTCAGATTGTTTATGATGAAATAGAACGGTTTTGACTGAAATTTGGAAATATGATGCTGGCATGAGAATTTTTGGGTGTTTTTTGTATCACCCCCTACCTCTACAATGGCTGCATAGGTGTCCCAATACTACGTCTGGGATTTCGGTCTATTCTAGCGTTTCGAGAAAGCCAATTTTTGTAGGACCAATCAGCAGAGAGAGGGCGTGGCGTAGAACAATGACGTTGAGGTTGTGTGTCATTTGGCGTCAACGACCGGAGCGGCGTTTTGTTAATGATTAGACCCAGCTTCGACAGTTGACTGAATACATCGTCCTGAGTGTAAATTCGATGAACAAAATCTGCATCTCTACAATCCTCTGATCATTCGGACTTGTTGTTTCCGGCCGGTTTCGGCGCATGATATACATCACGACCACACGTTAGCGATTGGCTATGGCAGATCCTGAGTGACTCTGGGCAGATCCAATAGTGTTGAACTTTAACAGAGAACCCGCCTACAAGGAAGTAAACTAGGGATGCACCGATAGGATTTTTTTGGGCCGATACCGATTTAAACACTTGTATACAATACTATACAGTTGGTCTATTAGCTAGTTTATACTGAACATGGATTGGATCTAATTAACATTTAACTGACCAACATAATAAGAGAGGCACAAATTAAGCTAAAACAAATATAATAAGACAGCATGACAACCTTCAAAGGTGGTGTTTGCAATTCAGCATTTATTTTATTAACAACATTAACTCATTTTTTACATATAATGGATTTCTTAATGCAGTTAATTAATAAACAATCGGTATCGGCCTTTCTCGTGCTATTGCCGATATGCCGATGGTTTCAAATCCATCAAAAATCGGCCGATAAATATCGGTGGCCGATACATCGGTGCATCACTAAAGTAAACGTTTCTCAATGGAGAGAGGCCAGACTCTATAAATGAAATGTACGAGAGTCTGGTAGAACCAGGCTAGTATTATGATCCGTGGAATGACAACTCACAGTGAGTAAATGAGGTACAGTGTATACGTGGCCAGAAGAACCTCATTTATTCAGTCTCTCCAGAACGTGTCCGATTATCAGAGTTAAACCCAGCATTAATACTGATTCATTAGAGGATTAAAAGAGCCAGATCCTCTGTATGTGTGTGTCCACCCTACACATTAAAAGGTCTCTGCTCTCCTGTCCACCCTTAGATTTTTAACACGTGTAGAACGTCCTCAACCACTTTCATAATGCATGTACGTTGGGTGGAATTACGGAACTCTTCGTTTATCTGTAAGAATTAATAAAACATGAAAAGAGACTTGACTTGATAGCCTGTTTCTGTCATTTTATCTCTAATTTCTTCTCAAAAGCTCCAGTGTTCTGCGCTCCTGGTGTTAAGATACGAATATGCGCGCGCCGGTGTGTGTATGTGAACATCACAGCAGGGGACAGACACACTTAGTAGTTTTAAGCGAGGACCCATTTGGGCCCTAAGTGTTCCTGCCTCGCTGCCTCAGAAAGAGCCTCTCCATTTTTCAGCCGGAAAATAATAAGCTACAGCAGGAACCTGGGGAGCCGGTGGCTCGCTAACACACTCACAGACGTTTTATCCTAAATGCTGCAGTCTGTGTGTTCAGAATAGCTATGGCTCACCTGTGTCGTGACGTTAACATGAAAGGCAGCTTAAAGAAAAGAATGAAAGCTCTCATTTCTGAAGAAGTTTTTGATTGTTAATAGTCCAAAGCTAAGCTAATTGGTGAAAAGTTGGCCAGATAAAAATTGCAGGTTTACTTTTACAGTTGCCATGGCATTTTCATAGAGTTCGCACAAAAAAACATTCTTCATCCTATAGGCACACACTCAAAAGACCCTGCTTACTTTGTGTAGTGCTTTCTAGGTCTACATCCTACTCACCTGAAGTGAATACTTTGAAGGGTGCAGGGCATTTTAAATAGCCTACACTATGATGAACATCACTGTAGTTTCATTTAGTCTGGTCACGGTATTTGCAATATAGCACTGTTGTGTAATTTTAATATTAAAGGGCACCTATTATGCCAGTTTTACAAGATGTAATATAGGTCTCAGGTGACCCACTAGCTAAAACCAAGGTTACACTTTATTTTGATAGTCCACTTTAGACATTCTACTAACTATAAACAACGTTGCAACTACATGTCAACTAACTTTCAATAATTTGCAACTGTACATCAACTAACTGTCATTAGAGTATAGACTGTAAGGGTTGGGGTTAGGAGGTTTGAGTTAGTGAAATAAGTTTACATGCACCTGCAAAGATACTTATAGTCAGTTGAATGTCTGTTGAGATATCATCACAATAAAGTCTTAGTAGATAAGCAAACAGTCTACTAATTCTCTAAAGATTTGTAGTTGATAAGTAGTTGCAAAGTTACTTAAAATTAGTATTATAATGTCTAAAGTGGACTATCGAAATAAAGTGTTACCAAAACGAACTTGACCAGGCTGGAAGCTTGGCCATATTGGCTTCCCTTTCAATACGGTTCACTTCGCATTGCGTCAGTTTGCTGACGCTATGGGGGGAAACTCCTGTTTACTCCGTGATTGAAGCCTATTGGTTAACGTCTGTAGAAAATACAGACCAATGACGTTTGAGCCCGCGCGGGGGCGTGGCACACGTCCCTATATAAGCCGGTGAAATACGTCAAGAGCTCATTACTTTTCTCCTTCAGCGCGAACCTTCTCGCTGCTCCGAAGAAGAAGCCCTTACTCGCCGTCGATCCAAGCACTGCAGCGGACTACAACACACCAGCGTGTTCCCCTGCCGCTTTCCGGTGAGCCTACAAGAGTATCTAAAAGAGCAGAAGCGCGTTGAGATAATGTCGCTTCGGCATTGCGGCTCCTGCCGAGCCCCTTTGCCCGTGGAGGATTTTTTGGAGTGCGTCATCTGTCTGGGTCCTGCCCACGCCGAGGCCGTACTCACTGAGGTGGGCTGCGCCCACTGCGAGCTCCTTCCTATCGCGGTGCTGCGCTCCCGCCTCGAGATCTTTAAACGGAAGGCTTCCCGTGCTCTCCCGCCTAAACAGCAGCGGAGCCGTGAAGCTGGAAGACGCCCTGAGACCGAGTCCACGCCGGCTCATCCCCCGCGTGCTCTGTCTCCCCGCCGTCATCCTGTCACCTTCGCCCGTGAGGACTTACGCCCCCTGCCGAGTGCTAGCGGCATGGTTTCCTTTGGGTCCGGTGACAACTTGGAGATGATGTCATCCTCTGAGGAGTTGGAGGATTGGGCGGCTTCGGATGACGACGCCCACGCAGCCGCCGCCGATGAACCTACCGAGTCGCGTCCTCACGACTCTGAGCTCATCCGCATCTTGACGCAAGCTACGGCGGAGCTCAATATCAAGTGGTCGCCGCCGTCAGAGCCTCAACTCAGCCGGTTGGACGAGTGGTTTCTGCAGCCCGGGCGCCGTCAATCATCCCGCCAACGGCAGGCGCCGTTTTTCCCTGAGGTTCACCAGGAGCTCACCAAATCCTGGCGTGCTCCCCACTCCACCCGAGCTCAGAGCGCCGTCTCCCACGTCCTCTCCGTAGTGGACGGCGCCGACGAACACGGCTACTCTAAGATGCCGCCGCTCGAGGAAACTGTCGCCGCCCATCTCTGCCCGTCTTCAGCCGGCGGATGGAGGGCTAAGTTGAACCATCCGTCGAAGCCCTGTCGCCTGACATCGACCCTGGCGTCGAAATCCTACGCCGCCGACGGACACGCTGCATCCGCTCTCCATACGATGGCGGTACTGCAGGTATACCAGGCAAAACTCCTCCGTGACATGGACGAGTCAGGTCCGGACCCGTCGACCTTTCAAAACCTGCGCAGCGCGACTGATCTGGCCCTTCGCGCCACTAAAGTCGCCACTCAGGCTGTAGGAAGAGCCATGGCCAGCCTGGTTGTTCTGGAGAGACATCTGTGGCTGAACTTGACGGAAATCAAGGACACGGACCGGGTTGCCCTTCTTGACTCGCCCGTGTCACCGTCGGGGCTCTTCGGCTCCGCTGTGGAGGGGTTCACCCAGCGCTTCACTGAGGCACAGAAATCGTCGCAGGCTATGCGGCATTTTCTACCGAAACGATCTGCCTCAGCGTCTGAGACCGGCCGCCCAAAACCGCCGCCAACTCAACGCCCTAAGCCAGCACCAGCTCAGCCCCAGCCGAGAGCTGAACCGGAGGTCAAGCGCCAGCGTCCTGCACGACCGGCTGGCCCGCCTCGACGCCGCGGTCCCCGTCCTAGGATTACGCTGGACCCGACGCCGGCACCGCCTCCCTGAAGAGAGTCTGAGGAGGAAAAGAGGCTCTGGTCCCGCTTCGGCCGGCCCGCCCTCGAAAGTTCTGCGTGTTTCAGTCCCCTCGGGCGCTGGACACACCCTCGCTGTAACAGCGAAACACAAATTTTTACCTTTTCACAAAAAGAGCAAATTTCCTCCTCTGTACACACAAACACACACACACGGCTTAACGTCCATAAGCATATCGACGCTCGCCGTCAAATTTCACGTTTGGCAATCCACCCCCGGTATGCCGGGCTGGATTCTAAACGTAATCCAACACGGTTATTCACTTCAATTCGCCCGGAGACCACCCCGGTTTCGCGGCGTTCTCTACACCACTGTCCCAGACGATCGTATACAGATCCTCAGGGAAGAGGTGCGTTCTTTATTACTAAAAGACGCGATAGAGACGGTCCCGGCGGATCAAAGCGAATCAGGCTTTTACAGTCGTTATTTTCTCGTTCCAAAGAAAGACGGCGGCCTCAGACCGATATTGGATCTACGCGTTTTGAATCGCGCTCTTGCCAAACGGCCGTTCAAAATGCTTACAGCCAGACGAATCATGGCGTTAATTCGACCGGGCGATTGGTTCATATCAGTGGATCTGAAAGACGCTTACTTTCACATTCCGATAGCGCCACGTCACAGGCCGTTCCTAAGATTCGCGTTCGACGGGACAGCATACCAGTACAAAGTTCTGCCCTTCGGATTATCTCTGGCACCACGCACATTTACCAAATGTGCGGATGCGGCTCTCGCCCCTCTCAGACAGAGCGGCATCCGCATATTGAATTACCTCGACGATTGGCTTATTCTGGCACAGTCAGAGAGGGAAATTACTGCGCACAAGACCGTTGTACTCCAGCATTTGGAGAATTTGGGGTTCAAAATCAACCTCCAGAAGAGTTTGCTCACCCCCACGCAGCGAATCACGTTCTTAGGCACGACGCTCGACTCATTAAAGATGCGGGCATGGCTTACACAGGAACGCGCGCTCACGGTCAGACGCGAGGCGGCATCGTTCAAAGCGGGTTCACATCTCCCTCTCAAACGATTCCAGAAAATGCTGGGTCTGATGGCAGCAGCATCCCCACTAATACCGTTGGGAATGCTGTTCATGAGGCCGCTTCAGTTTTGGTTGAAAGCGAAAGTTCCGCCCCGTGCTTGGTTGTCGGGCCGCTTATTAATCAAAATCACGTACAGCTGCGTGAAAGCGCTTTCGATATGGACATCCCCTCACCTTTTCCTCTCGGGCACGGAGCTCGGCTCCGTGAGCAGGAGGAAAGTGGTGACTACGGATGCGTCTGCGACGGGTTGGGGCGCTCACTGCGACGGCGAGCTCGCCTTCGGTGCGTGGAACAACCAGTTGTCTCAGCTACATATCAACCACCTCGAGATGTGGGCGGTTATCTTAGCGCTACGACACTTTCGACCGAAACTCCAACATCAACACGTTCTAGTGCGGTCGGACAGTATGACGGTGGTTTCGTTCATAAACCACCAAGGAGGGCTGAGATCTCGCTCCCTATCCAGGCTGGCGAAACGGCTTTTATTATGGGCTCACGCGAACGTACGTTCGTTAAAAGCGACTCACGTACCGGGTGTAGCCAATACGGGTGCAGACATTCTCTCGCGCAACGGTCCGCCGCCGGGAGAATGGAGACTGCATCCTCAGACGGTCGAGAGAATATGGACCGTCTTCGGCCGGGCGGAGATCGATCTGTTTGCATCAGACGAGAACGCGCATTGCCCGATCTTCTTCTCGAGACATCACGATGCCCTGTCGCAAGCATGGCCGGCGTGTCTTCTGTATGCTTTTCCTCCGGTGGCCCTGTTACCACAGGTCCTTCAGAGGATAAGAGAGACGAAATGCGCGATAATTCTGGTCGCTCCGTTTTGGCACAATCAACCGTGGCTCCCCGACCTATGGCAGCTGAAAACATCAGCACCATGGCCAGTACCGCTGAGGAAAGACCTCCTATCTCAGGCGAGAGGGACGATATGGCATCCACAGCCGGAGCTATGGAATCTACACGTTTGGTCTCTGAACGGCAACCTTCACGCCTTTCAGGACGAGTGTTAAATACTCTAACTGAAGCTAGGGCCCCATCTACCAGGCGCCTTTACGCTCAAAAGTGGTCTATTTTTTCTGATTGGTGCACGACGAAAGACTTAAACCCAAACACCTGTGAAGTGGAGCATATTCTCTCCTTTCTGCAGGAAATGCTGGACAGCGGTCGCGCGCCCTCGACGCTTAAAGTGTATGTGGCGGCGATAACGGCGAATCACGCCCTTATCGCCGGTCGCACCGTGGGAAAACATGATCTAATCATTAAATTCCTCAGAGGCGCTCGCAGACTACACCCACCGCGACCTAACACGGTCCCGTCTTGGGATCTGTCCACGGTCCTGAAAGCGCTGCGCGGTCCCCCTTTCGAGCCCCTCGAGCAGGCTGACCTGCGCGCTCTCTCGTTTAAAACCGCTCTCCTCCTGGCGTTGGCATCGGTTAAACGAGTGGGCGATTTACACGCGTTTTCAATTGACCCGTCGTGTCTGGAATTCGGTCCTAACGATAGCAAAGTGATCCTTAGACCGAGAGCGGGATACATTCCTAAAGTTTTGACCACGCCATTTAGAGTTCAGGTGGTTTCACTTCTCGCCCTTCCAACGGCGGACGGCGAACAAACCCCGAACACGCTCTGCCCCGTCAGAGCGTTAAGAATATACACGGACCGTTCTGCCTCATACCGCAAGTCAGATCAGCTGTTCGTAAGCTTCGCACAACATTCCTTAGGTATGCCGCTCACTAAACAGAGGCTATCTAAATGGATCGTCGAAGCCATTGCTTTGGCTTACGCCTCCCTGAATGAACATTGTCCAGTTGGTTTAAAAGCTCACTCCACGAGGGGTATGGCTTCATCTTGGGCTTGGTCTACGGGGATTTCTATCGTTGACATTTGTAACGCGGCCGGCTGGTCCTCGCCGTCTACGTTTGTCAGATTTTATAGCCTGGATGTCCCTGCCTTACAAGCACAGGTCTTATCGGCTTAATGATTCACGCGATTGCGTTTCTGTATGCCTTCACGGTGCGTTGCTAGCTCACCGTCATGGCTACCTATTAATAAATCATGCACAGCTCGCGGCGCGCTCAGGGAACCCGCCGTCTCGTGCTCTATTGTATATGCATCATGGTGCGTTTAGAAACTTCACTGTATGCGTATTACTGTCTCATATATGGTGCTTACACTTGCGCTCGCTAGAGCTATGTATATGCTGGGTTAGGGCCACATGCAGTGTCTCTCCGGTAAGGGCACCTCAGTCCGTTGTGTATGCACGGCGGGATGGGATTACGTTCCCCCATAGCGTCAGCAAACTGACGCAATGCGAAGTGAACCGTATTGAAAGGGAACGCTTAGGTTACTCACGTAACCCCGGTTCCCTGAAATAACGGGAACGAAGCATTGCGTCGCTGGCCGTGCTACAAACGTCTACGCAGCGAGTGTTATTCGGCTGCGCGCTTCAGTCGAATAATAATGAGCTCTTGACGTATTTCACCGGCTTATATAGGGACGTGTGCCACGCCCCCGCGCGGGCTCAAACGTCATTGGTCTGTATTTTCTACAGACGTTAACCAATAGGCTTCAATCACGGAGTAAACAGGAGTTTCCCCCCATAGCGTCAGCAAACTGACGCAATGCTTCGTTCCCGTTATTTCAGGGAACCGGGGTTACGTGAGTAACCTAAGCGTTATCTGATTGGCTGGTTTTAGCTGGTTATAAAAGGAAGTAGCTGGTTAAGCTGGTCCTGCCAGCCCGGCAAAGCTGTTTTTTCAGCCTGGTCAAGCTGGTGGGTCAGCTGGTGTGCCAGTCTGACCAGCTAATACCAGGCTGTTTTTTATCAGGGCTGTCCAACCAATGCTCGATCCCTCTGACCTGTGAAATCATAATTTAACTACTCAACATTACATATGATAAAATCATAATTATAAACAAGCAAAATACATCAGGTTTAACCCCTGTGAGTAGAATGAAGAGAAACCATTGATGCTCCAGAGAAATTAATGGTTGTCACCTCGCAAATGTTTTCATAAGAATTTATTTGTACTTTCATTTGACTTACACTCTGCACCTGCAGCCATTAAAAGCTTTACCCCATTATTTCGTATTCTGCGTTTTAGTAAGCTAGCATGCTAATCCATCTTGGTTTCTGAGAGAATGATGATGGACATAAATAAACTCAGCGGCCTCCTGCTTTGCGAGCTTTTGACTAATGCACGTTTCCCTGAATAACGAATCAAAGGAAACAAACGTGGAATGTGCTCGGTCGCCACGGTGACAGGCTGTCAAGACAACGGCCCCTTATGTGACTCTGTCTCTCTCTAATACAGCACACAGAGCTGCTCTTTAAAGAACAGATGCAGCCGAAAGACTTTTAACCATCTTTCTTTCTGCACTCGATTCCCATTGTATCCTTTGTATAAGTATAGAGAAAAGGTAAATGAATGCAAAAAAGTCATCCCTTACATCAAAGTAACACAATATTATCAGAAAATTTTTGAAATTGTACCATGCTAGTTTTTGGACACACTACAATCATTGTTTGAACTGCTTTAGATTAGAACAGTGCATATTCCTTTGCAGGTAATATCTTGTGTTTTTTGTTTGCACACAGGGATGAATTGATATACCTCTTGTGTATTGCATTTGGTATTAAATGACACATTCGGTATTTTTAACTTAAAGCCCTGTTTTCAAATTGTTTATGATGAAATAGAATATAGAATATGACTGAAATTTCGACATATGCGGCTGCCCCGAGAATTTTCGGTTTTTTGTTGTTTCACCTTCCACCTCTACAATGGGTCTATAGGTGCACTGGAACAATCTTTTCTAAAATGCATTGAACTTTCGTTTACAAAGACGTGAAACTCACCGAGTGGTCAGGGGTGTTCACTGATATGCTCATACGCTGCAAAAGATGCATTCCAACAGGTTTTATCGTAGTTTTTAACTTCATTGACTATTAGATGTGCTGTGAGATACGGTATTACTTCGCGCCGGGAACTTGTTTCTATTCTTGCAATTGGCAAAGGCGGATTATCGCTACCAACTGGGCTGGAGTGTCTATTATTCAAGCTCTCAACGGAAGAATATACGGGTGTGAGGCGCTTTGAAAAATAGGTCCACAAGTTTATAACGAATGGTAAAACACCTGTTGGAAATCACCTTTTGCAGCGATTTTTGTGTGAGCATATCAGTGAACACCCCTGACCACTTGGTGAGTTTCACGTCTTTGTAAACGAAAGTTTAATGCATTTTAGGAAGGATTGTTCCAGTGCACCCATACCCCCATTGTAGAGGTGGGAGGTGAAACAACAAACACCCGAAAAATCTCAGGGCAGCCGCATATGTCGAAATTTCAGTCAAGACCGTTCTATTTCATCATAAACAATCTGAAAACAGGGCTTTAAGTGTAAAATACAGAACTTGTCCTTTAAAGTAATGCAAATACATGTGTATTTTTAAGCATATACTCTATGTGATATCCAGGTCTGACTCTGTATGAGTCAACAGGGAGAACAATTAATTTAACCTCAAATGTGACCCTCAGGGCCAAATTAGTGGCCTTTCAGAGTGAAAAAGGGGCTAAATTATTCATTTCCCCAGTCCTAAGCTCCTCAAACCAAGACAAATCAGCTTCCCAAAGAAACGTTTCTCCCATGGTTAATGACTTATTGCAAGTACTGACTATTCCAAACCACAGTCGGTACTAAACACCATAATACCCATTCTGGCATAAGTTGATGTTTTTATAGAAGTATGCACATAGATGGGTTAAACTCTTTAAGGGAAAGTCTTTTCAAGTCACTTTAGCGCCCCATCCCAGATACTGTAATACAGATACATCCCAGATACTGCAATATCTCTTTACTCACACATACACACACAAAACATCTCTAATCCCGTCTGTAAAGTCTATACTTCTCATGTGGAGACACACAAATGGCGCTTTTCCATAGAATAGTACTCCACGGTTTGGTTTAGTTTGGGTCGGGTCAGCTTACTTTTGGGAGCTTTTCCATTGGGTGCAGTACATAGTACCCAATACTTTTTTTTCCGTACCACCTCGGTTGGGGTTCCAAGCGACCCGAGCTGGTACCAAACGTGACGCGAAAACACTGTAGGTCACTGTTTGGTCTGAGAGAATCATCACTAGCGTCATCGCTATAATGTAGATTAGCTTTACCTGTGCTAGGCTAGCTTGTGCTGTCTCAAGCAAACATATTGTCATCTCTGCTATAAGTTCCCAATCTTACGGTGGCCCTGAAGTGCAAACCACAACAACAAATTACTAAACAACAACAACAAATTAAAAAACAACAACAAATTAAAAAAACACTACAACAAATTAAAAAACACCACAACAAATTAAAAAACACCACAACAAATTAAAAAACACACAGCAAATTAAAAAAACACTACAGCAAATTAAAAAATGGCTTTTGAACCAGAAGTTATTCTTCCTGTTTTTTTATTCTTATTCTTCCTGTTTTTTTTATTTGTTGTAGTGTTTTTTTAACTTGCTGTTGTTTTTTAATTTGTTGCAGTGTTTTTTAATTTGTTGTTGTTGTTTAGTAATTTGTTGTTGTGGTTTGCACTTCAGGGCCACCGTACAAACTCCCTTTTAGCAATGAAAAACATCCACAGGTTGAGAATCAGGAACACCATACCAGTTTTTTCCAAACTTGCAGTTTGTGGCGGAACATTCCCGACAAGCACGTCAGCATTATATGCTTAAACGCAAATTCAGCTACTGACGCCACGGGTGTTTAAACAAAAACTGTTTTGAGAGATAGAGGTTACGTTAGTGATAAACGCGATGTGCAAACATCTATTTGTTGTGGCCAATTTTAATTTTGTGTCTGACTGATAAATAAATAAATGTATGGGAATGTACAAGGACGCTCTCACTTGTATGATTTCACAGCAGTAGGCAGCGCAAATATAACGACACGCCTATAATCCCTCCCACTGTGAAGTGATACCAAACTCGATGGAAAAGCTAACCACACCAAAGTGAGGTAAGAAGACCCAACCCAACCCAGACTAAACTAAACCGTGGGGTACTATGCAATGTAAAAGTGCCAAAAGGGAAACACTGTTTCAAAGAAACACCATCCAAGAGCATTGCAGGATTGCAATATACACAGGATTTGATAAAGACCAGTAAATGTTCAGTGTGAGGGTCAGGTAATTTTTTTCCCCACAAATAATGGTACTGTTACAAAAAAAACTGTCTGTTTTATATTGACTTTCTGTTAGGTGGTACTGTACAGTGCTAAAAATGCATGTGATAGTTGTGCTGTTTTCTGCTTGACTTTCACAGTGACACCAAATGATGTGTGTTATTACGATCTTTCAACCTGAAGGCCAAACAATCACTGCATATAAATCTGTATAGACCCTGACCAAAGACAGCCTTATAGGATCTGAAATTGATATTTGGCATATTGCAAACTGTTCTAGAGGTTTATAATCTTCCTGTAGCTCAATTGGGAGCATATGGTCCTAGAAATACCAAGGTCATGGGCTTGATTCACAGGTTGCACATGGATTGGTCGAAAGCCTATGAACTTGAATCCACTGTACTGTAGCTTCTGCTAAAAGCATAGACATGTAAAGAATAAAAATTATGTTCATGTTGTGAGTGCACACAAAAGATTAGGTCAAGCTACAGCTTACCGTAGATTGGATTCTAGCAACCAACAAAAGAGGCTTTTAAGCACTCTTAACATGAAACAGATCTAACAGCTTTTAATGAAAAACTGCAAGCTCAGCTTCCCTCAAAGTTTCATTTGTTTTGCACAGTTTTTCCTGTCATCTTAATCTCATCACTACTTAGTATCCTCCCTCCCTTGCAGACAGCTGTAGAATAGAACAGATTTTAAATGAAATGGAGGAAGATTTAGTTGCACTGTCACAGACTATCAAGTGGGACTGTTGACTTCTACCTTTCACTCCCTCTCTCTCTCTTCATTACCCAGACATGTGCACCCTTCACACCCGCTGCGTATCGCTATACCCCTGTCCTTCCTTCTCACATCTTGTCGCTCCTTTGAATAAATGGCAAGGCCAGATGAAAAAACAGCATGTGCCTTTTTAATATGTGCTCAAGATAAAGCGTGAAATTCAAGTTGACCTAATACAGTTGTGTATACAGCACCAAAACTCAATGCTGCTGATTATTATTCCTTTATTCAAGACATTATCTGGGTCTCTATAGGGGTACAAGAAGTTTAAACAGACATTTATACCAAAGCAATTATATATTCTTTATATCACCCCAAGCTATCTTTTTTGTTTGTCAGCATTCTAATATTGCTTTCCAGTAAATAAACAAATAAAGGACACATTTATCTCAGATGATGAAGTTAAGAATAATTTATTATTTATACCATGGTACACCTTGTACACAGCCCAACCTTGCTAGCCTCTCCTGATTCCTCTGGTGCATTGAAGCCTTTATCGAAGTTACGTGAAATGGACATAACAGTCTAAATGTAAAAATTAGTCTCATTAAACATGATCAGCAAAGTCCTGTCCAAGAAAGCATATGGCATTATGAGACACTGACTCAGACCATATGCTAACAGGTTAAAGGGTATGACTGCACATAGTGTGTTTGCCCAACCCATGCAGCGAACCACATCCATCCCTAACCCTTATTAAAAGAGCATGTGTAATCATGCCAACATTACCTCACCGTCTTTAGCTCACTAAATGACTTCCTAGCAGGAAAGGGAGTCATGACACACTAGAAATGGTAACTTAGAGGTGTGGTAATGAATCAAGCTTAGGCCAGCGCATAATGGTCAGCCCTTTTCTGGGTGCTGAAGGGAGGACAGCCCATGACCTTCTGAGATAACCACCAAATCTATATCCGTTGCAGGGACTACATAATGTATCCAGGACAACCATCGTAATGACTGGGGGAAACCGCAGGGATTACTGGAGAGAGGAATCGGATTGGTTATATTAATTTGTGAGGACAGTTATTGCTCCATCAAATAAGCTACAGGCTATTTTGGATTTTTTTTAATATTAATTATGATATTCAATGTATAATTAAACATAGAGAAATATACCCAAATCCCATTGTCATGTTTCCTCTTTGCAGAGATCAAAAAGTGCATAATTTTGTTAGATGTATCTGTTTTGTACTTTATTGATAAAAGCAGTGTAATTTTCGTTGGCCACTCTCTCTCTATCTCCCTCTTTATAACTCTCTTTACCAGAATAATGTTCTCTTGGTCTCCTGGGGAAAAATACAGCTCCCCTGTTTCACATTAGGATTTGAAACTTGTCTGGTCATCTTAAAAAATGTATAAGAAAGTCAGTGAAACAGCAGTTGAAGTACAGTAAACAGACACAGCAGGAAAATAACACAGGGTGTTTACAGTGTAAAAGGGGAATAAGAGAACAATAGTGGAAGGAAAGATATTAAATCAGGCCAAACTGGAACTCAGTTCTTAGATTAAACCACACCTCAATTCTTCACGGTTAAATTTGACTATTTCTTTGGCCCCACTTTGAATGATGAGTTTAAAAAACATAGTATATGTCAGAAAGAGTATTTAACTTACCAGGTGATTATTTCCTAATCTAATAAATGCATAATATTACTGTGGTAACCTACTGTATAACACATATGTCTTGCTCAAGGGAGGTAAAAATGTTATTCAACTTTTTTTATGTGTGTCAGTGCCATTAGAATGGTCAAGTCAAACTAAAAGCTATTAATACTGAGGCACAGACATGGTTTTAAATGTGTGATAGATTATGTGTAATGGTAAGCAAAACCAAGTAGTGCTCTCATTAGGTTTAACCACCCCATGAAGCACACTTTTTTTGTATTTATGTGCTTATATTTCAGGATCTCTCCAATCAACTGAAATCATGTTCTAGATTTACTTCTCTCTTTACGTATTTTTGCTCAAAGGACCACTTACCTTACGTCACACTGTATACTTTATGTGTGTAAACAAACTGTACATTGCTATGGCCAGTCGATCCATTGTGTCTAATCATACACATAATTATTCCCAGGAATGTAATGTCCCACCCCATCCCATCCCTATGCGTTTACTGATTTGAGGTTTTTAATAATTGTTTCCTAAATGTTTACACCGGGTGCTCTACCAATTCTGAATATATGGTTACATCCTTGATTATGAATCATTACAAATAGGAGAAAAAGTCAAAACAGAAAAATGTCGGAAGTCAAAAGAAAATCTCTGCTCTTTTAATTCAAGTTCAAGACTGCAGATTTCCAATCAGTATTTTTAGCTGCCACACTCGGTCCATGTTGTCCTCACTTTATCTCTCCAGGAGTCTCACATTTGTACAACACTCCATTTTGAATCTGCATCAAAGTTTGACATCTCTTCCATTATACATGGTTATTAAACCATAACATCAACTACACCTGCCACAATAAATGACAACCACCGTGCGAGGCAACACATTTTATATTGATTTTCGTTTCGAAATTCACAGACTCATAAGTTGACAGCTGATATTCCAGGAGAGGGTACAGTATTACTCATGCTGACAGATGCCTTTTAAAATGACGCTGGAAAAATGCATAGACAGAGGAAAGGAAGGTGGATGCTTTTACAGTATGTAAATGTTGACAGATGCTATATGCACCCTGGTATTAATGCAGACATACATTATTTGCATCTTGTGTTGAAACATTAAATAGGCGAAATATATATAGACCACCTCTATAAATCCTAAGTAACTCTTAGGGTGCAAACAGCTAAACAATTTGTTCAGTGCTGTCTACACCTAAAGTATCCCCGTAAGCTACTAGTAAGTGCAATGATGGCTGGTCAATAGTGGAAAAGGAGAAAAGCAGCGATAACCCTTTATACAGTCACTCCAGAAAAAAAAGATTATGTGATCGCACGATTCAATGCATAATCAGCCAAAGTTCGAATATTTATGCGGGGGCCGCAATTTTTTCAAATACTCTGCACTTTTGCAGCATAAATTGCAGATTTCTACGCGCAAATTATACGGGGCTTGCATGATTTTATAATCCCCACATTTTCGTAGCAAAAAGTCACATATATCTTAGCAGAAAGTAGAAAAATGTTGCATTTACTTAACACAAGCGCAACCATGTCCCCTGTTGCTATGGGAACGTTATGAAGTGATGTAATTACGCAACGTGAACTTCATTGAAAAGCTGCAAACCCCAACCGGAGTTTTGTAAATTCCCGCAAATTTCCACAATTTTTGCGTCACATAAAATTGCATAAATATCCCGCATATTCCATTGCATTTTTAAGAAAACGTGTCGCAACATCAATATTTTTTTCCCGCAACAATAACAAAAAACTCAACATTTTTCTGGAAAGACTGATAATACTAGGTAATGCTGTTTATGTGAATGCTATTCGCTGCATAAGTAATGACAGCATTTTTATGATTTTTTTTTTACAAAAGTTTAATGCCTTCCAGAAAATTTTTCTTCTTTAAATATATAAACATACAATATATCGAAGGAACGACAGAAACGAAGGAACAGACCCTCTGAAAGGAACAGAAGTTTCATCCTACCTTAATTTGGTCTCTTTTTATCAAGTCTCAAATATGGGTAGGTTTCTTCAAAAATACCAAATTTTGATTTGAGATAATTCAACTTCTGTGAAGGACTTCAGAGCGATCCTCAAAACATACACAGAGTTTGAACTGTTTGCCCTAAGGGATTACTTACGGTTTTATAAATTGGGTAAGAGCGCCACCTGGTGGATTATAGCGGAAATACGGATTGCCAGAAAATTTTGTCATTGGCAGGGAAGCATTTTCTCTTAGTTGACGAGTTAACTCCCCAATGGCGGGGAAAGAGTTAATGGTGGTTGGCAGACCAACTTAAAAGAAGCATTCCTGCCACCTACTGTGTTTACTCAGTGGTGTTTCCCATAGAGTAGACTGGTGATCCCCACAGGGGTATCTCATGCGGTGATCGGTCTGCAATGAAATTGTAATGGGGTAAGCTGGCCAACATTTATTAAAAATAACATGTAACATTTTTAGGTTATGATCCTCTCAGGGGGCTAGAGGGCCCTGACAGCTCAGTAATGAGTAAGAAAAAATTTAAGTACTGTTATATTCATTAAGTATAGCGAATATCTAAACTGTAAAAAAAAACAGAAGTATACCTTAATATTTCTTATGGTATCGTTCGAAAACACGTATGCTTTCTAAATGATTTTCAGGTCATTGCGACAACCCCGACAAACAAAAGTGTGTACCCACCACCACTAAGTAAGAGAGTTCAATCTATCCCTAGGAAGGTATGGCATAGGATGGGGAAAAGCAAAAAAGATTTTGGTTTGATTGTTCATAAAAGTTTTCCATTTGCAACACATGCATGTGAAATTTTTAATATAATATTAAGCAGAAATGGAGAACATGCAGCTGCTTCAACAGTAACAAATGGTGACCATGACTTACAGTATATGTAGACATCAAATCGTCATTGTTTCCCAACCAGGCGTGCCCTACCCTCTCCGTGTAAATGAATAGGACATGTTCCAGACTGAAAAATAAAATGACACATTAAATACATTTTTTCTCAATAATTGTTTATGTTACTTTAGTTATTTCTTATCGTGTTAATGTACTTTTTCGAATAAGTTTGGTTTAAGTTAATAATAAAGATGCGATTAAAAAGGGGCATGACGACTTGATTTGTGTGCTTGTTATCAAGTTGTGAGAGACATGTCCTCCATCATTTTTACTGTGAATCAATCATGATTAAAAAGCAGATTCATTCATCTGATGTTTTATCATTCATGGTTTAAAATTCATGAAATTAATGTATAATATATAATATAGAACAGGGGCAAAATCAATAAGCAAAACTAAGAAACTGACACAGAGACCATTCAGTGGATATGTAAGTGTGCAATCATATTTTGATGGTTTTGGGCAGTTTGCCTGTCTTTCTCACATCATGATGGAAACAGCAGTCAGAAAACATTGCTGTCCATCAGCACAATCTAAAGCAATTGACTCAGTGCTACTCCCACTGCCTTCCTGCTCATGCTGAGACAGCACTAACTCTCTAACACCCACATCAAACCTACACACACATATACATTCATATACACATGCAAAATCACCCCCTTGTTTCCCATGCTCTTCCTTTCTCATTTTTTACTCTCTTATACACACACACACACACACACACACACGCACACACACAAGTTAATCACTTCTCCTGATAGTCTGCCCCAGAGGCCCTGGGCTACCGTTTTGTGTAAGACTCGATTGCTCCCAGAGTGATTTCACAGTGCGCTGGTCCTTGTGCTATGAGATCAGACAGGAAATGCTGCTGGTTGCTTATTTTGGCCCTGCTGTGGTAGGCAGGTGCAGTCTAATAGGAGCTAATGGACTGGCTATTGTGCCACTTCCTGTCGGTGAATTCCCCTGGGAGAGGCAGGTCCGGGGAACTTACCTATCTACAGGGGTTTTGGTCTCTGTTGGAGGAAGTGAGCTCAATACCACTAAAGTACTGCCGATAACACACTTCCAGGCCAAAGTCATAAACACAGAAACAAGGTGCACATACATACAAAGACCAGAAGAGGCATATGCATTACATGTTAACAACTATTTGCAAGGTTAGTATTGCTATGATTCTCAAGTAGTACTGTACACTTTCATAGTGTACTTAAAGTGCTCTATTTTTTGCACTAATTTTGTACTTATAGACCGTTTCAGCAGTAACAACATAAATAAGCGGCTGTTGTGGTCCACATGTAACTTCCGGTAAACTCCGCTAAGAATAAATAACAACAAAGTTCTTTAAACGTAGTTTATTTATATAACAAGCAAAAAAAACAACACATAGATTACCTAGGAAACCAAAACATTTGTTATTTCGACAAGGCATTTGTTCAAGAGATCAGTTTAGCAAATAGTCAGACCATTAAAAAAACGAAACCGGAAGTAAGGTTCGGATCCAGATGTGTATCACGTGCGTCCGATGAAACCGTCTATACACTAAAAATTCTTCTTTAGTACTTCTTAAGATAATCTTAAGAACATCTAAGTGTACTTATCTGTGCATATGCAATATAATGCAATATACATAACTATATAAAGCCTTACATAATAAACTGTATTGTTTTAATTATCTAAGAATGAGCTGTTTTTATCTACATATGTCACGTGTCCAGTTGTATGGAAGTCACAGTCATGTTTCTACAGTAGCCCTAAATGGACAAACTGTTTTATAGAGCACGTTTTATCCATGTTGTCTCAGATGATGACGTGTTTGTCCTGTGGCGGCTACCATATACGTTTTCTCACCAGTAGATGCCCCTAAACTGTAGACACACCACCTTTAAGCCTCTGTTTTATTTATGCCTACACTAATTTGTATTTATCGTAAAGTTGTGCAAAGTGCTCTGGAAATACATTTAAAGTGCAACAAATATTAATAAACAAATACCCAAAGCACACTATAAAAAATACACATTTTTTCCATGATGTCACACAATTGCATCATTTGGTATAAATAGAGATGCCCCGATGCCTACCTAAAATGCATGACCTCACACTTTAGGATTACACTGAACTGGAAAAGAAAATACTTCGGGGGTGGATGCTTTAACTAATGTCCCATTTGAAATCATCGTAGCACAAAAAGCAATCACAATGTCAGCCATAGAGTAGAACACACAAATACCAGAAGGAGCCCAATTTCCCCCAGCACAATAAAAGTGTTTCTACTGCAGTTGACGCATTCGTAGAAAAGATTGTTTTGAAAATGACAAAACGAAACACAAACACACATAAACGTCTATTTCAGTGGAGAATTAAACTAAAATTGGCGCAAACTCTTTTGCAGAGGTGATTTCAGGGAGGTTAACGGTACATGGGTTGGCTTTTGAGGGGCTCTTCAGGGTTCTATTGTTGCTCGGAGCTGACACTGACTTTCATGAAGGACTAGAAGAGTGAAGTGGCAGGAGGCACATCAGCTAGACAATAGACAAACCGACTCCATTTCAGGAGAAATAATCCTGTCTTCGCTCACAGCTTGCTACCACTACTTTAACAGAGACAGCGGAAATGTCTCTGTCGGCGTGTTTGCCGCCATGCTTCGGCTATAGATCTGGTTGACCTACTGTGAAATTAAGTCTTTTTATACTGTGGGAAAAAGACAATCTCATCATAATTCATGCCAACACTGTCATATGTATATAATTATCACAAGGTGATATACAGGACACTACTAAAAATACAGGTGCTAAACGATGCCATTCACTCTCAGAAAATGGTACAAAAGCTCTCACTGGGAAAGTATCCTATAAAAAGGTTCTTATACTGTATGTACGAGTGTGCACAAGCAATATATTTGTCTTTATGGTTTATAAAGAACTTTTAAACTGTTGTTTTGCAAAAGTTTTTTTTAGACTATAAAAATCTAAGAAAGATCTTTTTTTGAGAACCTTTGACTGAATAATTCCTTAGGGAACCGAAAATAGTTCTTGGCATCGCTGTGAAGACCTTTCGTAGCACCTTTATTTTTAATTAGTTTCTAAGGTTTTAAAACATAAAATTGGCTGTTTTAATGTTTAGAAATGCTTCAAAATGTTTCTAGCTTGTAACTGCCTCCAACCCAAATATTGTCCAATACTCTCAAAGATCTGCCACAAACATCTGTAAAAACCCGTCCCTTTTACTTTAAATAGCCCGATTGGAGGTGAGCACAGAAACACAGCAGCTATTGTGTCACATTGTGTTGAGTGCTACAGACTCAAGTGAAAAACACTGTTTGGAAAAGCACTGCATGAATGCTACAGCTCATTCATACAGCCAGTCAATACAAACCGAATACACAGAAACAGTAGTTGTGTGTGACATCAAATCAATTTAAAGGCGTACAAGATATTTTTATGCCTAAAAAGTATTACAACTAAATCAATTGCAATACACAGAATATTGCTTCTGACAAATGTGTTTAACATGAAGTAAACTCGACTGAGATGATTTTGTTAGTGGTTTAAACTAAGCTGTGGTTTTCTCCCTCATAGGAGAATAACGGAGAATAACACGATGACATGATTAACTGTCTCTCAATGCCTTGGGTGCTCCAACGATGTTCAGGAAGCAGAAAGGCTTATGCTGCCACTCAAGGGGACAAGGTTAGACTAGTTAGCATTTCCTTGTTAGGCCCTGCCAGATGCATACTATGCACTCTTTAACCTGACAGATTTAACTTCTGTAACTATGCCAAAAGTGTTGGATCCTAATAGGTCCATGGTTTAGATTCACTTCACTATTTTTTTTCTGACTGAATCTCTCTTACATGCACCCTCATAATGCAATTATACTGGGATTTTTGATATTGTGATTATACTTTACCTCATGTAAACACAATACTTCGATAAAAATAATGCGATTGAGCTCATAATCGCAGTAAGTATAATCGTTAAAACAGGTGGTGTAGGCCGTTTTTAATCGCAGTATGCGTCCATGTAAACGCTTTAATCGCATTTATACCGCACTAACTGAATGCACGTTTTAGTCACGCACCTTAAGTGAATTTTTTTTTAACTTGACATTAGGAAGTTTTACCTGAACTCTGTCAACATGACTCGCTGTCAGCTGTCTGCCTTCATCCAGAAATAGCTTAAATAACACGACAGCAGCATATAAAACCCTTAACGAACATTGTAACTATAACACTTACTATAACGATAAATATATTAAGGATATATTAACGATAACTTTATGCTAATTTGCGGCACTCGCACAAAGCACTTGCCTTTAATGGCATTAACTAATAATTATATAACTTTTTTGCTATTGTTTGCATGTCCCTGAATATGTAAATATGCTGTTCTTGTTGCATTTACACAGCGGGTAACCAGCAGATGTCCTCAACTTGCTTTCATGTAACTAAACAGTGAAACTAGTTTGTGTAACTGTTGTCAGTGTGGTAGAAAAAAGCAAGCATTTGACGCACGTCAGAGGCAAAATCCGCCTCTTGTGGGAGGAGAAAGTGCTATGCGGTTGTCTGTTTGCAAGATGACTGATGTTGATTGTGCATTTATCGAGAGAGTTACCGGTTTGTATTTGGTAACCTTCCTATATACGGGGGAAAATAAACGGCGCGGGCAAATAAATGTCACGTGACTCAAAAGTGAAATGTGTATTACAACTTACCAGGTTGCCTGATGTCCTTACTGACACTCTAAGCGAGGTCCTTTTTATTCCTGTCTCTATAGAAATAAGTACTTGTGTCGTATAGCCCCGGGTGACTGCTTACGGACAATATCAAGCGTTCCTTCAGGTTGAATGAGTGACTCTCCACTGGGCGGGGCTGTTGCTACAGCAGCAAGCAGGCTCCTGATTGGTTAACGCGGCGCAAAATTCCAAAATTCAAAATTTTCAACTCCGGCGTCAGCTGCAAATTCACGTCAAACGCAAAATGCACAAAAAGCACCATTCGCGCGTACCCCGCAAGGCCCTCAATTCGTGCTAGACGCTGGATGCGCGAATGAGGCGGAATCGCGTCAACGCGTCTTCACATTGAGTTAACATTGAAATAACTCGCGCTTCACGCCTTTACCACGGTTGGTGTAAATGCAGCATTACTGTGATTATTGGAAATAATCACATCATTGGTGTACATGTCTTCTGTAACTTAAAGATGGTCAACTCTACTTAACCACAAAGCAAATATAGAAATGGAGGTGACGAACAGCCTACAAGAGATAAAGTTATGATAGAATAAAATAAGCAGAGCTTATTGAAAAAACAATACAGCACCAACAAAAAAAATAATACAATTAAATAAATAAAAATAATGTATAAAATAATTTATAAAAAATATTAGTAAATATTAAATGCATATATCAGTAAAAAAAACCTAATGTATGTTTGTGCTTTAAAACAGGGTTGCTAAGTTTTCCAGCAAATTGGGCTACTTTAATACTGTTGCCGCAGGCCATTTTTCATGTCTGCTGGTTAAAGCTCCCCCAATGATGTGATATTAAGCCTCAGGAATGCAAAGTTTAGCAGATAACCCTGCTGAAAATGCGAATGCGATTTTTACCGGAACCCCCCTTGAAGCGTGATTGGGTTAGTTTTGTAACCTGGCAACCCTGCTCTAAAGCCACAATTTCAGTTACCTCTCAGTCACACAGAAACATAGGTTGCTTTTAAGAAACGCAGATCCTAAGATCCTTGACTTCATTGATGGATATTCAAATGTAGTTTTAACATTTATTGCTAATACTTTAGAAATGTACAGAAAATGCTTTCATATGAATATAAACGAATGTGCTCATATATTAATTGAGCTGAATATTTCCACTTAGAAGCTATAGGAACCTACACATCATTTAAATGTGAAGCTTAAGTAATATATCAGAGGCTGTTTAAATGTGGGCCCTTCATTGCCTTGAAAAAATGAACACATAATGAGTAACGGGCATAAAATATTTCCTCTCTTCCCGCAGTTGGCACTAAGGGCAAAGACAGAGCCATCGAAATGCGAGACACTGATTATGTTAGACAGAGGGGTTTGAAAATCAACCTGAGCGCCAGGAGGATTTGTGTCGTTAACCTCTCTTTCCACCCAAGGAGAAAAAAGTGAAAAGTAAAAAAAGAAATGAAGTTGCCATGGTAACAACAAATCTAAATACGGGAGCGTCTTTATTGAAAGTGACATATTAATAAACTGTAACCTCCCAAGGGCCAGTAATCAGCCTTCAATTAAGTTTTCTCTCCTTCTTTCTCACTCTCTCTCTCTCTCTGTCAGCTCTTGCCTTCATTTTTCTGGTGTTTCTGTTCCACCTCTTTGCCTCAAGTCTGCATACGTGTGTTTAATAATGTATCAAGGTAGAGGTCCTCAGACACTTGACATTAGCTGGGGAAACGAACCACTGTTTTATCGATTGGCTTGATGAAGTATTTCAATGGTAGGTCGCGAGCCAGGGGATGGTACGAATCTACTGTCATTTCCACCACTGAGATATAGAGTAAAAGGGTAGAATACGAAATGAAGTAAGCTAGAGAACAAGATAATAAAAGCAGCAGGGAGAGAATTAACAAACATATTGTACAGTAAGTATGATGGAGCTGTGACCTAGTCACATGACCTGCCTGCAATTTACTGTTTCCTATAAAAAATCTTTGCACATAATGTAAAGAACATTGTTTTAAAAATATGCACTATATATCTTTAATACTGACTGAGTAAGGCCACGTCAAAAAATTAAATTAAAGTCAAATCTATGAAATTTGTGATGATTTATGAAATTCATAATAATCTATGATGCTCCTAATCTCATAATTAGATTATACAGTTTTAGCCTGGATTTTACATATAGGGTCACATATTGAACCATGTGTCCAAAAAGATGTTCCTCCATCACATCTTTTTTAGGTCTGTCCCTCTGGTCTCGATGGTAGGAGGCAGAAAAAGAATAGGGAAAGTAAGATCAAGTGAAGAGAAAGATAGGAGACAAAGCTCATAAAAGTGGATTGATCGACCAATGTACCCTCCCTTCACCCTTGCTATGGTCTGAGCTTTTTTATGGCATATTACCTTCAGCCGGGTTTCAATAGAGGAGCTCAGATAGAGATATAGAGCGCTGTTATTCCTGCATCCATTACTCAGTATGGAGAGCTAATCAGAGAAACATAATAAGCAGTCATTAAATACTAGGAAAGGAAACTAAATCTCACTCAAGTAAGAGATGGAGCCGATGGGTCCGCAGGTCTCTAAGGTTTAGTGGAGCTTTTTATGCAATGGGGTTCTTATCACACACTTGTGCAAATCTCTCTCTAATAAATGATGATTATAGCAATGAGTCCCACCCAAAGATTTACAGCTCCCATGTAAAATCTCCTGGCCTTGGCACTTCAACGTTTGATGCCTCAGGCGGCCACATTATAGTGACCTTGTTTGACCCCCGTGTTTTCCATTAGACATCCTTTGAAAAAAGAAGAAAGTTTCAGAGCAATTTCACTGTGAACTAGACATGGAGTATTACATCAGGGTTTGCAGATGTTAGAAATGCGACTGAGAACAACTTTAGCTAATGATGAGGAAGGACATATTTGTTTTCTGCCCCGTTCAACACCTGAAAGCTCTCTGGGTCGATTGATGATGGTCCAGGGTTATTGTGAACAAACAATGCTCGTCAGAATTCAGCTAATCAGATAAAAGCAGGAAGTGGGCATTTGAAAGAAAGATAAACACAGATTTCCTCTTTGCCTGAGGTTGGCATGACCATTGTTCGGTCCATTCATGATGAGGTAGTACAAATGTAAATAGCACAAAATTTTAGCCCTGCTTATGGTGTTTCAGATAAAAAGCCAATTTATATTTAGACGTGGTTGGACTGTTGGAGGTAGTGACCACTTCATAATACTCTGCTAATATTGAGCTGCCAGCAGGTTTTAGTTATAGTCTAAATTGTTTTAAAGATTTCTGAATGCTGAACATTCAAACATGTCAACATGATATTTTGGAGGAAATTGGAGTTTTGTGGTATTTAGCCCCCCCCCCCTCAAAAAAAAATCACTTTTCGCATATATGCTGTCTGCATTTAAAATGTATTGTTTTATCAAATGGGGAAACAGACCAAAAAGTATCATACATTTTTGCCCAATAAAATGCTATCTAAAATGAGGATGCCTAGCTGGTAGCAAACCATGCTTCATAGCTGTGACATAATAGTGTGTTTGGCTCTTACCAAATTTGAATTTAAAGAAATAGTTAAATTCTTTTAAAGAAATATTAATTTAATAATTTTAGAATATGAAAAAAATGTCATTAATGACTCACCCTCATGTTGTTCCAAACTCGTAAGACCTCTGTTCATCTTTGGAAACACAGTTTAAGATGTTTTAGCCTGAGAGCTTTCTGACTCTCCATTGAAAATCTATGTATGGTATACTGTCCATGTCCAAAAGGCAATGAAAACATTATCAAAGTAGTCCATGTGACATCAGTGGGTCAGTTAGAATGTGTTGAAGCATTGAAAAAAAATTGGGTCCAAAGAAAAACAAATATTACGACTTTATTCAGCATTGTCTTATCTTCCAGGTCTGAACTGTGTGCACGAAACTGCAGTGACGCTGCTGACGTAAAACGTTGCTGAAGTACAACGCTGCTGACGTGTTATCTGGTGCGCCCCAGCTTTTTTGTTTTGCGCCCGAGCTTCATTTACAGTCTGAGGGAGATTGAAAAAAAATCTTCGCAAACATGGCTAATGATAACACGTCAGCAGCGTCACTGTGCACGTGCATTCGCAACAGACGCGAAAGAGAAAAAAATGCTGAATAAAGTCGTAATTTTTGTTATTTTTGGACCAAAATGTATTTTCGATGCTTCAACAAATTTTAACTGACCCACTGATGTCACATGGACTACTTTGATGATGTTTTTATTACCTTTCTGGATATGGATAGTATACCGTACATAGATTTTCAATAAAGGGTCAACAAGCTCTCGGACTAAATCTAAAACATCTTAAACTGTGTTCCGAAGATAAACTGAGGTCTTACATGTTTAGAACGACATGAGGGTGAGTCATTAATGACATTATTTTCATTTTTGGGTGAACTATCCCTTTTAGTTTCTTTAAACTTATAACATTTATAAAAAAATAAAATAACACACCAAGCTAAAATTATCTTCAAAACTAGGGGTGGGCGATAAACCGGTAGACAAAATTAACCGGTAGAAAGTCGCGCGACCTCTGCTTATTAAGCTCGTGAGCATTTTTCCCGCTTTATTGGCCTTAAATACACATATGCGTCAAAATTCCCGTCTTTGCAAGCATCATCATAAACACGACCAGTAAGGTCTTAAGAGAAAGTAAACAGCTAAAAGAGAAAGCGCATGTGTAACAGTGTATTGGATCCGGACTTTGGTCTTAAAGGGGAAGTTACCTAATTTTGCTCCTGTCTGTCACTCGTGTTAATCAAACAGCATTGAGAAAAAAATCTCTCGCTCCTGATTAAATCACTTTTCTACCTTAAATAAAAATATATATAGGCCTATACATACATGCATAATTATTTATTATCATTCTTATTGACTGTGTATCTTCAGAGAGCTTGAGTTTTGTTTGTTTTTATCTTCTTTCTATGCTTGTATATGTTTTTTGTGAGAATTATGAACATTTCTATGGTATTAAAGATTTAAACCTTATTAAAACATAAAAAACTCTACCGTGATACATATCGTTATCATGATATAAAATTAATCCTATCGTGATAGAAGATTTTGGTAATATCGCCCACCCCTATTCAAAACCATGTTTGGATAGAATCTGTACAGGACACAAAAGCTCATGTATTTTCTTAACTTACTTGTTACCTGAGAACAGTGTAAAGTGAGTCCCAAGTAGAGAGTGGTAGAGCCCCAGATGAACCATAATGTATAAAGAGGCTGACAGGTTTCAGAGAATAATTTAAAGTTTAACAGTGATGTTGAGCACACCACCTCTCTCTCTCTCTCTCTCTCTCTCTCTCTCTCTCTCTCTCTCTCTCTCTCTCTCCCGTCTATGTGAGGAAGTTTGTTGTAGCCTATTAGGCAATGTTTTCTAGGCACATGGGGTCTGGTAATTTAAACCCCACATTTGGCCTGTTTTACGAGGACACGTGCGTACACACAAACACACACACACATTCTGTATGTCTCTCTCTCACTCTGCCCTCAGTATTTATGACACCGTCTGTCTCTCTTCTGCTCTCTTGCACTGTGTAATTTAGGGTGACGGTGAGGAAAGAGAGATAAGATGAATGAAGCGGCAGTGTCTTCAACAGAGACATCTAAATGAAAGAGGGTGCAGGTGTGCTGTGCCACGGAGAGGAAATTAAAGGCAGACGGGAATGACAACACATCACACTGAGGAAAATTTGACAAAATTTGAAAATTTGAAAATTTGACACTTTGTTATTCAGATTAGCACACTGGTACTTTCTAGATTCTCTTCAGCAGAGAACAGCGTTAAAGAAGCACACATACACACACAGGAACTGTCATAGTCAAACATGAGGCTGTTATATAAGTTTTTTGACTTCTATTGCAGAAAAGAACAAATATTTTGCTTCCTAGTTTTGGGGGAAATTTATTTTTATACTGTATATAACTGAAATACGATTAACTTTTATCCTAAAGTTATTTTTAAAGTGTACATTTTAAATCATTGGAACTGCATACAAATGCATTTGAACTTAATTCATGTTTTACGTTTATGGCATTTCAAAATTGTATTTACAAATTTTATTAAAGCGTAACTAAACCCTAAACCAACTTTTTTTAGTTAATGATCTGTAAGAATGGGGCTTTATTAGTGCTGTTCATTGATTTTAGTACGTTTTTTGACATTTGGATATAAAGTGTTTCAATACTGCAATATATGGTGTAAAAACGTCTGAGTGCTGCCCTCTTCAGGTTGAACGGTGGCTACTGCAGTTGAATTTTTCTATTGGATGGTGGGTCCAAAAAATGACTTGTGATGTAAGCAGGTTCAAGATCACCACGCCCTTGTTACGATCTCACCACACACTTAGTTCGTCCCCTCTATCTCCTTGGAATCTGCCCACTTTTCTTGCATTTTTCAAATATTGCCAGTGGGTGGAGTCAGGCTCTGACCAGGGGTTTAGTTACTCTTTAACATATTCAATTCAAAATTCTCACAATATTGGACAGTAATACACATTTATAAAAGTCTGCCTCAAGTCTGGTGTCATTTGGTACTAAGCAAACCCTTAGGAATATTTTTTTTTTTTTTTTTTTTTTGAGCACACAGGCTCCTTTTTCATTGACAGAAAAACAGCAGACACATTACAAGTCTGTGTAAACGGACCTATAGGTATGTGTTTATGTGTGAACTCTGAAACGTCGCTGCTCCAGCAAACAGATGTATGTGAGCTAGAGAGCAAGCCAGTAGACAAACAATATCACAGTCATTTATCTGTCAGAATGGAGACTAGAAAACAACAGTATTCACAAGCACATGTGCACACTCACACACAGATCTGGCTCAAACTTGAGCTATATCCCCTACACTGTCATTAGCCGCCACATTCATTTCTCATTCTCGGGTTTGAAATGAACGCTTTGAGGTTTTATAAGTGTTTCTGCATTCACACTGCTGGCATTCATCCAGAACAGTGTGGACACTGTACAGGGACCTATTCATTTCAGGTCATTCAATTTCTGTATGCGCTCAAGTGTGATTTAAAATCTGCTTTATATACAAGCGTTGATTACTATATACCACAAAAAAATGAACAAAAATAGCAACACATAACAAATAATGTAGTTAGCAAATATACATAGACAATTTTATCAGAACATTTTTGTAAGGGCACATTCTAATAAAACCATAAATGCCTCACTGGCCATTTAATTAAGGTATTTTTTTTATCTGTCAATATATGAAGAGCTTCAATGCAAAACCCTCTAAGTGCGTCTTGTAAATGAACATTTTTATCATACCCTTAAAAGATTCTCCCAATAACCCAGTATTTCTGAATGGCCTGAGGCCGGGATTAAGCGGATTTAAAGCAAAGATATTTGATGAATGTATAATACGTGCCAAGAGCATTCGGTCAATATCATTATCTCATTTTTGACAGAGATGGCGCTTATAGACGTTTGCAACTGAGCTCCTCATGGCAAACGTCTAAAGCAGAATGGATTCTGGCAAAATTGACTTCGAATCAGATACTGCTGATTGAATTACTACGTGAATTTTCATTTCACATTTATTTTATCCAGGATTGCTTCATGCTGAAAAGCTGATGTGTGTCATTTTCTTTAAATAAAATAATTTAACCACAACCACAGTTTAAAGCAGAGACTCTACGGTAAGCCATTTGTAGGTTAACTTTCTAAATAAAAAAGGTATCTTTGTGGTGCTTTCAAAACAATGCTGATTTATATCCTGACATGAGTTTGGGGCAGGACTACCTGTTTGACTGAAAAATGTCAGAGCGCCCATCTGTGGATGTTTCTAGGGCCATCTTTCCATATAATTGGAATGTGATTTACTTTAAAATTAATGTTGCAATAATACATCTGTTTTGAGTTATTTGCATTAAATTAATTAATATTAAATTTGTCTAATATTAATTGAGCAATAGACACATCATGTCCAAAATGTCTTGTGTTTAATAATGAAAATAAAAACCTCAAAAAATATATTTGATTCTTGAGATATTCTAAAGTCCCATGTGCATTGTACATTGATAGGCCAGACTTATAAAACTGTTGAAATAAGATATTTTTGATATGCTATCATTACACCATGCCATAATTAAAAGGCCTGGTTAGACCTAAAGGGGTGTGCACACCAAAGCTTTTTACGAGGCTTAAAACGCCCGGCTTTATTTCAGCCGAATGCCAGCTTTCTTCAGCTGAGTGCTTTGGTTGCTGTGATATGTTTGCTTTGTTTATCAATGGTTGTACGATGCAATCGTTGGTTGTGTGATATTTGTCCTGCCCCTTCTGTGATTGGACAGCCGTGTGAGAGCTGACATTGACGAGCTGAGCTTTTCATCCAAAGTTGAATATTTTTCAACTCTCTGCGCTCAGCGCGGAAAAACAGCAGAGCGCCGGCTTTCAGCGCGGAAAAAATTGCCAGCTGCTGGCTTTTTTGAAAAACGCAGTGCTTCCATCGAAAACATCTGAAAACAAATGCCAGCCACCGCCGTAAAAGCTTTGGTGTGCACGTCGACTAAGTCTTTAGGTTTTCGAGTTCACCAGCATGGCTGTTTTACACTTTGTTTTCAAAGTTATGTCTATGAAATATTTAGTGATGATTACTTCTAGATAGAAGAAAATTGTGACATGTAAAACCATGTGGCTTAAATACGCTTACATACAAAATAATCTGAAATATGAGCCTTGGGGTATTGTAGTGATAAAGATGACAAAACATGACACTTTTTACACAGTACATAATTTACACATAACACCTTGAAATAAACTGTGCTAAATAAAAAAAAGGAAGAGAAAGTCATTACTTCAGCATTTTTTTTAAATAGTACACATACATAAATACTATGAAATTCCACCTGTCCATTTTTTTAGAATAGCGTAATGTTTTTCCTCTGTGTGTATGGGACAAAATGGAAGTTGTCTAAGGCACGCTGTCATGTCTTGCACAATTTAATTTTGTTAAACGACAGAGTAGGGGATAAGACCGCAGAACAAATTTTGACATGAGCAGACCCTAGATTCCCCTTTCTCTATAATCCTTTGCTGACCAGCAGAACATAAATATCCTTTCACTTTGGTTCCTCTGGGCTACAGCAGTGTGTGCAGGGGCGAACTATCCGTTCAGCCTTTTGTCAGCTCATAAAATTGGAGTTTTGCTTACGAGCGTCACTGTGTTCCCTCCGCCGGCAGGTTTTCGAGGTAATGTGATAACATGATACGTTGTTATGCATGTGAAGGGAGAAATAAAGGAGTGTGTGGAATAAGGGAGTCACAGTTGTGGCTGTGTCATGACGAAGGGCCGAGTATGGATGCCGTAAGATATTTTAAACACAGCCATAAGGGTGAGGAATGATTCCAGATGTGTTTAAGTGCAGAGAATAATACTCGCATTCAAACGGCCTGCCAAAGGTATACCTCCATTTGCATTTAAAAAAAACGGGATCTTAGATCACAGAGCACTACAGACTCAAAACTCGAGAAGTCGAAGTCGTGATTTGAGACGCAAAGTCAAGAGCTCTAAAGAGTGAATCTCAAGCACTGAGGTGAGCTTTTGAGTCAATTGAATTGAGAGAAGAGACTGAAAAGGGCATTTCTAACAATAGAGCAAGACTAAACACAATGTTCAAACGAATCAGAGAGTTATGGATCTGGCACTAATCAGACAAAAGTCCTGCACAGACACAATGGAGTAAAGGCCAACTGTCTGTCAGTTTAGAGATGACCTGTAGATCAGACAAGAAAAAAATAGGAGGGTTTGTGTGTGCGGGTGTGTGTGAGTAAGAAAAAAGATATTTGAAACATTAGGCCTACATGTACTGCATGTACATACTTTTGTTTACACATAGTACATTTTATGATCTCACAGGAAATTGCAGTACGTTCTTGAATTGTTAAGCAGGTACTCACACAAATCTCCCCTTTGTATCATATATCTCGTTTTTCCGCTTCCCTGCCTCTTGTCTGCACACTCTATCTGTACCATCTCCATCTGTTTTCACTCCAATACAAATTTCTTACACTTTACCCTTGATCTTTTCTAATGTTCCTTACACACACGCACACACACAGATAATCCGTTTAATGGGAATTAACCCAAACACACTCATTACAAAGATGGATGTGATGGTTTAATAGCCCTGCTGAGCAGTCGAGGTGAATTGTACAGCACACGCAAACTCAGAGAAAACCTTCATTACTCTGAGGGATTACCTAGTCACAAACACCGTGGCAGACAAGTTACAGACCAGCACTGATCCCTAATCTGTGGGCTCAGTGTCCCGTTTGTTATTCATCTTCTATTTTAAATGTGTTCATCATTACAAAACAGACTTTTCTTTAACGGCACAATGCTTCAATGGTGATGGACATACCGAGAAGGAAGCTGCATTTTTGTTTCTTTTCACTGATTTGGAGAAATGTAATTTTAGGGGAACGAGAACATAAAATTACATAAAATCAAAATTGACCATGTTTATTGTTGCATGTTTAAAAAGAAAAAACTCAGGTCCTCCTCAAATTCTTTCATTTTGGCCAATAGCCATATTTCAGTTTAGGCAACATATTAGCAAACTCACATTTATCTGTTTTGATTCAGGCTACACTTTTAGAAATGTTTTTTTACTGTACCTTATCTGTTGCTGGGTAAAGTTCCGTTTAGTACCTTTACAGGTATATTAAACATAACACAATGTTGTACTTTTTTGGGTACATTATGGCGCATTTCCATTGCATAGTACCCCACGGTTTGGGTCAGGTCAGGCCAGCTCACCTTTGGCTTTGTTAGCTTTCTATCGAGTTTAGTAACACTTCGGAGTGGGAGAGATTATAGGCGTGTCGTTATATTTGCGCTGCCTACTGCTGTGACTTCATGTGAGAGCCTTGTTGTATATTCCCATTCATTCATTTATTTCTCAGTCAAAATTAAAATTGACCATCGCGTTTATCACTACATCTGTCTCACATGACAGTTTCTGTACAAACACCCGTGGCGTCGGTCAGCGCGCTCTGCTGAGCCTCATTTAAGTTGCATTTAATCATATGCGGTCGTGCGTGTCGCAAGTCTGGAAAAAAACTGTTATGGTGTCCCTGATTCTCAACCTGTGGATGTTTTTGCTAAAAGGGGGTTTGGGAACTTACAGCAAAGCACAGATGACAACAGACTTTTCTTTAACGGCAAAATGCTTCAATGGTAATGGACAGACCCAGAAGGAAGTTGCATATTTTTTTCTTTTCACTGATTTGGAGAAATTTGATTTTAGGGCAACCAGAACAGATTTTACATAAATTCAAAATTGACCATGTTTATTGTTGCATGCTCAGAAAGAAAAAAAAATCTGCAACATTTTAACAAACTCAGCTCCTCCTCCGCGTTTATCACTACCTCTGTCTCACATGACAGTTTCTGTACAGACACCCGTGGCATCAGTCAACACGCTCCGCTGAGATTCATTTAAGTTGCATTTAAGCATATGTGGTCGTGCGTGTCGTGAATGTGCCGCCCCAAACTGCAAGTCTGGAAAAAACTGTTATGGTGTTCCTGATTCACAACCTATGGATGTTTTTGCTAAAAGGGAGTTTGGGAACTTACAGCAAAGCACAGATGACAACATGTTTACTCGAGAGCATGAGGGTAAAGCTAATCTTTTACATTATAGAGATGACTTGGTAGGGAGGATTCTCTCAAACCAATCAGTGATCTACGGTGTTTTGCGTTTTGGGATCAGCTCAGGTCGCTTGGAACCCCGACCGAGTAGGCACTAAAAAAGTATCGGGTACTACGTACTGCACCCAGTGGAAAGACTCCCAAAAGTAAGCTGACCCGACCCAAACTAAACCAAAGTTTATGCAATGGAAAAGCGCCATTACTGTATACCTTAATGATCTATTTTGTACTTTTAAAGGTACTTTTAAATTTCAAAATTTAACTGGTACAAAATTCTTCCTTAAGGTACACAATAGGTCCTGTATCCCAAAAGATTCAATATGTTGTATAATGTGTATACCATCCAAGGGCGCAATGAACAGTTTCAAGGGGGGTATGCAAGACAGAATTTTGGGCCCCTTTCTTTAGATGATTGTTTGATTTTCATACCATTATGTGTATCTATATAAAATTACTCAGTTGAGTGCGTTTATTTAATTTTACAGGTCGCATTTGCAACTAAAAATAAATGCATGAAGCAAAAAAAAAGATTTGTACGAAAAACGAATACCCTATCATTTTAATCTGGAAATGCAGAAAACATTCACGTGATTTTAAATAGATCACTAAAAGAAGAATAATGCATGAAGATGCATTTGTGAATCTATGGAAATCTCTGGAAGGAGCTTTGAAAGTCGCGGCAGTCGAGTGTTCTGTGCGGTTTTAGAAGCGAAATGTGTACAATTATGTTTAGCCTATAATAGTTCATTCTTCAGAGTTCATATTGAGGATCTTATAGTCCATTTAAAAATGTTCTTACGAACTGACTGTATTCGTCAGAAAAACACTAAATAACTTCTATTCTCTTTATGTCGCTGTTCTCTGCGTGTGGTATGTGTTCCGTCCTCCGCTCATGACAAAAAGGGTGGCCGGCAAAATTAAAATTAATATTACGTTGATCTTTAAGAGTGTGCGCTTCGCCCGCGCACGCCCTTCGCCAGTGACACTGAAATTGCAAAAAGCACAATCGGCTAAAGTTTTAAATATGACGTTGAGTTTTAAAAGTCAAAAGCATGCCGCAATCAAATGTGCTGCTGATGGGCATGCAAATTTAATTTCTGTGCACTGAAGGCTGTTTTTTGAAAAGCAATTAAAGTGATATACTCCATAATATGAGTTTGCACATCCAACAACAACTATATCATTACAAAGATAATACTGCATGTTTTGGCATTTGGTAGTATTGCAGTAGTTTATATTTGTTACGTAATGAGATGCACGGTGTTCTCTTTAATGTTCTTTTTCTTTAATATTCACAACACTTATCAACAAAACATTGATTAAAACTAAGAGACAAATTATATTAAACGAAATTCATTTGAAGCAAACATTTGAAGCAAACAAAAGTTAATTTAAACTCGAAAATTATGTCACTCCATTTGTACCGTCATATTAGCCTTCAATCCATTACAACGACCAATATATGGCGTTTAAAATTAGAGTCTTAATAATCTGATTAAATTAAAACAAAACATTAACAACATTACAGCAATATTTAAACACAACAATACTCAAACATAAATATAAAATCGACATTCTCTATTAGGATATGTTAAAAACAATCTAATATAGCGTTTATTATAGCTGCACTAAGTTTACTATTTTGGGCAAAACCTCCGTTGCAAACCTGAATAAAAATAAATCACGTTCACTTTGAAAATGATGCGCTGTCACATTAAAACCAGCTCTTAATCATTTAAAATTTAACTCAATTATGGCTTATACAATTCTCCTATTTCATGTTTATTTAGAAAATAATATTTTTAACTACGCCTATTAAGTTATTGTCCGTCTTAGAAATGCAATAGTTGTCAGCAGTCGCTATGCTAATATTTCCCTAAATAAAGCTCTTGCTGTTCTTTTGTATTAACACAAATATTTTTTATTTTTCATGAAACATGCAGTTTACGGATCAGCATGAACGCTTTTTAGTGGCATGTGAGATCTTACCTTGAAATGCCAAACAATAGGGCTGTCGACTATTTGTCGTAACTTTGCATAGCAAACCCACCAAACTGATCCCAAACCAAAATGTTGCCTACCCACCCATATACATACCCGCACAATCAAATTAAAAGCCACCAGAACCGCCAAATATGTAATTACATCTACAAGGTCATGCTTGCACGCTGTTTTTTAAAAGTGTCTCAATTTTACTTAACACAAAGTCATTCACCGTAGTTTTATATTAATTTACTTTACATTTTACTACAGTGTTAATAATTAAACCTGTACAATAAAAAAATAAAAAGGAAAAATTGATGATGGTGGGGCCCCCTAGCGTACTCATGGGCTCATATGCCTGGCATACTCTGAACCCCCCCTAACGGCGCCCCTGATACCATCCCAGTTCTGTACCTTTATGCATTGCACATGACTTATGATGTGCAACTCCTCGACACTGATCCACAATAAAATACATTTTCCCTAATACACTCAACATCATCAAAAAGCTAGGAAATGTTCATAAAAATTTCTCCAAATCGATGAACAGTGAACAGATTTGAGATGCGACAGTTTGAGTCACCAGGTACGGCCAAACGCGATCATCCGAAGAAAGCAAGCTGTTGACTACAGATGTTGTTGACAGGTGACAGTTGTTGCATAGCGTCAGGCTTGCTTAAAACAAACACATTGCAAATCCCCTCGATGCACCTCGACCATCCAGAACGCAGAGCAAGTTCTGTTCGCAATACTCTGGTTCGCTGTTGCTGTAACATTAGGGATGCCACCATACTGTACCAAAACTTCCGTAGTAGATATCTAACAGTGTCATTAAATCATACACAGTAAAAATAATCATATTATTGAACACACGTTTTTTACAGTTAAACATTAAGGTTTTAACATACAGTATTTAATTAAAACAGTGGCACATAGACTCCAAGTATGAGCGCTTTTTACAGCCCATGTTTTAGATACACAAAAACGTACACAGTCAGAAATACTAATCTTGAAAATGTAAAGTCTGGATTTTTATTATTTCAGTACCCTACATTTGTACCAAAAGTACCACTACCTCTGATAAACCCAGTCTATGTTTTAAAAATGTTACGTTTGAAATCAAACCAGCTAAAAAAAATCATCACATCATCACATTATCGGATAATAGCACGGCATCAACGCTACATGTTGCTCCTCTTTACTGTAAAGTCAAACTCGTGCCCCTCCGCCCCTGGGCCATGTCTACTCACTGTTTTGGGTCACACAGAGCTTAATCAAAGGCTGTTTATATCAAGTTCTGTCAAAGAGATGCTCAACAGAACAGGGAGGAAGAGAGGAGTGCTGGAACGGCGGGGAAGGGGAGAGAAATTATCCAGATAGCAACTAGCATGAATCATATGGTGAAAGTGCATGTTAGCTGGACGTATGAATGTGAACTAAACAAGAAAAAGGGAGTGTATAGCCTCTGGGAGAACAGATAAAGAGTGTGCTGGGGCAGCATAGGACTTCTGCAGCTGTGGGCTGAACTTATCCTGTATCCATGACAAGAAAAAGACCTGATTTACATCGCAGCAAGAGTTGGGAATTCGGGCCAGATTTGGGTAGCCTGTGTAGGCCAGTAAGTCAACAGTGGGTTCAGTGAGGCAAAAAAAAAAGATTGCTGTACATTTTGTTTAAGTTCAACCCTGAAGGGCCTGCACTGTGTCATGTCAGTAGAGATCAAAAGACGATGGCTCCCATTCACTACTAAGTGTGCGCTTACAGTATGCATACATAGAAAGTTATCATGCTAAATTTCTGTCAGGTTCACAGCAGATGTGTACACATTTGACCTAATGTACATTATATGAATCTTCTAATATAATATCATTGTTTATTCGTAGAGATTGCAATAATACAATATAGCAGTGGCGAACCGTGGGTACTTCAGCTGGGCCTTCAAAATATGCAATGAAGTGCAAATGCCTCTCCATCCATAATTCTAGGCTATTCGTATTTCGTTAAATCATACAGTGAACGTGTAAAAATTCTGAGCACGCAAAGTTAAATTACAGAATGGGCATTGTCTGCCTTTAAATGCAGTTTTAAAGTTTAAAATTACTTTAATCTAACTGATAAACACAAATACAGACTCTGCTGCTCTGTAATGACAGGGGCTCTGTAAATTTGCATTTAACAAGCTTAAATTATGTTCTTTAATTTATTTTTTATTTTTTGGAAATATATATTTAGCTGTAGGATACCTTGTTAGTCTTAAGGGGAAATATAGCACCCTGCGTTCTCAGTGCACCTCCTTGTGGCTTATAACTGTTGTTATAAGATATCCAGGGCTCGCAAAATCTCTAGCCCGAGCCCCGAGGGCTACCAAAATGTATCTCCGCCCTGCCCATCGGGTATAGCGGGGAAAAAAATATTTGAATGTTTTCGCATTCTCTCAGATTTAGTTAGGAAATTATATTGTATGTAATTCGGCGTCGTCTGTCAGTCATTACTATCCTCACGTAACAAGTGAAACTGTCAGGAAGTAAAAGTATAATTAAACCCATTATTTTTCTCGTGTTCGCGTCATATGCACAGCTAGGCTCCTCTGCACGCGCTTCTCCCAGCTGTGCTCTTCACGAGTACGCGCTTAAGTAATTTCGTTTTTAACGTTACCTCAGCCCTATCAAGCCACAACGTCAATCACGTTTTCCGCCATTTACCTCAACCACTCTCACCGCAGAAATTCGGGCCATTAGACTGTATTAATATTAACGGTCTATGATCTTCGTCTTTGGTGTTTTACGGCAGCTCGCATCCAGTTTGTTGCATGCTTAGGACTTCATGAAGGCTTACAATGTTTTGTTTTTTGCCCGCCCACTTGAAATCAAAACGTGATTGGTCGATTTGCCCGTCACTCTCCACACCAAAACACATAGCTTGGCCTTCCCTGGGATTCATGAAGTCCTAACCAATGAATGAGCCAGATAACCGGGCCTTAATAGAGACAGACGATTCTGATTGGATTAGATGTTTTCATGACATGAACCTGACAGTAAACTTAACGTTAGAACATAGATGAGAGAAAATATATTACATGTATTGTATTAAATTGAATTAAATAGAAATTTAAAAATGTAAAAACATATTTTTATTGAATACTATATTATTTATTTGTATTATTATTATAAAAAATATTTTTATAAATTTTTTTAGGCCTTCTCTGAAGGCGTAGAAGGCCCTGAAGGTTCCCCACTGCAATATAGTATACCAAGACCAGAGAATTATGGACTGATGGAGGGAAGTTTAATACTACATGTTTGCATTTTATTTATATGTGTGTATACACTCAGTAACTCTGACATCAAAACAATAATATGAGTTGATTAAACAAACAAAAAAATGAAGGCAGCAAAGTATTTTTTTTACAGTGAAGGTATACAATTTCTCATATAAGTTAAAATAAATACATTGACGTTAAGAGACAATTAGTATGTTTTTACAAGGTATTATAATGTATAAATTCATATGACCACGTTTGTATACTTTTGACCGATTTGCCTGTGACGTTGCATTTAGGGGTGAGGTTAGGGGTGGGGATTCATTTTTTCTTTTTTCTAATAAACGTATGTTTCTGTACGTTTCACTTTGTATGAATTCATATGAATTTGACAATTCGTAAAATATGATTGGCACATTTCTACGCATTTGTTAAGAGCACAAAACTTTTATTTTTTACATAAAAATAAAAGCATAAACATTTCCCATGATCCTCTGCTATGTGGTTTAGAATGACAGATGGGATAGTGTTTCCAGGAAATTAAAGGTGCAGCACAGAGGTGCATGATGGGGATTACTTGGGTCTACAATAATATATAAAAGGCCATGATGACTTTAACATATCTAAGTGTTAAACATGTTAAATCCCATAGTGAAAACCCACTGAACTATTATTATTAAAATGTCAAAAGGTCCAGATTAGCATACAGCAGTTCCTGGCTGTCTGTACTTAAAGAATCAATCTGATGCTAATGTTTCATACATGTGGCGAGTAAGTATATGCGTGTGAACCTGAGTCTTCAGGGATGTGTGTGTATGTGTGTGTGTCAGCTAGTTGCCGTTAGTGTGGGTCTCCACAAAAGAAACCCCTATCGTGAATCAACAATATGATTTTGTCTGACATGCAATCACTGTATTGTAATTGTCAACAAATTACACCCTATGATAAAGCAATATGCCTGAAATAATATCTATTATCCACAGACCACAGAGGGATAAACACAATTGTATACTAATTATGCCTCAATTAAAAAATACAACAATGCCTTTGCTAGTTTGCCCCCCATCCCCTTCCCACCTCAGGTGGAGTCAGACAGTTATTAGTTCAAAATAGACCTTCATTAAAATGATCATTTTTCCAATTAATTTCCTGTTTATTATGCATAATGAATGCTTGATTTGGGATAGTGGGTTTGTCTTTCTGATAACACTTTATTATACGTGTTTAATTATGAAAGATTAACATTTATTATGCATTGGCATTCAGGTCAACACGATCTGAGGGAAAGTCGTGTTATAGTCCAACCCAGTATCATGAAATTTCTTACCTATAGTCACTTAAATTTTTTATTATTTTATGTGACACCGTCATGTTTTTCTGCATTTATACATGACCGTATCACCCATTTCTGTTTACATGTCCCTGTCACATATTGGTTACTCAACTGTTTTGTCCTAATTTCTTACCATTCTCGCTTCAGTTTAGGATTAGATTTACATAAAAGGACATCCTTACCAAACACAACTATAACCCTAACGCCAGGTAACAATGGTTTAAAAAAAAAAGAAATTATAAGAAAAGAATCAAAAATTTACATGAGTACATAATTTCGTGATACAGGGTTGCATATTAACGCAAAATATGATTCATTTATTCATGTCCATGGCACAAAAGTGTCATTTTATGTATTTTTTTGTACCAGTGACGGTTGGGGTTAGATTTGAGGTTTGGTTTAGGATGTACTTTTATGTATTGGTTTCTACATGTTTTTCTTACGCTTTTAAAACTATTCTCGCCTGGAGTTGGGGTTTGGGTTAGGATTTACAGAAAGTGATTCTAACCCCAAGCGACAATGGTAAAAAAATAGGAAAAAACAATGAGAAAACTGTACATAAAATGAAACGATAAAGAAAGTCGTGCAATAGACATGAAAAAGTAGAAATCTGTGCGAGTGTCATGAAAAATATTTGTGCTCAAGGCACAAAAAAGATTAATTTCATGCCACAGACATGGAAAAATTTATGAAATTTTGCGTGATTATAACACGACTTTCCATGAGATCAGTCTGATTAAGATGCATATCATTGTTATATGTGGGAATTTTATAATGTTATTGCCTTTATTTGACAGCTAGTCTCTATAAAACTAAGCTATCACTTTGAATAGCAGTTCAGAAAGTTATTACATATACTTTCATTTGCAGTTAAATGAACCATAAATTTAGGTCATAGTTGTCATTTCTCTACAATGCTCATCGTTGCTTTAAACTGATTAAATACTGAGCTGTCATTTAAAGTAGTAAAGACAAAATTACAATGAACACCCAGCCCCCTAACTGCCCTAACATTGATAGTATGGCAGAAAATATAATTCATCATAATTCATGTTGATGTTTTAAAAGTACAGAATGAAACTTAAAGGACTTAAACCGTGTTTGAAAGATCACTTTTTGCAAGCCCACGTGGCCCCATTATATCTGTTAATCTCTCTATTTTTCCACTATAAGAATAAACAAAGAGAAGAGAGATCATGTGGAGAACAATAATGCAAAGGAATATTGGACTGACCGCAACCACGTCCATTTCCTTAAAACTTAGCAAGCTGTTAAAGTCATTTGTGTATCTGTGAGAATGGTGTTTGCTGGATGTTAAGTGACTATTAACATGCTTTTGGTTAACCTCTGCATATTTAAGGTTATATTTTACACTTAAACTTATGAGCACAGGGTGGTTAGAGCCAAAATATCAATTGTTTGTGGCTAGTGGTTTGACTCATTACCGTAGATTCTGATGGGGACACATATGACATGTTGTTGATTTCACATCACATTTTTCTAAAGACAGAGAAAACTAACACTTTTGTTGAGTAAATAAAAACAATTATACAGCTTTAAATAGAAGTGCACAAAAAAAGTATAATAATTATGTTTTTTTATTACCATGTTATTATAAATGCTGTAATCTTTCAATATCACTAAATTTGGTTACACTTTATTTTGATAGTCCACTTTAGACATTCTACTAACTATAAATAACTTTGCAACTACATGTCAACTAACTTTCAATAATATGCAAGTATATGTCAACTAACTGTCATTAGAGTATTAGTAGACTGTAAGGGTTGGAGTTAGGGAAGAGGTTTGGGTTAGTGGAATAAATTGACATGCACCTGCAAAGATACTTATAGTCAGTTGAATGTCTGTTGAGATATCATCACAATAAAGTGTTAGTAGATATTAAGCAGACATACAACTAATTCTCTAAAGATTGGTAGTTGATAAGTAGTTGCAAAGTTACTTATAATTAGGAAAATGTCTAAAGTGGACTATCGAAATAAAGTGTTACCCTAAATTTTACAGGATCACATATATGTACCATTATACGGCCATAATACCTTATATAGGTGCTTGAATTACAAATGTAGCTTTACAAACTTGCATGTGGGTATGTTAGCAGTTGTAAAGCATCACCTTTTTAAATAAAAATCAGCAGTGAGGGTTTAGCAATGCATTCTAATTCGGTCATGTACCTCTGATATGGAGGATTTGATTCCTGGAGAGTTCAAACCACCCCAAGGAAAGTAACCCAGTTATATATCATCCATTACTATGGGCCCTCACAACTGCTGTGCGCTCATTCATTTATTTTCTTCTCTCTCTCTGTGTGTCTCCTATTGCCGCAAACATCCCTCTTTTATCGACCATGTAGGCTCTCTGCTGAGACAGAGCATTAAAAACTACCCCACGCTGCCTCGAGTCATGCAGTTTCTGGCATTCGGCATGACTTTGAATGACCAATGACAGTTAATGGAAAGCTTTACTGTAGATATAGCTTTATGTGACATAGGTCAAAATAATATAAAATCATAAAATAATATATTAAAACCAAATCTTCTAATCCTAATTCCTCATTCATCGTTCCTGTCTGTCTGGAAATCTTACAATTGCAAAGTACTTATTGTATAAGTGTATACATGCAGTGTGTTTTCTACGACAGCTGTATTATGTTTGAACAGAGACACCCATAATGCTTTTAGTCTGCTGATTTGTGTCTTTGCTTAAAAATCACAGATGAAAATGCTGTACAGCAGCGACGTCATTTGTTTTGAATCTGAAGCGCAGACGTGTCGAAATTATTTATGAGTGTTAAGTTATGCGCAAACGCTGGAAAATTGGACAACACTTGGGGATTCATCTCTTGAAACGGCAAACAACTAGCTGGATTTAATTAGCGCCGTTACGACCCAACAGTCTTTTTCTCCCTCCTTACTCTCTTTGTAGATAAAATTCAATGCAAATTCAAATTCAGTATTGTTTAATCCATACTCAATGATTTTGGAGATATTAAGGATAAGATTATAAAATAGCAGAGAGAGAGAAAGAGAGAGAGAGAGAGATGGGCCAAAAACGTTATACTTGTCTCTGGGTACAATGTAAAATCTGTAAAAGAAATTCTGTACAATTGTTTCAATTAGCATTGCTTTTTTATTGAGCATAAATAAAAGAGTATGTACTTGTATTATGCACTAGAATATGTACACGTGATGGGAAAGTACTTCTTGAATATTTAGTAAGCCTCTAAACAACTGTAGACACATATTTATACTGTTTTTGTAAACCATTACAAGCTCCTTCACCATAGTGCAATGGATTGCGAGCAACATTAACCAAACAATAGATGGATAATTCAGATTTTCCAGAAATAGTAAATCATCCAGGCAACCTGGGCTTGATATATGCAATTCTGTACAATTTTGGGATGGACTTATTCTGATCTACTGGAATAGTGGACAAGTGTGTGGGTTTGGGATGCAGCCATTGTGTAGAAATTAAATATTTAGGAAACTGTGTGAGTATTTGCTTATCTCTGTGTGGCATATATTTACTCTGCAGTAATCATCAGTTCATTAGGCTTATTATGGAGAAGTGTCAAACAGCACCATTGTCTCTGCTGGTGGGGTGTGAAAAAAACACAGAGCTAATGTACTGTACATATGTGATGTATGTTCTGTCAGACTCTTTTCTCCTGTCTGGTTTATACTGTGTCATACGACTGTGTGGTCAATCATCAAACTAAAAGGGTAAAAACATTGTGGCTTTCTGTCATTACTCACTCTTGTGTTGTATCAAAACCCTACGACTTTATTTCTGTTTGGAAGTCAAACAAAGATAATTTAATAAATGTATGCTTGAGTAGATTCAATACAAGAGCAGACAAATTAGGAAGTCAAAGCTTAAAGAAGAAAAACATATTTGCAGATGGATTACGGAAATAGATAAAAAATATAGCTGCAAGCAGCAATCACCGGGGTCAAGCCGAAAAGGGCACAGAAGGATGTAAAGTTGCGTTTGGATAAGCAGACTGAAGAACTTAGGTAAACCTAATGATTTCAGATGAAAAAATGCAAAGTAATCAACAAAAATAATCTATGTTCTTGTCTACTGCAACTGTCCTTCGGTTATTGACAATCATGGGACATTAGAGCACTGAAGGACATGTATGTGATGCTTACAGTGGGCAAACATGGGTCACAACATGTTACAACAAGTTAAAAGAGTCAAAAGAGACCATCCCCATGTCTCTGCGATGTTCTGATGCAGAGAAAAAACTCTTGCAAAAACAGTTGATAAGGTATTCTCATTGGTTGCTAGAGAGTAAATGGACATCCACTAGTGATTATAGTCAAAGCCATGAAAGGAATAATCCATGATGACTCATGGTTTTAGATGTGTTGTTACAGTAGTTTTAGGCCAAAAAAATGCCATATTCTGTCTCAAAACCAGTAGGTGGCGCAATGACAAAATTCGTGCATGCAACCTCAGGTCATAACTGTGTTACATCTTGCTAGTTTTATGACTATACACTTTAGTTTAGTGAAGAAACAGTTGTATGACCATAGGGTGGCTTGATTTCAAAGGTTTTATTCAATTATAAGGCCAACTAGTGGTGCAAGCATACAATTTTTTTTGTGTAGCCTCAGACTGTGGTCGTACATCAGCGTATCAAATATGGTGAAAAAATCTCTTTGCGTTACGAAGTTATAACCATTTATGTGTAAAAACAGAAAATTTAAAGGTAATTTTTCGTTTTTTGCAATTTTCGGCCATTTCTGATGAAAATTTTAATACAACGCCAATAGAACTTTTTGTTCAGAAGGTAATGCAATATTCTTCCTATGATGTTTTCGAGTCGATCAGAATTACGCTCGCGGAGATATTCGCACGTGTTTTTTAAGTGCTGTTTTGCTGCGCAGGGCTAACCGTAAGGCGAAATCTGGCATGTTTGGTAAGGTTGGACTCGGCAACTATTCTGGACTTCAGCGAAACAAGTCCCGTGAAAAAACACAGATCAGAGCCAAAGTTATAAGCATGCACAACATTCGTATGACCACTAGGTGGTGCTGTGACGAAACTCTGCATGCCCCCTCAGATCCTCACTGGCATCACAACTACCAAGTGTGGCGTCAATAGACATAAGATTGGCGAAGATACACACTAAAACCTGTTTTTTGGGCTCTACGTAAAATTTGTTGACGCGCTATACGAAAACGGAATGGTTTATCAAAATTCTTTTAATAACTTTTTGCCCTGAGTGTCTCTAGATGCTACATACCATTTTTCGTGGCAACTGGGCAAAAGCTCTAGGACAAGTTCGCAAAAGTAGGTTTTATGAATAAATCAAAATGGCGGAAAATTTTTCATGACGGAAAATGACGTCATAGGGTCCAATCGAATCGTCTTGAGCCAAGGAATCAGAGGATACAAGAATTTAGTGTCTAGGACTTACGGGTCAGAAGTTATAGGCAAATACATAAGTGCAAATTTGGACTGTTGGTGGCGCTAGCGGGTTAGAGATACAGACTTCAAATTTGCTGTGGAGACTTTTTGGACAGTCCTCTATCAGTGTGCCAAATTTCATAACTTTCCTACGTACGGTTCTATAGGCTGCCATAGACCGCAATGGCGGAGGACGAAAAAGAAAAAGAAAAAGAAAAAGAAAACTAACAGAAACAATAGGGGTCTTCGCCCATTCTGGGCTTGACCCCTAAAAATCAAATTAACAAAATGCAGAAAAAAATATTTATACTGTAGTATGAATTTCAATGTCTGACAAAAAAAAAATCACACAACTTAAATAAAAACTATGGTTAGCATACTGGCTTGGATTATGTGGATTAAAAGGACACTGCACTTATTTTCCCCTAGAGTTAAACACTTGATTTTTACCATTTTGAAATCCATTCAGCCGATCTCCGGGTCTGGTGGTACCACTGTTGGCATAGTTTAGCATAATTCATTAAATCTGATTAGACCATTAACATCACATTCAAAAATAACCAGAGATTTGGTATTTTTCCTATTTAAAACTTGACTCTTCTGTAGTTACATTGTGTACATCGAAAATTGTCCCCAGCTATTGAAAGTTACCAAGGGAAGTATTTTCTAGGCAGTGCGTAATATCATTATACCATGGTACGGCAGCAAAGTCCTTGATTATGATGCTAGAATGAGAGTATAGTTCAAAGCCATATTGGCCTAGAAAAAAGTAACTTTTAATTTTCTGTTGTTCTTAGTAACTTAAGAGTCAAGTTTTAAATAGGAAAAATATCGAAACTCTTTGGTAATATTTGAGTGCGATGCTAATGGTCTAATCAGATTCAATGGATTATGCTAAGCTATGCTAAAAATGGTACCGCCAGACCCAGAGATCATCTGAATAAATCCCAAAAACGCTAAAACTTAATTGTTTAACTCCAGGGGAGCTAGAAAATGAGCCTATTTTCAAAAAAGTAGAGTGTCCCTTTAATATCGGTACACATTTGTGAGCGAAAGAGAAATATATGTTTTATGTATTTTTTTAAACTTTTAAATAGATATATTTTTATATAAAGAGATAAAGATATATAGATATTGACAGAGAGAGAGAGAGAGAGAGAGAGAGAGAGAGAGAGAGAGAGAGAGAGAGAGAGAGAGAGAGAGAGAGAGAGAGAGAGAGAGAGAGAGAGAGAGAGAGAGAGAGAATGTGGGTATGAATGGCATGAAAACTCACTGGGTGTTCTGTGGCATTTCTCTCTCATCTGTTCTCCACTGGTTCTCAATCAAATCTACAGCAACGTGATGACATCCAAGAGTGCTCCAAAGTAAATCACCTCATCTCACTTACACTCTTGTAATCCTTCCACACTAGAGTGGAACAGCGCAAAAATGTGTGTGAGGTTTAAAGGTGATTAAATCTTGACGTAAATCCATATTTTTGGAAGTCAGATTTGTCCTTACTGGGTTACACTTTATTTTGATAGTCCACTTTAGACATTTTACTAACTATAAATAACTTTGCAACTACATGCCAACTACCTTTCAATAATTTGCAACTATACGTCAACTAACTGTCATTAGAGTATTAGTAGACTGTAAGTGTTGGGGTTAGGGAAGAGGTTTGGGTTAGTGGAATAAGTTGACATGCACCTGAAAAGATACTTATAGTCAGTTGAATGTCTGTTGAGATATCATCACAATAAAGTGTTAGTAGATATTAAGCAGACAGTCTACTAATTCTCTAAAGATTGGTAGTTGATATGTAGTTGCAAAGTTACTTATAATTAGTAAAATGTCTAAAGTGGACTATCGAAATAAAGTGTTACCCATTACTGTAACAAAATAGAATTTCAATTAACAGCTAGTTAACTTAATATGTGAGTTGGCTCAATGTAAATATATGCTTAACAATTTGCATTAAAAACAAGCATGCTATGTATACTTTTCAATGTGCTCGACAGCAACTTAAAATGTGAAAAGCAGATCAATGCACTCTCTCAGTTATGCCTTCTCTAAGAATAAACCTTTCTCCCAAAGAGAACACTGGAGGTTACTAGCCATGCTTTATTATGGTTTGGACTACTGTAACTCTCTTTACTGTGGCATTTGTAAGATTGCTTGTCTTTGGTAAGTCCAAAATACTGGGTCTACATTTTATTAAGGGACAGCGCAAATTTGATCACATCACCCCCAAAGATAACTGCACTGGCTACCTGTAAACCACCGTATTCATTTTAAAATACTGATCTTTGCCTATAAATCTTTGAATATCCAAGCATTCTGCCCAAGCTTTTCTGCACCTATGCATTAAGATTGGGGAAACAAAGCCTACTTCTGGTCATCAGATACATAAAAACAGAGAGGACAGATGATTTGCTGTGGCTGGTCGAAAACTGTGGACTGGCTCCTTTATTAACTACTATTAATGCACTTCTTTTGTAGCAATTAAAACTTTGTGAAGTTATGGTGTTTGATGTTTTTTTTCTGTGCAGCAATTTGTTGAGCACCGCTTGCTGTTTTGAATAAAATAGTACTCCATAAAGAGAATATATTTGAAACTTTGCATAACCACAGATAATTCAAAAGGATTTGCAGAAGTTTTGCCACCATTTTATTTTAAACTTTTGACATGAGAACGGTATAGATAGCTTGATGTTTGTTGAACAGATTTAAACTTTGAGAAGTGTTTGAGGAATGCCACCAACTTGCTTTTCTGGCTCTCACCTGGCACCCACCAGAAATATCATCACACGGGAAAACTAGCACAGATCACAATATGATGTTCAATGCGGTTTAAGGGCTTTGACTGTATGGGGTGTGTGAGTGTGTGTATGTTTGTCCATGATACGTAAGCTGATCAAAAGCTTTGAGAAATTCATACAGGCCTTCAATTATTTTGAGTTATACGTGCTGTACATCAAACTTGTACTACATCACGTTACACACAATGACAAAACAATCCAAAATAAATCAAAACTATGCTATATTTTAGCATTTTCAAATGAGCCAACTTTTACATAGAATTTGCAAAAAAAATAAAAATCAAGCAGCATCTTGAGGTCTTTTACTAGGACACTTTTAAAATAATATTGAATGAGTTTCCATCTATTCTGGGCACCAACTCATCCATTTCATTTTTTTTTTTTTTTTTAATAATATATGTTGGAAAATATGTTGGCACAATTATATCTTTCTCCTCATAACAAATTTTAAATATTCAGACACATGCCTTCAGATAAAAAGCTTTTCAGAATTATAAAAGAAAAACATTTCTGTCAAATGACCATCACAGCACTGCAAGTATTGACAAAATATTACAATTTCTTATAATGCAAGAAGCTTTCCAAATTATTAAGAGCAAATTTGGTCACTGTGTTTTAACAATCAACCTCTATTCACCTCCTCCCATCTTCCCTCATCCCTTTTAAACTCAAGATAATCTGACATGAATTCAACTGAACAACGATATTCAACTGACTATTTTAGCCACTCATTTTTGAACCAAGAATGAATGGTTATTCTCAAAGTCACTAAGCAAACGACTTGGGCATTTTTCAAGACACCTTGTAAAATCTCTTCATCACCTAGATCACTTTGCAGCACATGTTGGAGTGTCCAAGTGTGTAGTGAAGTGTGGAGATCACACTATACTGTTTGTGGGTGTTGCTGTATGAAGCCAATTCGTACATCCATGATGACTATTTGTAATATTGTTTTGGGCTAGTTTTAAATGATAGGTCTCACAAAGCTAGATAGTAAAAGCCCTGGACAGAAATGAACAAAAATAACGACTTACCAATGTGCAAGCTGAGGTCATAACCAGATCAAATGCTATTGTGTTGGAAGCAATAAACCAGAATGGCGTGACTGAAAATTAAAGACAAATTGCGCACAATTAGTAGTACTGATGCAGGGATTGTGTATTTGTGTTGGCTGGGATTCAGTCAGTGGAATCTGCTTTGCCAATAGGCTATGCATGTTATTATTAAAATTTTAACTCAGGGTACTTACCCCTATACTGTACAAACGGACCTAAACAAACACAGTATGTTTAATCTTGATGGTCTAGTATAGATTCATAATGCAGGTTTGGCTTGTTATTTCCTCCAAAGACAGCTTAAACAGAACCATTCCTGACATAATATACATCAATACTTTGTGTATTTTTTCTTTTATCGCCCAAATGCACATACATTGTCATTTCTCTTGTTAAGAACAGTATGCAACACATATAAATGTTTTTTTACTGTATGTACAGTAGGTAATAGTCAAGCAAGTACAGCTATCTCCAGAAGGCTGATAATGAACGTTATCAGTGAGTGCTATAGGATTGTGTTGCATATCTGTCAAGCAAATCACTCATTATAGCAGAATAACACTTTCCTCACTTCATTTGGCTTGAAAGCTTTTATCGTGAATGTGCAGTAATGTATATTTTACATCAATTTTCGCACAACATATCTGTGACTAAGGTATGAAAATCGTCTGTGCATCTGTAGAGACCTGCACGAATAAACAGCTATTCAATCCATAAAGGCTTTAACAGGTCAAGACGATTTTAAGGCAACCATCCACTTGAAATGATTGGAGGTGCATCACCTGTCTTCTGGTACAATATAAAACATGCTTGGTGGGTTAAAAGAGAATGCAAGCAGTGCATTGACACATGTCGCCTCTAGTTCTTTGATTTTTAAGAGCTGTGTTACACATCAAAAGCAAAGACTCTTAAGGAAACATCACTATGATTGAAATGTAATAAGACATGGTTAAAGGTAAACTGGATACACAGGTAGTTTCATGAAGAGATTCTGTCTATATAACTCGCCACTGGAGAAAATGACATCTTGTTTGAGAGGTTGTAAGTGTGTCATTTCTTTAATACCAAAACACTCTCTCAGATTTCATCTTAAAATGCAGAGACAACTACAGTATAAGTGGTGTGGAAGAAACTACATTAAGGTCTAGCAATAGACAAGCAAACACTAAACCAAATCAGAACTGTCTTAATACTATATGTGGCATTGATTCAACAAGGTGCTGAAAGCATTCTTTAGAAATGTTGGCCCATATTGATTGGATAGCATCTTGCAGTTGATGGAGATTTGTGGGATGCACATCTAAGGCACGAAGCTCCCGTTCCATCACATCCCAAAGATGCTCTATTGGGTTGAGATCTGGTGACTGCGGGGGCCATTTTAGTACAGTGAACTCATTGTCATGTTCAAGAAACCAATTTGAAATGATTCCAGCTTTTTGACATGGTGCATTATCCAGCTGGAAGTAGCCATCGGAGGATGGGTACATGGTGGTCATAAAGAGATCAACATGGTCAGAAACAATGCTCAGGTAGGCCGTGGCATTTACTGTAAATGATGCTCAATAGGCACAAAAATTGCTTAAATCACATTTCTTTCCCATTCTGACATTCAGTTTGGAGTTCAGTAGATTGTCTTGACCAGGACCACACTCCTTAATGCACTGAAGCAACTGCCATGTGATTGGTTGATTAGACAATTGCATTGATGAGAAATTGAACAGGTGTTGCTAATAATTCCTGTAGGCGTGTACTGTATATATATATGGTTGATTGTATGTGGTTGATTATGTTACTGTTGATCATCTGTCCATCATCGTATAAAGCCCTTTTTGACAATTTGATTGGTCCAAACAGTTTTTGTTCGAGCATAGTTGTGCCACAACGGAGCGACACCAGACCGAACTTCTTGACCTGAAATGTTGTGGGCACGGCTAAGTTCGGCTGCTTTTCCATCAAGTTTAGTGTCACTTCAGAGTGGGAGGGATTATAGGCGTATGGTTATATTTGCGCTGCCGACTGCTGTGACATCATACATCTGAGAACACCATTGAAATGCTATAAACCCAATAGATTCATTTATTTGTCAGTCCAAAACAAAATCAAAATTAAACACCACAAATAGATGTTTGCAGATCACATTTATCACTACAGTACCTCTGTCTCACATGACAGTTTCAGTACAAACCAGCCCATCCTCACCCCATGGCGTCAATATTTGACGCCACTTGACCATGCGTCAATATGTTACGCGGAGGGTATACCCTTCGCGTCATTTTTTGACGAACTGGGGACTTCAATACTATTGAGTCCGTTGCATTCTCTTTCCTATTTTCGTACCATTTTCTTACCATTTTCGCGTCGGTTTAGGGTTAGATTTACATAATGACATCCCTACCCAAACCTATCCCTAACCCCAATGTCAGGCGACAACTGTTTAATTTCGCGTACCTAATAGTATTGAAGTCCCCAGTTCGTCAAAAAATGACGCGAAGGGTATACCCTCCGCGTAACATATTGACGCATGGTCAAGTGGCGTCAAATATTGACGCCATGGGATGAGGATGTGTTGCACAAACACCGTGACGTAAGTCTCATTTAAGTGGGTGTTTTTTTTTAAGTGAGTTTGGGAACATACTACAAAGTACAGATGACAACAGGCTTTCTCGATAGCCCACGCACGAAGGTAAAGCTAATCTTGCATTATAGCTAGTAGTGACGATTCTCTCAGACCAGTCAGTGATCTACAGTATTCTTACCCTAACATTTTTGTATCAGATCAGCTCGCTTGGAACCCCAACCAAGGTGGTACTAATTATAGAATTGGGTACTACGCACTGCACCCAGTGGAAAAGCCCCCAAAAGTAAGCTGACCTGACCCAAACCGTGGGGTACTATGCAATGAAAAAGCACCATTAGATGGGTTTTCACAGGCAGGCTCACATAAGCGTTTTGTGTCATTTGAAGTCACAGGTTATATACAGATATCCAATCAGACCTTAAGAGGATTTAAAGAAAAAAGTACCCTGCTAGGTAAGCTGTTAATTAGACATAATATTAATGGCCTAATCTTTATCCGCCATGATCGGTAGGTGTAAACCTGAATTCAATTCGCTTAATCAGAGGTTTAAAACGACTTAAGTGTTTACAAAAAGAGAGCCACTTAATCTTAATGAGTCATTGAAGAATCAGGTGTCAATTATTATCAAGCCAAACACATATATTGAAGGACTTTCATGGTACTACATAATTTAGGGCACCAGCTGTGAGACCGAGCAAATTAAATAGAATGCTTCCATTTATCATTTGCATCACTCCTTGCATGTGACTGTCAAATAAAAATAGATTGTATGCAATGTGAATCTGTAATTATTGGGTCCACATTCAAAAACCACATTGATAGGTGTCCCAAAATGAAATTAGTTCTCTTTAAACCAATTTATTTAAGATCCTGCTATTCATCAGACATAATTGAATTAAAAAATGAACTTTCCGGTGAGTGTAGACGGACACACATACCCAAGCATACTTTATACGGGCTAAAGTACGCCTTTGGGTAAGGCAGCATGGTCTTAATTTGCCACTGGGTGGTCAGGTGACATTAACCAGGACAGGTGATGCAGCTGCGTTCCCGACACAGTCAGGGGTTTCCAAGCAAACACCAGGATTTTTTGAAAGGCGAAGGATGTATGTGCCTCAACATCTTTATCCTCATTGACTGTCTAATGGTAATAAACAGACTCATGCTTAATTCAAACCAAAACGTTTTAACCGTACCCTGTGGGATTGTTGGATATCCAGCATTGAGATGAACCACATGAGAAGTAGAGAAATGACACAAGGAGTTTGGGAATGACAAAGGGGTTTAGGAATGTCGGAATGTTTCTTATCTCACGGATGTTCTACCAGAGCACATCTAGGTCAAGCCAGGTATCTTTAAATTACACAAATAACTCTATAAGAATAATGTTTATGTCTGTCTCCCTCTCTCTGTGTGTGTTATTATGCAGTGTTTTTTGGATGTTAACGTACTGTACTTTCTCCTATTCCATTTTAATGTGCATAGGCAACTACCCGGAGGACAGTTTTATTGCTCAGAGGTTGCTCTTTTATAGCTCAGGAGATTTAATGAAATTCTCAGTTGTTTCATTTAACAACTTAGTCTGGGATGTTTCTCCTAAAATGACACACATAAGTCTTAAGGAAAATAAATCGAAAACTCTGCTGTAAACATGCCATCAGGATGAAGAGAACATAAAATTAAAAATAAAAAGTGAAGGAGAAAGCGAGGGAATCATGTTCAGGTCTGGAAAAAGATCAGGCTGTCAATTCTCAGGTGATTAGGATCATTATTTTCCTCTTTTTTAAGCGCTTATATCTGATTGTTTGAAAGGCCATCTTTAACGCTGTTGTTAATTCCTATTATATTGTCATTACTACTATTGAAAAGAAAACTGTATATGGTTTAAATTCCATTCAAAGTCTGTTCGTGCACAGTATGAGGTTCAAAATTAGGTTAACAGATTTCTCAGACTCAATGAACAAAGTGTTTGTGTGTGAATGCAGAGAAGAAACAGGACAAGAGATTTGTTGTGATTCTTGTTGTGAAGCTGCAATAAGCAAATAATCTCTCTTACTAATTTGTATAGCCTACTTACATTTTTTAAAGACCCCCTAAATCATGAATACAAAATTATGTTCACAGTTGATGTCCTATTCAATTCCAAAAGCATTTTATTTATGCCCTGCAAAACCATTACTTATTACTTGTTACTCAGATGCATGTAGCTATGACTTCATCTTATTCAAGAAAGCATTTTAATGGACACAACTGACATATGTTCTCTCCAGAATGAGATCGTTGTTATTTCTAATCCATTTTCATTTTAGACATACATACATAATAATTGGCTACAGGTTCATCTTGTCAACCAACAGTATATGAGAGTAAACAAGCATTTAAATGGACTAAACATGGACATGGATAAAAGCAAACCTCAGTTTCAATTTCATGAGTGAGTGAAAGGGGTCACATTACTCAAAAATACAAACAAGATGAGGTATGACAGAGTCTATCATCAACACACATACGGTACACATGGCAGAATGCCCACACTCTTTACAACGATATACTCATTACGTAGGTGACAGATTTAGGGCTGGTGTATGTTCTAAAACAAATCTGTTAAAGATTTATTTCTGTAATAAGATTCTGAGTAACCCAACCAGCCCAAATCCCAACAATGAATCACTTGAATTTGTTTTATTTAAAACTACAGTTCTGAACCTACTTTGCACAAACATACTGTAAAACAAGAATAAAAAACAGCTAGTCAAAAAGTTAGTAAATCTTTCATTAATCATTTATTGATATGAATGTAAATGCTAATAGGTACTACAGCTCTCCAACACACAAAAGTCTAAATGAAGAGTTTGGTTCCAAAACGTAATAAATACATTTTAACTCATTTGTTTTCTATACCAAGAAAGTGGTATAGAAACTATACCAAGAAAGTGACAAGATGAAAACCACTTTTTTCTGTTACAAACTTTCACATAGCATCTTCAGGTTATAATAACATAAAACATTTAAATCCATAATTAGATTTTCAAAGATTTATTATAAAAACAAATGTTTCCACAAAATGCAAAAAAATCCATGACAATTTTTTTTTCAAAATGCTATAAATCTATTGAATCAATATATAAATGTGCATTCATCTTTGCTGTGTTATATTCATTTAGTTGACTAGTGGTATACACGGATTAAAAATAAACATTAATGACATTAATCAAAACACTTACTTTGTCATATTAATAACACTGTCATTTCTGTTGTCATACTTGGGACGTCGTCGCTGAACTTTTGTGACAGCAATCAGCTGTAAAATGTTTTGGTCCTGCTCAAATTTTGTTGGCTTCGAGTAAAATAATGGAAAGTTTTTTATTAGATCCCCTGGTGTCAATGTGTTAGCATGACAGAAGCTTGATGCGGTCGGTAGAACAAGCAACAGCCGTCATTTTTCCGTCGCCCGAGTACCCAAGTGTCTTACGTTTCTTCCCCGCCACAGAAAACCACCACAGGTTTATTAAAGCCATCAAAAGTATTATTTTGTTTTTGTTTGTTTGTTGATTATGTCACAGGTAGGGGTGGACCCAGATGTAAATAAGGTCACGCCCCTTTCTCCACCTCGAGGAGATTCCCAAAGCCACCCCAATGACCAGACACACAAGGTAAGCATAATATTAAAATATCCTTTATTAAATTAGTTAAAATTATTAAATAGGGAAGGGAAAACGGGGGGCTTAAAACAATGGCCACTCTAGGCTCTCCTCCACCACCACTGTATCTTCACACAGTCCATTTTCCTCCTTTTCCTTCTCGTTTTCCATTCTCTCCACAGGAGGCCACGGCTCTGCTGTTTACAGCTTTCTGGGTAGGTATCACGTTCACAGTCTGCTCCTCAATGATTCACTTTCGTTCTGCTCTCTCTCCACAGGTGGCCGCTAGGACACAAAGACACTGTTACTGAGACTTCGAGTATTTCTCACCGGCTCTGCTGTTTACAGCTTTCTGGGTAGGTATCACGTTCACAGTCTGCTCTTCAATGATTCACTTTCGTTCTGCGAACGCTGTTCTAACCAATATTGAAGGAGTAAAGCAGGAAGAAAAATTGACCTTCTGGTACAACGTAAACAAAGGCTATTGGCCGTGAGTATACCCTTTCTGTGTGGAGTAACTGGCAAAAGTTAACTTGTGTAACTATTGGAAACCTCCAGGAGAAGGAGGGCGGCCCTACCCCTACAAGAGTGTGGTGGGCGAGCCGTGAGAAGTCCAACTTCAAACAGCCGCCGCAACGAGACTTATTGTGGTCGTATTTCCCATCGCCTTATCATAGCCCAAGCGCAGTGGAGGACACCGGGCGCTTCCCCTGTTGTGGTGCACTTATAGTGTGGTGAGTGAGATTGTGTAATAAATCTTTTTCACGTTTGGAGTGGTGCTGTGTATTGCTGTGGGTTGCTGTGTGTCTTGTAGACGAAGCCCCGCATCATCCATTTTCTTCCACTGGGCAGAGGACGGAGAGGCCAATGACCTCAGAAACTATTGTTACTGTATGTAGTGTGCTGTTCGGAGTACGAAGGGACGCAGACAAAGAGCTGTCCGTGACCGTGAGTAAACCATTGGAAGTATTCGTGGTGTAAACTTACCTGTGTCTGTTTTGTCGCAGAGTCAGAGGCGAAAGGGTCCGCCGCCCCCGCGGTCTCTACAAAGGGGCGCCCCTGTCCAGGATTCGATCGGCCTATGGGCATTGGAGATAGGGCAGCGCTCGACCCGGTGAGGTGGTGTGGGACCTTCGCCCCTCTGCTGATCTACGGAGGAGAACGTGATACCTACCCAGAAAGCTGTAAACAGCAGAGCCGGTGAGGAATACTCGAAGTCTCAGTAACAGTGTCTTTGTGTCTTAGCGACCACCTGTGGAGAGAGAGAGAACGAGAGTGAATCATTGAAGAGCAGACTGTGAACGTGATACCTACCCAGAAAGCTGTAAACAGCAGAGCCGGTGAGAAATACTCGAAGTCTCAGTAACAGTGTCTTTGTGTCCTAGCGGCCACCTGTGGAGAGAGAGCAGAACGAAAGTGAATCATTGAAGAGCAGACTGTGAACGTGATACCTACCCAGAAAGCTGTAAACAGCAGAGCCGGTGAGAAATACTCGAAGTCTCAGTAACAGTGTCTTTGTGTCCTAGCGGCCACCTGTGGAGAGAGAGCAGAACGAAAGTGAATCATTGAGGAGCAGACTGTGAACGTGATACCTACCCAGAAAGCTGTAAACAGCAGAGCCGTGGCCTCCTGTGGAGAGAACGGAAAACGAGAAGGAACAGGAGGAAAATGGACTGTGTGAAGATACAGTGGTGGTGGAGGAGAGCCTAGAGTGGCCATTGTTTTAAGCCCCCCGTTTTCCCTTCCCTATTTAATAATTTTAACTAATTTAATAAAGGATATTTTAATATTATGCTTACCTTGTGTGTCTGGTCATTGGGGTGGCTTTGGGAATCTCCTCGAGGTGGAGAAAGGGGCGTGACCTTATTTACATCTGGGTCCACCCCTACCTGTGACAGATTTGGCGTAGTCGGCAGTCCACCTCGGGTTGAGACCAAGGTCCCCCAATGGCCTACCACGTTTTTTTAAAAGAAAAGCTCCCATCAACACCCTATCAGTCCCTAAACAACGCGTTCTCGGGACGAGAACGGATTGGCAGGGGAGGATGTCACAAGGTGACGATCTTTTGGGCGGAACCAAAAGTCGGGAAACTTTGGTTCCGCCCGGATGT